>NC_089506.1:221078998-221387748 GCF_036850995.1 Saccopteryx leptura
CCTAGTGGGCGGTAGGGACCAGGCTGACCACCACTGCTCTAGACCTTTCTTCACCGTATCAGTGAGGATCTTGTTCATCCTTCCTCTCTTTGAGGGAGGGATGGGGGCTCATCTCTAAGCGGCATGGTGTCTACCACAACCCCTGGTGCCTAACTGAGGTGTTGTAAATAAATGTTTGGTGAGGGAATGGACAAAACGAATGAGGGTCACAGGTCACAGGAAAATGAAGCCCAACCCCCTTCACAGCAGATGTGCCCCCCGGATGGCATCCACCTTCCCCCACCGCGGACGGGGCCGCAGCCCGTGAGCCGCTGACCAGGTCTCTGCAGACAGCCTTCCCGCCGGCCACAGAGGGAAACCACCTGTCCCCCCCCCCCAAGGTGCGGTCAACATGCCACGTGACCTGACTACACGTCCAGCGCCCTCTGCAGAGACGCCCCGCTGGGGGTCCCTCCCCTCCCCCCGCGACGCGAGTTTCTGCAACGCAGCGGACGTCGCATTTCCCGTGAAGCGAAGCCCATTCAAGGAACAGGAGCGCGGCTGGCCGGCTATTTAAGGAAACAAACGAAACCCTCCTGCGATACAAATAAACACCCCCTCGTTTCTGTTTGGCGGATTCAGGGTAAGACCAGCTTTCCCTAAATAAGAGGCAACACTGACGGAGCGGCTGGGGGAAAGAAAACAAAAACATATACCAGGTCGCACTGACAAACAGGTACCTGGCAAGAGCCGAGAATTCTTCGATGTGTCAGGTTTATTCAAAAGCTCCTTGCAGCCCTGGCCGGATGGCTCAGTGGTAGAGCGTCGGCCTGGCGTGCAGGAGTCCCGGGTTCGATTCCCGGCCAGGGCACACAGGAGAAGCGCCCCTCTGCTTCTCCACCTCTCCCCCTCTCCTGCCTCTCTGTCTCTCTCTTCCCCTCCCGCAGCAAAGTTGGCTCGGGCGCTGGGGATGGCTCTGTGGCCTCTGCCTCAGGCGCTAGAATGGCTCTGGTTGCAACAGAGCAATGCCCAGGTGGGCAGAGCATCGCCCCCTGGTGGGCGTGCCGGGTGGATCCCCATCAGGGCGCATGCAGGAGTCTGTCTGTCTGCCTCCCCGCTTCTCACTTCAGAAAAATACAAAAAAAAACAAAAACAAAAAACAACTCCTTGCTCAGCAGGGAACGACTGCTTGCAGCCCACAGCCCTGGACAAGTGTGCCAGGCTTCTGGTTTAAAACCTGGACATTGTAAAATGAGTGTCCAGTGGAGAATCACCGCTCCCCCCGTGGCTGGAGGAGACTGTTCTCACCCCAACTCCCTGCCAAAGACAGTCTCTAAGGCACCTGGGAGCACGTGCACGAGTCCACGCCGTACACAGGGGGTGAGACGTGCTCCGTTTTTCTCTCTTCTGAGTGTCATCCGTGTCCCCCACGACACTCAGCCCCGGCGGCACACTGAGTCACCTCGATTTTTAAAAACAAGCCGACGCCGCTCCGGGTCCCGCCCCCACAGCCCCTGATTCACTGGGGGTAGGGGGAGCGGCTGAGGTCAGGTGCCTCTCAAAGCTCCCAGGTGATCGGCTGGGGAACTGGGGAAGAGCTGCTGCTCATCTACACACGGCACCCACTGCCTCTTCCCCCCGAGGTGACACACCTCAGGGCGGGGGGGGGGGCGGAGGGACCGTTCCTTCTCAACGTGGAGAGCTCCATCCCTCTGTTTCCATGGCTCCGAGTCATCTCCTCGTGTGAGCGGCCGCCCTGGTGGCTCGATCCCACAGTCCTGCAGGTGCTGGCGAGGAGAGCTCCCCGGCTCGGGCTGGAGAGGGGGAAGGCAGGCCCACCGCCCTGGAGCACCTACAGCCAAGCCCTACGGAGGGAACTCGCCAGCCAGAGCGACCAGGAGAGAGGAGAATCTGTGTTTATATTATAAATTGTACTATAATATAAATTATATATTGTATATATAAATTATATTATAAACTTGTTTATACTATAAATAATATTGTAAATATTATTTACTTTATAATGTCCCCACGCTTATTCAATTAAGCAAGACAAAGCCATGAGGCCAACAAGAGATGAAGCAGTGGTCCCAGGTAACTAAGCCACCCCCCAGAAGAACGCAGCTGCCCCCCCAGACCCTGGGGAGACAGACAGCCCTGGGCAGGACAGCAGCAGGGGGCACCCTGTTCCTCCGGATAGCAGGCGGAGGCTGTTCTTGACCCCCTGGTTCTCCGCCTTCCAGTCAGGCCCCGAAGCTGAGGGCAGTGGGACACACTGACTCAGGCTTCCGAGGAAACACCAAGGTGCCTTCAGTCCCCGGCCGTATCCACCCAGAGCCAGGCCCAGAGCGCTCGGCCCAGAAGAAGGCCCGGCCCCAAGACCAGGTGTGGCGGCCCTCTCCCGTTTCTGCCGACCAGCACCCCTCCTCCCTGCTTCTCCTCCGACCAGCACCCCTCCTCCCTGCCTCTCCTCCGACCAGCACACCTCCTCCCTGCTTCTGCTCCTTCTCCTCCGACCAGCACCCATCCTCCCTGCTTCTCCTCCTTCTCCTCCAACCAGCACCCCTCCTCCCTGCTTCTCCTCCGACAAGCACCCTCCGACCAGCACCCCTCCTCCCTGCTTCTCCTCCTTCTCCTCCGACCAGCACCCCTCCTCCTGCTTCTCCTCCTTCTCCTCCGACCAGCACCCCTCCTCCCTGCTTCTCCTCCTTCTCCTCCGACCAGCACCCCTCCTCCCTGCTTCTCCTCCGACCAGCACCCCTCCTCCCTGCCTCTCCTCCGACCAGCACCCCTCCTCCCTGCCTCTCCTCCTTCTCCTCCAACCAGCACCCCGTCCTCCCTGCCTCTCCTCCGACCAGCACCCCTCCTCCCTGCCTCTCCTCCGACCAGCACCCCTCCTCCCTGCCTCTCCTCCTTCTTCTCCGACCAGCACCCCTCCTCCCTGCCTCTCCTCCGACCAGCACCCCTCCTCCCTGCCTCTCCTCCGACCAGCACCCCTCCTCCCTGCCTCTCCTCCGACCAGCACCCGTCCTCCCTGCCTCTCCTCCGACCAGCACCCCTCCTCCCTGCCTCTCCTCCGACCAGCACCCCTCCTCCCTGCCTCTCCTCCGACCAGCACCCCTCCTCCCTGCCTCTCCTCCGACCAGCACCCCTCCTCCCTGCTTCTCCTCCTTCTCCTCCGACCAGCACCCCTCCTCCCTGCCTCTCCTCCGACCAGCACCCCTCCTCCCTGCTTCTCCTCCGACCAGCACCCCTCCTCCCTGCTTCTCCTCCGACCAGCACCCCTCCTCCTGCTTCTCCTCCTTCTCCTCCGACCAGCACCCCTCCTCCCTGCTTCTCCTCCGACCAGCACCCCTCCTCCTGCTTCTCCTCCTTCTCCTCCGACCAGCACCCCTCCTCCCTGCTTCTCCTCCGACCAGCACCCGTCCTCCCTGCTTCTCCTCCGACCAGCACCCCTCCTCCTGCTTCTCCTCCGGGGGTCGCCCTCGCTGAGCCCCCGTACTGGTGAGCCGGTGGAGGCTGCCCTCGCCTGCTGGCACCCGGACGGAGGACCGCGGCCCCGGTGCCACATTCAGGGGTGGGCACGCGATTCCAGCCGCCCTGCATGGAAGACTGGGCTTCTGGGCGTTGGCTCCTCGCCGGGAACGAGGGCTCGTGTCCCGGGAGTGCGGCGAAGCTGGAAGGAAAATGAGTGTCCATCTGCCAGCTCTATCACCGCGAAGGAGAGGCTGTTCTGAGAACGGAGCCAACAGAGAGAGGACTGGGGCCAGGAGGTGTCCAGTGACCACCCGGCGGGAACCTGGACCCAACGACTTTCCTATACAAGTCAGCAAGTCCCTCTGTAACGAAGCCAGCTAGAATGGAATCGCTGTGTTCTTGAGACCAAAAGACTTACGACGGATAAACCCAAGGCTATCGAGACGAGGGAGGCTGGCCGGTGAGGGCCCCCTTCTCCCGTGTTTCCTGTCTCCGTGTACAGAAAACCTCTTTTCCGTCTACAGCCATACCACCCTGAACGCGCCTGATCTCGTCAGAAAACCTCTTTTCCCTGCTTCAAGGGGGCTGCGGTATCAAGCGCACTCAATTCAATCAGGGGCGGTGACTTGAGCAAAGTTGAGATACAGCGATCCAGACGTCCTTAATTCCGAGGGGATGAAATGCAACAGCATATTAAAAAATTAAAAAAAAAAAAACCAACAACACTTGAACAGAAACAATAAGCCTAACAACATGGTAACGGGCACAAAGGTTCATCCAAAATATTCCCTATTGCTTTTGTTATTATTACTCCTGCCACTAATAACAGCCTTCCTTCCCAGGGTGAATTCCATCTACGCAGCTGAACCATGTGCTCTGTCCACCGCCACATCCCCAGCGCTGGCAAACACCGGGAGCTCCCTCATCTCTAACTGACTGACCGGTGGGTGCAGATTGGAAGCCAACCACCACGTCCTCCCACCGGCTCCCCCAGCATGCCCCCTCCACCCCACCGAACATTTCCAGTTTCCTCCCAGGGTCTCTGAGCACACAGGACAAAGTCTTCTTTCTCCCCAGCAGGCTCGGTACCCTGAGGCACAGGAAAAGTCAGAGCAAAAAAAAAACCAAAACAAAAAAACAAGTCCTCGTGATGAAGATGTTCCACTGGCTTTCTTTTTTGGTATTTAAATAAGGCAGCTGAGGGTGGAAATTTTAAGTAGAGAAAGAGAAACTGGGTGGGGGAAATGAGGGGGAAATGACAGGAAGTGTGGACCTTGACGATGGTGATCTCAGGAACTTTCAGGGTCCTGTTCCTTGGATAATGCTGTCTTTTCTAATATTTTTAAAAATAATATAAAGCCGGTCCTGGCCGGTTGGCTCAGCGGTAGAGCGTTGGCCTGGCGTGCGGGGGACCCGGGTTCGATTACCGGCCAGGGCACACAGGAGAAGCGCCCATGTGCTTCTCCACCCCTCCGCCGCACCTTCCTCTCTGTCTCTCTCTTCCCCTCCCGCAGCCAAGGCTCCATTGGAGCAAAGTTGGCCCGGGCGCTGGGGATGGCTCTGTGGCCTCTGCCTCAGGCGCTAGAGTGGCTCTGGTCGCAACATGGCAATGCCCAGGATGGGCAGAGCGTCGCCCTTGGTGGGCGTGCCGGGTGGATCCCGGTCGGGCGCATGCGGGAGTCTGTCTGACTGTCTCTCCCTGTTTCCAGCTTCAGAAAAATGCAAAATAATAATAATAATAATAATAATAATATAAAGCCAACGAACGAACTTTCACCGACCCCTGAGGTACCACTTGGTACAAGAAAACATCATCTTAGCTGTCCGGGTTTGACAGGTGCGTTCTACCCACGTAATTAATTACCCCCACAATCGGGACGTGGAACTTCCGCCAGCCCAGGGGTTCTCTCGTGTCCCCTTTTACGACTGACCCTCTCGCCCCACCCCCAGCCCGTGGCAACCACGGAGCTGCTCTCGGCCCCCACCGGTTCACGGAACCATACTAGGCGCGCTCTGTGTCCGCCTCCTCTCACTCTGAATAATGTGTTAATTATTGATTACGGCTGCCGGTTTCAGTAGTTAGTTTTAATTGATGAGTAATAATAGTCCCAAATATGGTTATTCTCAAGTTTGTTTATTCATTCATATGTTGATTAATATTGGAGGGGGGGGGTACCCCCAGGTTTGAAGCTATTGGAATAAAACCCGCTATGAACATTTATTGATAGGTCTTTGCGTGGGAACGTCATTTCAATACTCTCGGTAAATCTCTATTGTAGAAGTAAAAATGACTGTGTCGTAGGTTAACTCCATGTTTAAATTCAAAAGAAAGTGCCATGGTTTTCCAAAATGGTTATACCACTTAATTTATTTATTCTTTTTAAAGAATGAAAGCAGCCCTGGCCGGTTGGCTCAGCAGTAGAGCGTCGGCCTAGCATGTGGAGGACCCGGGTTCAATTCCCGGCCAGGGCACACAGGAGAAGTGCCCACTTGCTTCTCCACCCTTCCACCGCGCTTTCCTCTCTGTCTCTCTCTTCCCCTCCCGCAGCCAAGGCTCCATTGGAGCAAAGATGGCCCGGGCGCTGGGGATGGCTCCTTGGCCTCTACCTCAGGCGCTAGAGTGGCTCTGGTTGCGACAGAGCGATGCCCCAGAGGGGCAGAGCATCGCCCCCTGGTGGGCAGAGCATCGCCCCTGGTGGGTGTGCCGGGTGGATCCCGGTCGGGCGCATGCGGGAGTCTGTCTGACTGTCTCTCCCCGTTTCCAGCTTCAGAAAAATGAAAAATGAAAAAAAAAAAAAAAAAAAAAAAAGAATGAAAACAATCTATTGTTTTTAAATAAGTTTCTATGTCTGCTGGAGTCTCGGCAGGAAATGGAATTCTCCCTGGATGTTCAAGGAGAGACGCTGACAACTGTCACCACACCTAGGACGACAGCCACAGTCTTGTGAAACCATGTCACGAGAGCCCACAGGGAGCTGGAACCAAGGACGAGGGACGACCTGCCAGGAGCCCCGTCATGGCGGAGGGGCCGGAAACGGAGGGAGGGAGCTGAGTGTGAACCTGCCTGCTGGTCCCCGGCTGCTCATGAGCCTCAGTCCGAGTGGAGTCGGCTGGCAGGGGTGCCCACAGCGAGCAGTGCCCCCCACAGGGGTCCGCCTCCGAGGACACAGGACTGAGCGAGGAGGGGTGGAGAACGGCGGCCCCGGAGAAGCAGAGGAGAGACGCCCTTGTCCTCAGAGGAGAGAAAAAGAACAAAGACCCGATCTGCAGTGTCCCCAGAGCCAACACGCAAGCGACGGCCCTCTCGGGTGACGGACCCAGGCGGTTACCATGGCTGCTGTTGGCACAAGTACAGCCATCCCTACGGCTTCGATTGCTTCCACTGCTGATTCTACGAAATCAGTGGCAGCAGCCAAAACTGTCTACTGAGCGTTGCTACCGGAGCCCCCTTACCCACAGGGGATGTGTTCCAGGACCCCCAGAAGGTGCCTGAAACCACGGGTACCCCCTGTTTTTGCAAAAGTGGGACATCATGCTACGTTGCTTCTGCGAACGGCCTGTATCGGTCCAGTCGTGACTTTCTGGGTAAAAGCAGAAGTCCTTCTTGGGTTTCTTTCAGTAGCGTCAACTGTAAAAAGCAGGGTATACTCTTCACTCTACTCCGTTTTGACTTTAGGAAGGTTTCGTAGGAACCGCCTACTCTCACGGGGCAGGGGCGGCCTGTGTCTACTGTGCTTTTCTTATACACGTTCACACTCCTCACTTAAAGGAAGCCCCTCGGTGTACGGCTTCTCTGTGGCATCTCCGAACTGTCGGCATCTCCACTCTCGTGCTTTGGGGCCATTATTCAGTAACCGATGGATTGCTTGAACCCCAGCACAGTGACCCCATGACGGTCCATCCAGTCACGGGGGCAGCTACGACGTGGCTAAAAGGAGAGAAATGTCTATAGCACGGACACATCGGACGAAAGGGGTGATTCACATCCCGGGTGGACCGAGCGGGACTCGCGAGATTCCGTTCCACGACTCTGAATGGTGCCCGAGTCAAATTTACGGATTGCTGATTTCTGGAATTTTCCATCTAGTATTTTCAGACCCCAGGTGAGGGCGAGTGACCGACCCGGGGGGGGGGGTGAGACCGCAGGTCAGGGGGGACGACTGCACCTCCCAAGCACATGCGAAGCCGGAGCAGGGTCAGCTCACGGAAGCCTCACAGCAACCACAGAACGGAAGTCCGTATCATCCCCCACTCTGTGTGCAAGAAAAGCTGAGACGTGTTGAGAGGTTCAGAAAAACTGCCCAAGAAACCCCCGAGATGGGTCAGGCCTTACCCAGGCCTCCACACTGCCTGCGCAGAGGACGGTCCACAAACTCAGGCCCCAGCTTGCTGACCCCCTGGGTAACAGGACAGGCACTGGGCTCCTTAGTCTCCTCATCTGCAAAATAATGCTGCCTGTTTGTCCTCCCCACCTCCCCCACACACACACATACCCCCCACACCCTCCGGGGACCATTGTGAGAACTCAACACAATAGAGCAGGTCAGCAAACATTTGTTCTTTGAGCCCCAGGGGCTTTGTAACAAACACCATGATCTCTAACCCTGGAAGGGCTGCAACAACTCCTTTCCAATAAGGAACTGGGGGCTCAGAAAGACTCACCGATATCTTTTTTTTTAAAGACTTTATTTATTCATTTTAGGGAGGGGGGAGAGAGAGAGAGAGAGAGGGAGAGAGAGGGAGAGAGAGAGAGAGAGAGAGAGAGAGAGAGAGAAGGGCAGAGGAGCAGGAAGCATCAATTCCTATATGTGCCCTGACCAGGCAAGCCCTACGGTTTCAAACCAAGGACCCTCAGGGTTCCAGGTCGACACTTGATCCACTGCATCACCCCAGGTCAGGCGACTCCTCAAATCTTACGGCCACTTGCCAAAGATTAAAGAACTCGTGAGAGAAAGAGGAGGGATCTGAACTCAGGTCTACCTGTCCAAAGTCACCCTCTACCCTTCGGGGAAGAACAGGGAGGGTAAGTAAGTGTGCAAAACATCAGGGTGGGGCGCCCTCCCTCTGAGGTCCACGCTTCCGCCCGCCAGCCGGCCGTCTGGCTCCGGCCGGGGCCGCACGCAGCAGCAGCAGCAGCAGCAGCGAAGCCTCCGCGCCCCCAGGCAGCCAGCACCAAGGTGCTTCCTTCCTTCGCCAAGTGCTCCTACCAGCAGCACCCGTGCCCCAGAGCCCAGGGGTGGCCGTGGCCTTGGCCGCCACCCACAGAACCCCGCCACCCTCTCCTGGTCTTCTACAGTGAGTCTGTGCCTCGGTACCCAGAGGTGTCGCCGCCCTCCGGGGTGGTCTCCGGGCCAACCTGAACCTTTGGTTTCCTAAGAACTCCATGAGGGTCTCAATCCAAACACACAAGCCAGCCTGCGGTCCCGCGACTCAGCACTCTGGTCACGTCCGCGTGCCCTGTCACTGGAGCCAACCCTCATCCTCAATGCACTTTGAAATCTCTCTCGCTTTGTACTCTGCCAACGGGCTCCAATGTTTCTGCGCCGGCATTGACAGGCGGCAGAGAGGAACATGTGAGCCACGCGGGTTGCAAAAATAGCCCGGAACTTCTCAAGGAAGGGGCCGGGTCGTGGGATATGACAGGCAAGCTGTTCTGCATAACAAAGCACTGTGTCCCCAGAGTCAGGCACAAGCCCCCCCCTCCCCCCACACACACACACACCCAGCCATCAATCAATCACTCCCTGAAATATCCTGTCTGTAGGAGGACGAGAAGGTTAACGGTGAGATCAGCGGAGCTCCGAGCAGACCGCTGGGGTGGACTCCATCCAGTGGGGAGTTCATTTTCCACGGACAATAGGTCAGCCGTGCTTGGGGTTAACCCACCGAGGTGATAAATGGTGGTGGAAAAGAGAGGAAGAAGAAGAAGAGGAGGAGGAGGAGGAGGAAGAGGAGGAGGAAGAGGAGGAGGAAGAGGAGGAGGAGGAGGAAGAGGAGGAGGAGGAGGAGGAGGAGGAGGAGGAAGAGGAGGAGGAGGAGGAGGAGGAAGAGGAGGAGGAAGAGGAGGAGGAGGAGGAAGAGGAGGAGGAGGAGGAGGAGGAGGAGGAAGAGGAGGAGGAGGAGGAAGAAGAGGAGGAGGAAGAGGAGGAGGAGGAGGAAGAGGAAGAAGAGGAGGAGGAGGAGGAGGAGGAGGAGGAGGAGGAGGAGGAGGAGGAGGAAGGCGGCAGCAGCCATCATGGCTAACATCTATGGATGGTAGCCGTCCCGAGGGCTAACAAGACTGGTACACTGCCTACCACATGCCAGGCACCGTTCTAAGAGCTTCACACAGGTCACCCCGTGTAACCCTCACAACCGTGAGGGAGGAATAACTAACATCCCCATTTCACAGAGGAGAAAAACAAGGCATGAGATGGTCAGTAACTGGACAGTCAGGCTGGAACCCCAGCCTGGAGACCCCCGGAGTCTTTGCTCGTGATGGCTACAGCTCCACCTCACACTCCCACCCCACCCCCCGCCCCCAGGAAAGGACACTCACCCTAGGTCCCTCCTGCCGGGACGGAGGGCAGTCGGTCTCTGCTGATCCCTGAGCTGTCCGGGGAGACGACGCACAGAACCTCTCTCTCTGGACCCTTCACAGAACCTCTCTCTCTGGACCCTTCACAGAACCTCTCTCTCTGGACCCTTCGCCCCTAGGAACGGCCTGAGACCCACGGAGTCCTAGCCCGTAACTGACCACCCACGACCGACCGGGCACCCCCCACCCCGAGGGAGTCGTGTCACCCCCCCACCCCCCCCTCCCGCTGAGGTCGGCTGCGCGGTGTCCTCTACGGCGAGGATCAAGGAACCCAGAAGACGGAGACTGGACGTGGGCAGCAAACGCAGGGCCCGGCGTGCAGACGGCGCGGCTGTAGAACTGTGCGCCCGAAACCTGTGTACGTTGGTCGACCGGCATCGCCCCAAATAATTCAAAGGAAAGGGGGGGAGAATGATATTTTTTGGAAAAGCAGACTGGAGACCCACTGATGTGGATTAAAAAAATAACAATGCCTTTCTTGCCTAATCCACAAGTTTCCTGTGGGATGAAATAAAATGTCTGTGATAATACTGAAAAAAAAAAAGATAAGCAGTCTCAGTGAGTTGGTGGTCTCCTGCCCCCCCCTGCCCCCCCCCGGCAGTGCCTAGCCTGGCTGCTGGGACAGGAGCCCCCCGCCCCCCCCCCGGCCTAACTCCTGCAGAAACGATCCTCCTCCTCCGGATCCTCCTCCTCCGGGGCTCGTGCCCCTGGTTTCCCACTGGGCTCAGCCAGAGGGCGGGGGGCAGGCTGGGCATGTCTTCCCTTCTTCCTTCCCTGGACGTGGCCATTGGGAAGCGGCTGCACCCCCCTCAGGACCGGTCCTTTTCTGAGCTCTCCGCCCGTTTCCTGGACATGCCGGCTCCTCCCCGGAGGTGCTCGGTGATACCTCCGTTCCGCCTTCTTCACGGAAGCCACCCAGGGACGGCTGCTTCCTGCTGGGACCCTGACGGGTGCCGTCACATGTCCTACTCACTTCTCCCCAAATCCTCCTGCGGCGAGGAAGGTGTTCCTGCCTGTGCCCTACATTCCCCCCCATGCTATCCCCCCCCATGCTATCCCAACCCTCCCCCCATGGGCGTTTAGACCCCTTCTCCACCTTTAAAAGACTCAGACAACAATGATCATTAATTCTCTGCTTCGAAAGACTGCCCCCCCCGACCCCACTGCATTTTCTGCAGGTCACCCCCCCCCCCAACCAGTGACGATAGGGAAGCTACTTCTGTCCTCTCTCTGGGGGTGGGGGGAGGAGCTGGGGACCCAGCCACGGCTGCTGTCTGAAGGAAGGGTAAGAGGGGACGGTGGACGTCACTGCCGAGGTCGGCCAGGAGTCCACACGGTGGGCGGCCTAGGCCACAGAACCTCCGTGCAGGAGACAGAGGGGTGTCCTTGGCACCAAGCACCCTGGAACCGAACCAGCTGCCAGTGTGCAGGTCAGAGACCCCTCCTCCTGGAGCTATTGGGGGGGGGGGCGTCCGACAGCAGTGGCTGTAAACCGGCGGCCCGGGGCTCCTGGGACCAGCTTGTACTGTGTGCTTCATAAAGACACACCGCTGCCAATAGGCTAGACGTAAGATCGGAGAGGGCGTGGTTTTAAACATTCGAACTTCTGGCTTTTCTTTCCCCCAAATTGGAAGTTTTAGCAACGACGGGTCCGTGTCCCCCACAGGATGACAGAGCGGCTGGACCCGAGTTCACCACTAAAACGTCAACTGCGGCCCTGGCCGGTTGGCTCAGTGGTAGAGCGTCGGCCTGGCGTGCGGGGGACCCGGGTTCGATTCCCGGCCACGGCACATAGGAGAAGCGCCCATTTGCTTCTCCACGCCCCCCGCCCTCCTTCCTCTCTGTCTCTCTCTTCCCCTCCCACAGCCAAGGCTCCATTGGAGCAAAGATGGCCCGGGCGCTGGGAATGGCTCCTTGGCCTCTGCCCCAGGCACTAGAGTGGTTCTGGTCGCAGCAGAGCGATGCCCTGGAGGGGCAGAGCATCGCCCCCTGGTGGGCAGAACGTCGCCCCTGGTGGGCGTGCCGGGTGGATCCCGGTCGGGCGCATGCGGGAATCTGTCTGACTGCCTCTCCCCGTTTCCAGCTTCAGAAAAATACAAAAAAATTAATAAATAAATAAAAATAATAATAATAAAACGTCAACTGCACGAGGGCAGGGACCTCCCGTCTTCCTCTCCGTTCACGGCTATGTCCTGTGCCTGGGCACAGAGAAGGTCCTGGATACACACGGGCCAAACAAAGGAGCAGTCAATACCGTCCCCTGTCCGAGGGGCTTGCTCTCCCCACTCCACGGGGGTCCCTGCCTGGCTCAGCCCCTCCCTCACGTACCTGCCTCGGCAGGTGGCCGCGTTTGAAACACACCCCACCCCACCCCCAGCCAATGTATAGCGCAGGGTCTAAAGGCAGGCGAGATGCAGCCCTCTCCACCAGAAAGGAAAGATCAGAGGAGGAGAGAACAAGGACATCGGAAGTCCTGGTCACCTGCACAGAGCAGATGCTCCGTGCCAAGCACCGTTCTACATGTTTTCCACGTGCCGGCTGCTTTCGTCCCCACCACGGCCACGTGGGAGGTCCTGTTAGAACTCCTTCTGTGCAGAAGAGGGGGGGGTCACAGGGACAGCAAGCCACGTGTCCACGACTGCACAGCAGGAGGCGGGAGGCAGGGTTCCCGGGCAGGCGGTCGAGCCCCCCCCCCAACCCCAGCACACCGCCCTGACCAGGAGGGAAGAGCCAGGCAGGGTCGACCTCCAGGGCTCTAGTCCTCAGAGTCGGCACACCAGTAACAGTGCCGGGTGTGGAATTCTGGGTCTTCGCCGCCGGAAGCGGTGACGACCCGGGTTCCTTTCATGCATCTTCAGCTTGTTCGATGGGAAGCCACTCTGAGGAGATGCCCCCTTTATGGGCTAAAGATGTCCTCCGGGGCCCTGGCCGGTTGGCTCAGTGGTAGAGCGTCGGCCTGGCGTGCAGGAGTCCCGGGTTCGATTCCCGACCAGTGCACACAAGAGAAGCGCCCATCTGCTTCTCCACCCCTCCCCCTCTCCTTCCTCTCTGTCTCTCTCTTCCCCTCCTGCAGCCAAGGCTCCATTGGAGCAAAGTTGGCCCAGGTGCTGACGATGGCTCTGTGGCCTCTGCCTCAGGCACTAGAATGGCCCTGGTTGCAACAGAGCGACACCCCAGATGGGCAGAGCACCGTGGGCATGCCGGGTGGATCCCGGTCGGGCGCATGTGGGAGCCTGTCTCTTCGTCTCCCTACCTCTAACTTGATAAAATAAATAAATAAATAAAAACTAAAATTATGTTCTTTTCATATCAATAAAAACTTCTAAGCCGGGACTAACCCAGACCAGAAGGGCAAACGCTGTCAAGGATAAGAGCGTAAACACGTCAGGCCCTGTGGGCCACAGTTTCTGTCACAACTACGAGCCTCCATCCTTGGAACACAAAAGCCACCCACAGAAACCAACAGTCATGGCCGCGTCCCCGTAAAATCCTGTTTACAGATTCAGTCCGTGGAGCCACACGCCACAGGTGACCAGCACCGCCCAGGAGGGTGACCGGCTGGACCAGCACCGCCCAGGAGGGTGACCGGCACCTGCCCCGGACCAGCACCGCCCAGGAGGGTGACCGGCACCTGCCTCGGGCCAGCACCGCCCAGGAGGGTGACCGGCTGGACCAGCACCACCCAGGAGGGTGACCGGCTGGACCAGCACTGCCCAGGAGGGTGACCGGCTGGACCAGCACCACCCAGGAGGGTGACCGGCTGGACCAGCACTGCCCAGGAGGGTGACCGGCTGGACCAGCACCGCCCAGGAGGGTGACCGGCTGGACCAGCACTGCCCAGGAGGGTGACCGGCTGGACCAGCACCGCCCAGGAGGGTGACCGGCTGGACCAGCACTGCCCAGGAGGGTGACCGGCTGGACCAGCACCGCCCAGGAGGGTGACCGGCGCCTGCCCCGGACCAGCACCGCCCAGGAGGGTGACCGGCTGGACCAGCACCGCCCAGGAGGGTGACCGGCGCCTGCCCCAGACCAGCACTGCCCAGGAGGGTGACCGGCTGGACCAGCACCGCCCAGGAGGGTGACCGGCGCCTGCCCCAGACCAGCACCGCCCAGGAGGGTGACCGGCTGGACCAGCACCGCCCAGGAGGGTGACCAGCACCTGCCCCGGACCAGCACCGCCCAGGAGGATTCTCTGCGATGAACAGAATTGTCCCCATGACGGCACCGTCCACTTGAAACGCAGCGGGTGGAGCTGAGGAATTGAATTTTTCATTTCATCTGACATTAATTAATTTTCGTTTAAATGTAAGTGCCTCGTGTGGTCTGTGGCTACCACGTGACACGGCTCAGATACAGAAGCTCGTAACTCATCACATCCTCACAACAGCCCTGGAGTCACAGAACGCCAACACCCTGCCACGCGCAGAGGCGGCCGCTGGCTATGGTGCGGGTGCCGGGAGGACGGCAGTGTCCGAGTCAAAAGCAACCCCGGAGGGGCGGAGGCGGGTGAAGGTCGGCGGAGGCCCCGGGCGCAGAAGACAGTCTTGGGCCCCTTACATCAGAAGGAAGTGTCCAGTGGGGGTTTTGCGGGGCCCTTCAGGAGTCGGGGCCCGGGGTGCACGCCCGGGGCGCCCGCCGTTAGATCCGCCTCTGCCAAGGAGGGTGACCTATTTCTGTGGCCAGACAGAGGAAGAAAATCACGTAGAGATCAACAACATCTCACTCAGACAAAGTGGGGGAAGGGGACCCCTGGGGTGGCAGCCCCCGGGCAGCCCGTGGGAATACTCAGAAGTGAGCCCCTCGCTGACCTTAACGAGGCTCTTCCCCAGGGGAAGCAAGGCTGCCCTTAGATCAAGCAGGCAGACACGTGCCAGCAACACCCCCACACCCGAGCACCCAGGGACATCAGAGAAGACCACTTCCCACCACAAGGGGCACGGCCTCCAGACCCCAGCCGAAACCACCCCCACCCCCGACCCCGAGGGGAGCGGTCACCCCCACCTCCCGGCCCCTGACCCCCGACCCCTGACCCCAGGGGAGCGATCACCCCCACCCCCCAACCCCTGACCCCGAGGGGAGCGGTCACCCCCGCCCCCCAACCCCTGACCCCGAGGGGAGCGGTCACCCCGCCCCCCGACCCCTGACCCCGAGGGAGCGGTCACCCCCGCCCCCCAACCCCTGACCCTGAGGGGAGCGGTCACCCCCCAACCCCCGACCCCTGACCCCGAGGGGAGCGGTCACCCCCCAACCCCCGACCCCTGACCCCGAGGGGAGCGATCACCCCCACCCCGACCCCGACCTCGAGAGGAGCGGGACAGGCACTTCTCCTGACTGATGGGCCGCAGAGGAAACAGCAAACACTCTTTTTGTTTTTAATCTTCAAAAGGAAAGTTTTCGCGATCCAATGAGTCCGTGTTTCGGATTCGGTCCTCGGCTAATGACCAGAGCCACCGCGGGCGGGAAGTTCCCCATGTGCTGGTCACCGGCGGAGGGAGAGCCACAGCGACGGCGAGTGGACATCGTGGCCGTCCGCTCTGATTCCGGGCTTGCCACGCGCCGGCGCCGCGCCAGGGGGCACGTCCTGTGAGAGGACACCCCTCACGTCCCACGGTAGCGCAGTGCAGAAGGGACTGTCACTGTCCCCTCTGCGGAAGGGAGGCCACGGCGGACGGGAGGGGAGAAGGGACTCCCCGCTCTCGCGCAGCTCAGGGGGGTGCGGCCTGGGTTCAGGCCCTGAGGCGTCAGCTCCGGCCCACGCTCCTCATCGAAGGCCCGGACCGACCGCTGGACACGGAATGACAGACAGGACGGAGGTGGCCTCGCCCGGATGGGGAGAGTGGACGGCCAGGAGCGGCTGTCAGACGCCCGGTGGGGGCGGAGACACCAGCCCGGGGGAACGCAGGAAGGAGACCGAGCCTGGACTTGGCAGAGAGGAGCGACCAGGGCGCGGGTCCCGGAGAAGGGACGTCTGGAGCGCAGGTCCGAATGGCGGGTAAGACGTTCACCAACCAAAGAGCATGACAAAGAGGGTTCCAGAATCAGGAGAAGCACATCCAAGGTCCAGAGAGAGAGAGAGAGAGAGAGAGAGAGGGAGAGAGAGGGAGAGCACGCGCCCGTTCGAGGACCCAAACGCAGCACAGTGTGGCTGGAAACCAGGCTCGGGAGAGGGAGGTGGGCAGGACGGGAACCTGAGGGCAGCAAGGGTTCAAACCAGGGACAGGGACAGCGGCAGGAAGAGGCACCGGGTGGGTGAGAGGGGCCACGGCCGGGCACGCGGAGTCACACGCCAGCACCCTGTCACGCACGAGGCCGCCGCTGTCTACGGTTTGGCTGCCACCACAGAATGGACGGTTCTAACTCTCGAGGGCGGGGAAACTGAGATCTACAGCTCAGAGAAGAAGTCAAGACTTGAGACAGGAGTTCACAGTCCTGCCTCGGAAGGCAAGGCGGAAACAAGGGGACGGACAGACAACGGAGACCAGCTGTGCAGACGTCTGCGGTTTCTGCCCACCCAGCGTCCAGTCCAAGTGTCAGCAGCACTTTGCTTTTCCTTTTTTATTTATTTATTTTTAGTGAGAGGAGGGGAGGCAGTCAGACAGACTCCCGCATGCGCCCGACCGGGATCCACCTGGCACGCCCACCAGGGGGCGATGCTCTGCCCATCTGGGGCGTTGCTCCATTGCAACCAGAGCCATTCTAGGGCCTGAGATGGAGGGAGCCATCCTCAGCACCTGGGGCCAACTCGCTCCAATCAAGGCATGGCTGCAGGAGGGGAAGAGAGAGAGAAGGGGGAGAGGGAGGGGTGGAGAAGCAGGTGGGAGCTTCTGCTGTGTGCCTTGATCGAGAATCGAACCCCGGACATCCACATGCCAGGCCAACGCTCTACCACTGCGCAAACTGGCCGAGGCCCACTTTGATTTTTCTTTGCAAAACCACTTCTACCCACGCTCAGTCCTAATCTTGGCTTCCAAGGTGGATGGTAGGGGGCCAGCGGCCAATGAGATAGATGACTACATCGCCCTGGCCCCTGGGATTGGTTGAGGAAGGCACACATGATGCAAGACAGGCCAATGAGAAGGATGCTACACACTTCTCCTGGGAATTTCAAGAAAGAGGCCCTCCCTCACTCCTCTGACGACGCTACACTGAGGGCGGATAAACTGGGACCTACCAGCTGCCGTGGTCTCATGAGAGAAGACCCTGCCAGAGAGGAAAGCAATGCAGAAGAAAGCAGCGTCAGCCAGGTGTGGACAGAGTCCGATGGCTGGATCACCCCTTACCTGCAGCCAGCCACCCCAAGATTCTCAACTTATGTGATCCGACCTTTTTTTTTGGTATTTTTCTGAAGCTGGAAATGGGGAGAGACAGTCAGATAGATTCCCACATGTGCCCGACCGAGATCCACCCGGCACGCCCACCAGGGGCGATGCTCTGCCCACCAGGGGGCGATGCCCTGCCCCTCCGGGGTGTCGCTCTGCCGCGACCAGAGCCACTCTAGCGCCTGGGGCAGAGGCCAAGGAGCCATCCCCAGCGCCCGAGCCATCTTTGCTCCAATGGAGCCTTGGCTGCGGGAGGGGAAGAGAGAGACAGAGAGGAAGGGGGGGGGGGTGGAGAAGCAAATGGGCACTCCTCCTGTGTGCCCTGGCCGGGAATCAAACCCGGGTCCCCCGCACGCCAGGCCGACGCTCTACCGCTGAGCCAACCGGCCAGGGCCCAACCATTTTATTTTATTTTTTTATTGAAACTAGTTTGAGTCGGGTTTCCTGTCCCCTACAAACTGAAATACTGAGACACATGGGAAGGCTTAAAATCGGGTGGCCGACGAAAGGAGAAGAGCCCGAGAACAAGAAGGAGAGGCAGCCACCAGAAGTAGAAACAGAGTCGTCACACCAGGTGTCACAGAAAACCTAGAAGGGAGAGAGGAGTTCTAAGGCCGGACCGCCCTCAGCAGCGTCAAACGCCACAAGGAGGACGAAGCTATAGAAGGCGACGGCCGTGGTCCTCGTCTGGGAAACCCCAGCTGCAGATCCTAGAAGGACGATTGATGTACAAGGCGATTCCAGGGAGCACAGGACAAGGAAGGGCAGGACGCCTATCCCAGGAAGTGCTTTCAAGCAGGACACCACTTCGGGACAGTGGATGTGAGCCGTGCTGGGGAACCCTAGGAAACACAAGCCCCAGAGAGAGTTATCCCCCAACTCCCAGCTGGGGCAGGGGGCACTGAATGGTCCCTCCCCACATTTCCAGCCTAGCACGCACTTGGACAGCCTGGGCCAACGGCCAGAGCAAGCCTCTGGCAAACAGACACAGGGTGACGCGGCCAGGCGGGAGGCAGGCAACGAGCAGACCACCCACAGCGTCAGCTACAGAACGGTGCTTTATTCCTCTGCACCTCCCCGTCCTAACCTCACCTGTGACGGGGGAGGGGGGGGTCACCTGTGACACGGGGGGGGAGTCACCTGTGACACGGGGCAGGGAGGAAGTCTCCTTGGACTGTTGTGAAGACTAAGTGATGATAAATCCAAGTCCATCTTCAGCCCGGCAACCTGCAGAGAGCGCTAATAAACACGTGCTGATCTTTTTCCTTTTGGTGACCTTTGGGGGGGGGGTAGGGGTGGGGAAGCCATGTCGACACAGTGTTACAAAAAGCAGAACCAGTCAGCTAGAGGCAGCCGAGAGTCCAGACCATTACATTAATTGGAGGTGGCAGCAAACCCAGGAGACTCCAGGCTAGAGAGATGCTAACAGCTAACGTGCTATTTAAACAGCAAGCAAGCGGGCGTCGTGTCTGTGCGCCAAAGTCCTGCATTTAACGAGGCTTTTCCTGCGAGGCGCTGCCTTCCCTGCCTTCCCACCACCCCTTTGTGAAAAACACCGGCCACTCCCGCCATTAGAGACAAAACCGCAACCACCTATTCACTGCCATTTCTTTGGTTCGAAGCCCAAGCTGCAACAGTGAAAAATGGAAGAAGATCAAACAGAGAAGAAAGAGAGGGGGGTGGCAGAGAGACTCAGAAATTGCCCCCCCATGGTGTCAGTATTCCCCCAAAATTGCCCCCCCCATGGTGTCAGTTTCCCCAGCTCTCAGAGTTCCTCCTTCAAGACGGGCCAGGGTTGATTCTACCAGGAGCAGGGACCGTGGCCAGGGAAACAATGGAGAGTCCTCGGAGGCGTGTACACAGCACACCACGGTTCGCTTCAGAATACTGCTTCCTGCATCCTCGACACCCGGCCGGGAGTAAGGGATGCGTCTTGAGTGAGGCCGTTTATTTTGTGACTCTTTTAACAAACACGGGTATCAGCGCATACAAGGAGCCAGGCACGCTTTCCGTGTTTCACAAACACGGACCTGTTTAACCCTCCTAACGATCAGGTAGGGCAGGGGTCCCCAAACTACGGCCCGCGGACCGCATGCGGTCCCCTGAGGCCATTTATCCGGCCCCCTGCCGTACTTCCGGAAGGGGCACCTCTTTCATTGGTGGTCAGTGAGAGTAGCACAGGATGCGGATGCTGTATGTGGAGTACTGTATGTGGTGGCACCGCAAAGCGCGGCGTTGCTCACGTACAGCACTACTTCCAGTGACGCGGGACACACACGTCACGGCTCCAGAAGCGCGTCATATCCCTTGTTACAGCTAGCAGTGACAAATACGGAACCGGACATTGACCATCTCATTAGCCAAAAGCAGGCCCATAGTTCCCACTGAAATACTGGTCAGTTTGTTGATTTAAATTTACTTGTTCTTTATTTTAAATATTGTATTTGTTCCCATTTTGTTTTTTTACTTTAAAATAAGATATGTGCAGTGTGCATAGGAATTTGTTCATAGTTTTTTTTATAGGTTCGGCCCTCCAACGGTCTGAGGGACAGTGAACTGGCCCCCTGTGTAAAAAGTTTGGGGACCCCTGAGGTAGGGGAAGGTTGCCCTGATGATCCTCGTTTTGCTAGTGAAGAAAAAGTGAGGCACAGAGAGCTGGCTGCTCCCAAGGGTGCACGCAGCAGGTCCGTGGCAAAGCCAGGAAGGGGAGCAAAGGCAGCCGGGTGGGTGGTCCAGAGACGGTCTCTGAACCGCTAGGTCGCCGCCACCTCGAAGACAAGCTCCTCAACCCTGGTGGCAGAGCATGTGGTAAGGCAATACCGTTTCTGCAGGCATGTGGTAAGGCAACACCGTTTCTGCAGGCATGTGGTAAGGCAACACCGTTTCTGCAGGCATGTGCTAAGGCAACACCATATCTGCAGGCATGTGCTAAGGCAACACAGTTTCTGCAGGCATGTGCTAAGGCAACACCGTTTCTGCAGGCATGTGGTAAGGCAACACCGTTTCTTCAGGCATGTGGTAAGGCAACACCGTTTCTTCAGGCATGTGGTAAGGCAACACCGTTTCTGCAGGCATGTGCTAAGGCAACACCGTTTCTGCAGGCATGTGGTAAGGCAACACTGTTTCTGCAGGCATGTGCTAAGGCAACACTGTTTCTGCAGGCATGTGCTAAGGCAACACTGTTTCTGCAGGCATGTGCTAAGGCAACACTGTTTCTGCAGGCATGTGGTAAGGCAACACTGTTTCTGAAGGCATGTGCTAAGGCAACACTGTTTCTGCAGGCATGTGCTAAGGCAACACTGTTTCTGCAGGCATGTGGTAAGGCAACACTGTTTCTGAAGGCATGTGCTAAGGCAACACTGAAAATAGACAAGGAGGAGGAGGAGGAAGAGAAGGGGAAGAGGGGGGAGGAAGGAGGCGGTGACAAGGGAGCAGGAAGAGAAATAACAGTAGCCAATAATAGCTAACATTTACGGAGCATTTCCTAAATGCCAAGTGCAGGGAGGGGGGCGGGAGGGGGGGACGTGAAGCAAGGAGAAGAGTCACAACCATCGATCAGAGCACGCCAGGAGGTAGGGCCATTTCCGAGACGAAGACACTGAGGCCCCCAGAACGTGGTGCCGCCCACCGTGTGGTTGTTCAACCAGAAAGGGGGAGGGCGGGTAGGGGAAGCCAGGTCTGCCCGACCTCCGGGGTGGCGGAGCTGTGAGTCTAAGGGGCGGGGGGCCATCTACCTGGTTTCATTGGCCACCATTTCCCCGGCGATGGCCAGATGGAGGGACGAGTACAAAGGGCCGCCTTGGGGCTCATCCAGAGGGTGGTACAAAGACTGAAGTGAAGGCTGGGGAGAGGGGCTTTGCTGTCCGCCCCCTTCCACCACCACCACCTCTGCCACCCAGGAACAGCCCTGGGGACTCAGTCTTGCGAGAGGACCAAGTCCTGGCAGGTGCTTCAGCCAGAGGAGGCCCACGGTCTGCAGAGAGCCCGGTGCCATGCCCTGGGCTGGAACTCGCTGCCAAAGACTTTGTTTCTTTTGTTTGTTTGTTTGTTTGTTTTGTTTTACAGAGACAGAGAGACAGTCAGAGAGAGGCATAGACAGGGACAGACAGAGAGGAACGGAGAGAAATGAGAAGCATCAATCATTAGTTTTTTGTTGTGACACCTTAGTTGTTCATTGATTGCTTTCTCATATGTGCCTTGATCGTGGGCCTTCAGCAGACGGAGTAAACCCTTGCTCGAGCCAGCCACCTTGGGTCCAAGCTGGTGAGCTTTTTATTCAAGCCAGATGAGCCTGCACTCAAGCTGGTGACCTTGGGGTCTCAAACCTGGGTCCTTCTGCATCCCAATCTGACACTCTATCCACTGCACCACCACCTGGTCAGGCCAGAAGACTTTATTTTGATGGCATGTGTGCGTGTGTGTGTGTGTGTGTGTGTGTGTGCGCGCGCGCGCATGTGTGTTTTGTCTCTTCTCTCTGGGGACACCTGAGGCTTTGGGTGGGAACTCACCTTTCTCAGAACAATAAAAAAAAATACAGAAACAGAAAAACAACATTTCCTTCCCTTTTCTACTCGTCCAGAGCCTCCTAGGTTTAGAGGCTACGTACTTACTAGCTCAACTCTACTTAGAATCCAAGGGGCAGCATCGCCGTACTTCACCGCGGTCTGCTGACCCGTGTTACGTCTGAACGTTTTTTTCCTTATTCACTTCCATGTTATTCACGTCGAAAACCACTGTACATTTTCTACGGGCTCTACTGTTAACAGTATTTCTTAATTCAATAAGCAACCCATGGATACGTTCCCCTTTCCAAAGGTTAAATTGGTTTTACCAAAAAAAAAAAAAAAAGTCTAATCCCTAAGCTTTAGAGCTACGGGGCCTCCCCTCACAGAAGGTAGAGGACCATGTTCCGAACATTTCCTCTAATTCTCTTTACTCTATGCCCCTTTAAAATCTTGACTGTGTCATTTACCCCACCTGGGATTTATTTTTTAATCTAAGAGGTGAGTTAGGAATCAAATTGGACATCCATCCCTGTGGTCACCCAATTACGCCAGCACCGTTGATTACATAAACCATGCTTTTTCCCCCCACTGGTCCAAAATGTTACCTTTTAAAAGACATTAACCGTCAGTCCCCTTGGGGACCCGGGCTTCTTATGTCCCAGCTGGAAGAATTTCAGCAATTACTTGAAATGGGTTTCAGAGCGTTAACAATAGGTATTTTATCTTTTAAAAGACATTTCTAAGAGGTACTTCCACGCACCGTGGGCGGGCGCATAAATTGGCCCAGCCTTTGGGAGAGCAATTTAGCAATACCAACGACAACCAAAAATGTTCACTTCCTCAGCCCTAAGAACCCCGCTTCTAAGAATTATTTCACAGAAATCCTCACCGAATTTCCCAAGAATGTTCACTGCTGCGCTGCTCATAATAACAATAAAAAAATATATATTTTAAGGAAATAATCCAAAAAATGCCCATCAATAGAATATTGGTCAAATAATAAGTATAAATACAACCTAAAAAAATAGTAATAATACGGTGGCCTCCATATTATGAAATCCATTAAAAAATAAAGTAGCTCTAGCCTGGCCTGTGGTGGCTCAGTGGAGACACATCATCGACCTTGAATGCTGAGGTCACCGGTTCAAGACCCAGGCTTGCCCGGGCCAAGGCACATATGACATGCAACCAGGAAACAACTAACGTGACACAACTATGAGGTGATACATCTCGTGTCCCCCCTCTGTAAAATCAATAAATAAAATATTTTTTAAAAATAAGCTAGCCCTAAATAAGGAATAGATATAGATAAAAGTCCAGGATTTAACAGGTTAAAAAAAAAAAAAAAGATCTGCTAGCTGACCAGGCAGTGGCGCAATGGATAGAGCATCAGACTGGGATACGGAGGACCCAGGTTCGAGACCCCAAGGTCACCAGCTTGAGCGAGGGCTCATCTAGTTTGAGCAAAGCTCACCAGCTGGAGCCCAAGGCCCCTGCCTTGAGCAAGGGGTCACTCAGTCTGCTGTAGCCCCCTGGTCAAGGCACATAGGAGAAAGCAATCAATGAACAACTAAGGTGTCGCAACAAAAAACTAGTGATTGATGCTTCTCATCTCTCTCTGTTCCTCTATGTCTCTGTCACAAAAAAAAAGATATGTTATAAATATAATATACACATACATATATACGGTATATATATATATATATATATACCATATATATATATGATCTGACTTCATTTGTTAGTTTTATATGCTTATCTATTCAAATAAAATATTTCACAGGATAACACGCCCAAATGTTACATCTTACAGGCGTCCCCAAACTACGGCCCCCGGGGCCGCAATTTGGCCCCCTAAGGCCATTTATCCAGCTCCCGCCACACTTCCAGAAGGGGCAACTCTCTCATTGGTGGAGCTCAGTGAGAGGAGCACTGTATGTGGGAGCCCTCCAATGGTCTGAGGGACAGTGAACTGGCCCCCTGTGTAAAAAGTTTGGGGACCCATTATAGAGTCTATAAGGTGCAGACTTTCTGTCTATATATATTACATGGTCCTACATTGTTACGCTTTTATAATAAGCATTTCTTTGGTGACAAAAACTCAAATACACTTGGTGATTAAAAAATTACAAAAATAAAAGTGGCGAAAACCGCCTGTGACTGAGGTGAGACGGCCCTACTCCCACCGGATCCATGAGGAGCCCACAGCCAAGAAGTCCACGTAGGAACAAAGATCAAGTGGGAAGAAAGCAAAGTGCTTCTCTGGTCTGTGGTGCAGAGGTCACCGGGGCCCCCTCTGCAGCAGGAATCACCCCCTCTCCGGCCGGGCCTTAGCGGTTTGGTCTCCATCATGCTGTCTCTACCTCGTCCCTTCCATGAGAAGCCCCTGGTCACCTGTGGGCAGTTCAGGGCAGAGGTGACAGAGGAGAGGTGAATGCCTCATTGGCTCCTCCCGAAAGCCGTGGGCAGCATGCAGCACAGGTGAGCCAACAACTGACCCGGGACTTCCGCCCCAGCGCTGGACAGCCAGGGGCCACACCCTCTCTCGCCCTCTGCGTCCGTGACTGACAGGTGCTTCAACCATCAGGGCTGCGGTTCCACAGGGAACGCCTCCACCCGCCTGAGGGGCACACGTCCCCAGAGACAGGGAACACCGGGCCAAGCACAGACACTGCTCTCTGTTGGAGATGAGGACAAGAAGGGGGCCCCAGAGCCGCTACAGAGCCCGCCCGAGAGCAGCAACAGACTGAAGTCGTCCCACAGGGAAGGCTGGACACCACGAGTGGGCGTGGAGAGGCACACTCAGAGTCCATCAGAGAAAACGCTGTCAGGAAACGGAGCCTCGGGCAAGGATGGCCGATTCCACGTAATAATCATACTAATGGCTAGCATTTATTAAGTGCAAGTTTATTCTGTGTCTGGTATTGTTCTAAATGCCCTACATCAACTCACTGAATTATCTGTTTGTTTGTTTGTTTGTTTATTTGTTGAAGTGAGAGGGAGAGGAGGGGAGATAGAAAGACAGACTTCCACATGCGCCCACACCAGGATCCACCCAGCAATCCCTATCTGGGGCCAATGCTCGAATCAATCAAGCTATTTTTAATGCCTGAGGCTGCCACTTGGACCAACTGAGCTATCCTCAGTGGCCGAGGCCAATGCTCAAACCAATTGAGTCACTGGCTGTGTGAGGGGAAAAGAGAGAGAAAGGGAGATGGAGGGGAAGAGAAGCAGATGGTCACTTCTGTGTGCCCTGACCCAGAATCAAACCTAAGACATCCATAGGCCAGGCCAACAGTCTATCCACTGAGCCAACCGGCCAGGTCCTGTCGTGTTACAACAACCCTATGATATGAGTATTTTAGTCCCAATTTACACGTAAGGACACTGAAGCATGAAACCAGCCCAATATCACACCGTAGACAGCGCAGCTGAGTGGAATCCCTGCTGTTTTGCCAAGTCAGAATGTGTGTGAGCTCATCACTGAGAACTTTCCACCTTCTTTCACCCTTCCCTTTACCTCTCATTTCTACCCACTCTCATAAATGGAGCTAGCAAGTTCACCGCCCCCCGTGGAGAAAATGTCTCGCCATGGGTCTTCATGTAAGATACCCCCACTGAGTACTGAACAGGCCAGGAAGTGCCCAACGGCCACAGAGCCCACTGCCCCTTCTCAGGAAATCCTGCAGCACGAGTCACAGAAGCTCCTGACACATAAAACTAACAGAACTCGCGTGGTCACAAAAACAAGCCTAGGAGGCCTTCCCTGACACCTCCCTTCTGGCTACCCGTATACCTCCCACTTGGTGAATCTTCCATTTATGCGTTCCCTTAGTCCTTTGTAGCATTCATTACCTTTTTGAAAAAAAAGGTTTTATTGATTGATTTTACCGGAGGGTGGACAGCGAGAAGTATCAACTCATAGTTGCTTTACTTCGGTTGTTCACCGGTTGCTTCTTGTATATGCTTTGACCGGGCAAGCCCGGGGCTTCAAACCGGCGACCTCAGCGTTCCGGGTTGACACTCTATCCACTGCCCCAGCACAGGCCGGGCAGCATTCGTTGCCTGTAATGTCGGACCAAGCTTAGGGCCAAAGGAATCTCTCTAAGAAGCAGAACTCCAAGCCAAGGGCAGCCAAGGGGGGAAGCCTCTCTACAAGTCCTCAGCTCACAGGTCAGGGGAGACGTGACCTACAAGCCAAGTGGAGAAAAGCTGGGCTGGGCTGGGAAAGGTCCACCACAGTCCCTGGACGCCGCCCCGGAGTCAGCTCTGCTGTAGCCCATGACGCTGTTTCCTCGTCAACCCGACAACCTTGTGCCCTGCACGGAGCCCGGTTCAGGACATGGTAGAGACTGTCTGATTTCACTTAGAGATTCACTCAGCTCCCAATAACTACGTCTTGCAGGCACACACACACACACACACACACACGTGCACACACTCTGCTCCAGCCCACACTGAACTCTCAAGCACTTCTCACACATGCATCTCAGTCTCCCCCCCACCCTCCAGCCTTTGCACATGCAATTCCTCAGCCCGACACCTCCCTCCCCCAGTTACTTTGGGCCTTGCTAACTGTATCCACCCATCCATGAGTCTCAATAGATACCGCTTCTTCCTGGAAGGCCTCCCTGACCTTCTTAGTACATCCTCTCAGAATTGCCTGGGCACACACCAATTGTGGCATCTCCGCTTTGTTCTGCTGTCATGCCTGTCTACATCTCTGTGTCCCCAGGTAGGTCATGAGTTCCTTAAAGGAAAGAATAAATAGGCCTGGGCCAGCTGGCTCAGTGGTAGAGCGCTGGCTCGGTGTGTGGATGTCCTGGGTTCGACTCCTGGTCAGGGCACACAGGAGAAGCAACCATCTGCTTCTCTATCCCTCCCCTTTCTCTCTCTCTCTCTCTCTCTCTCTTTCTCTCTCTTTTCCTCCCAAACCCATGACTCAATTGGTTCGAAAACATTGGCCCCGGGCAATGAGGATGGCTTCATAGATCCTCCACCTCAGGTGCTAAAAATAACCCGGTTATGAGCATCGGCCCCAAACGAGGGGTTGCCAGGTGGATCCCAGTCGAGGCACATGCAGGAGTCCATCTCTCTATCTCCCCTCCTCTCCCTTGGAAAAGAAGGGGGAAAAAAGAAATAAAAAGACTAAATATCATTGATTATTATAATTTTAGCACCTGATATTCAAGGACTGTGTCGAATGAATGAGCAAGTGAACAAAGGAAAGAGGGAATGAGTGATGCTCCTTCCCTGTCCATCTCCCGCGGCCTGCCCGCCAGGGCGAGCTACACCCAACCACCCACAAACTCCTGAGACCGCAGGAAGAAAACCACACCACCTCAGAGGCCCTCCAGCACAAGTGAAAAAGCAGCAGCTAAAATTAAATGCCATTTCCAGCAGGACGAGGCGCTCTCAGCGGACAGTCCTCAATGAATTCAAACAGGCTCTGAGTGTAACACCCAGCGCTCTCTCCGAACCGCTGGGGGCGGGGGGGGGGGGGGAGTCCAGGGCTGGCTGGGAGGAGCTGATGTCCCAGCTAATCTAGGAAGGTGTGTGTGTGGGGGGGGATGACCACAAGGAAAGAGCAGCTCCCACCCAGTCAGTGGCCAGACGAGCCACATCTTTCCAAAGAAGCTGGGAAACTTGTCTGTGGCTTTTAAACACACCAGCCGCCAATCTGACCGGTTGGCTTTCTCTGGAGTAAATCACGCTGAGAGATACACGGCTGGGTGGGGAAGGCGCAGGCTCTGCAGAGCCGGGCTTGGGGCTCGGCCTCTCTCCGGGCGAGCGCCTTCGAGCCAGTCCGTCCAAGCCCTGTGCCTCAGTGGACCCCGGGGACGGCGGCACCGTGCAGGGTGGGCGCCTCGATCAACGCCATCGGCACGCACAGAACGCTCCGCGCCGGACCGCGTGCGGCCAGCGGTAACCACGTGCTGACCCCGTGGCGCCCGCCCCTACCCCTGCCCGCGCCGGCTGCGCGGCGGCCAACACGCCGCGGCTCCCGCGCCAGCTTCCAGCTTCCCTCCGCCGCGCAGACGGCATTTCCATGGCGATAACCTGCTCCACGAGAGCGACTGTCAATATTTACTATTTTTCACACATTTCAGATTATTTGGGTCTAATAATCTAACTGGCACTCTCCGCTGCTTTAGAGAACGCCAGTGGGGAGAGCCGGCCCTGGGGGAACACGCGCAAAAGCGCCCCGGGCAGCAGGGACACGCGGGAGCCCCGTGCGGCCACAGATCAAGAGACCTCGGGAAGCTCAGCTCACAAGGACACCTCCCCAGATGCTCAAGCCCCCAGCCACCCCGCCCTCCCCCCCGGGAAAGGCCACGCATTGCAAGGACGGCTCATGGCAAAGATACTTAACACCCTTCCCCCTTCCCCCATCCCTGTCCCTGTCCCTCCCCATGCAGCCCCCACCCACACAAACACAGGTCCTCTCAGAGATTTCTAAGGCCTTGTCCACACCCACACAGAACATGAGAGCCCTCCGAGTTTTAAAAGAGAAACACCCGACACACGTGCACGCGCGGGCGCGCGCGCACACACGCACACACGGTTGGATAATCAGCACAGCCACACTGTGCCTGCGCGGGTGGGGGGTGGGGGGGCGCTCCCCTGGGATGAGGGGGCTCCTGAAATGTCAGCTGAGCCAGGGAGGAGCTCTGTGACTCAGGCCCTGACTCACTCTCACCCCCACAGGGAGGGCTGCACAGCACTCTCCATTCACGGCCTGACTCAGGCACAAACCCCGCTCTGGGGGGGGGGGGGGACACTCGACACTCATTCAGGCACAAATGTCAGTGCCCAGCCTCGCCAGAGTCCCGGAAGAGGCCGAGGCCACGGAGAAGAGAAGGCAGGGCCGGCTCCCACGTACCTCCCTCCACGGGACACACAGTGACCACAAATCAATGTGACAAGCGCCACCAGAGGGGAGGGGAGTCCAGAAGCCACTCAGAAGACTGAAACACTTGACTTACAGAGAACTAGGAAGTGTCTGCATGAGAAAATTCATAACCAAAAAAAATAAAGAAGGAAAGACACAGACCACAGGGGTTAAGTTGCAACACGGGTCAGATAAGGGGTCAGTATCCACCTTATACAAAGGCAGTCACTATCAGTCAGTAAGAAAAAGCCCACCCCAAAAAAAGACAGAGAAATATGAGGCAGGAATTCCCAGAGAAAGATATCCCAAACAGGCCACAGGCACAGTGAAGATCAAGGAAGTGCAAATTAAGACAAGATACTTTTCTCGCCTGTTAGATTGGCAAAAACTGGGGGGGGGGGGGGGAGTTCTTAGTGCTGGCAATCATGTGAATGAATGATGCGTGAATTAATAATGAATGAGTGGATGGATGGATGAATGGATGAATGATGGATGAATGGGTGATGGATGAGTGATGGATGGATGGATGATGGATGAATGATGGCTGGCTGGATGAATGAATGAATGAATGAATGAATGGATGAATGGGTGAATGATAGCTGGCTGGCTGGCTGGCTGGATGGATGAATGAATGAATGAATGAATGGATGATGGATGAATGGGTGATGGATGAATGATGGCTGGATGGCTGGATGAATGAATGAATGAATGAATGAGTGGATGGATGGATGAATGAATGAATGATGGATGAATGGGTGATGGATGAGTGATGGATGGATAGATGGCTGGCTGGCTGGATGAATGAATGAATGAATGGATGATGGATGAATGGGTGATGGATGAATGATGGCTGGATGGCTGGCTGGATGGATGGATGAATGAATGAATGAATGGATGATGGATGAATGGGTGATGGGTGAATGATAGCTGGCTGGCTGGCTGGCTGGATGGATGGATGGATGAATGAAAAAGTAAAACCATGGGAAAGCACCTCCTGAGGGAAGGAAGGAAAGAATGACCGTTCTCCTACTGCTGGGGTCCCCGTCCCTCCCCCGGTGTGCTCTGCACACGACAGACGCTCAGCCACTCTGCAGACTCGGGTTGAACGGGGGAAGTTCTGCTCCCAATCCGAGCGGCACAGGACCTCTGTCATGCCAGCCCCCTTCCCTGTGGCTCCTCTGCGGCCCGGGGCATGACTGCAGGTAGGCTGATGGGTCTGGGCGCAGGAACTGGGGACAGAGCGAGCCACCCAGGGACCACGGCTGTCAGGAACTGGGGACAGAGCGAGCCACCCAGGGACCACGGCTGTCAGGAACTGGGGACAGAGCGAGCCACCCAGGGACCACGGCTGTCCTCAGCAGAGGGCACAGGCATTTCTCTCCCTTGCCCACAGAAACAGGGGTCGGAGACACGGGGGATTTGTGTGTGGCTGTCCCCTGGAGAACAGGGAGAAAACAGATGAAGAGATGAGAGGTGGGTCGAGCAAGGAGGTGCCTCTGCTTGGGTGAGACTGCAGGAAGATGCCACCCCCCCCAAGGCAGGGCCACGCCTTAGAAAAGGGCCCGAGGACTCCACGACATGAGGAGGCCCCTTCTCTTCCACCCAAGCGTGCAAACAGCCTCCACACTGTTTGCTGGGGGCCCGGCACTGAGCTAAGACCTTCAGGCACCTTGTCTCTGCAGCCCGCTCACGCCCACTTCACAGAGGAACTCAGAGAGGTTCCCCGGCGCCCTGGAGGCTGCACAGCGTATCCACGGCAACACTGGGACTTGAACGTGGGTCTGCCTGACTCCAGGACCCCCTCCTCTTCCCCACCCCACGTGGCTCTTAGCCGGCCCGGGACTCGGAAGCCAGCTCTCAAGGAGAAAGTCCTGCCCCGTGGTGGGGTTGGAACCAGAAGTAAGTTCACCCACTCGATTAAAAAGCAGGAGCTTAACGAAGGGACTCGGTGGGCCCGACGTCTGGGGGTGGGGGTGGGGGGAGTCACGTACCCCTTGGGGCACCAGGACTTTGGAACCTGGGTTCCTTCTGAGCTCAGGTGAGCTCAGGTGTGGCCCGTCCTGCTCCCGCCCACATCTGTTTCCTCTAGACGATAAACAAGAAAAAAAATACAAAAAAAATCTTCTAATCAGACAGCCTGCTGCTGCTGCTGGCAGAAGCAGGAAGTGGGCAGCCTGGGAGGCCACATCCGCCCCCCACAGCCAGGCTCCCTGGGACATCACGGGTGGTGGCCACGCCACAGGCCGGTCCCCGGGGCCGGGGGAGGAAAGCAAAGCGGGGCCCTGAGTCCCACCCCGGGGCGGCCACGGGGCCTGCAGAGTCAGGGTGCACTGGACCCACCGGGCTCCAACCCTCCTAGACGTCACAGAGACCTGGGGTCTAACCGTGAGACCTCAGGCAGTTGACTCAAGGCCTGTGGCCTCAGTTTCCTCACCTGTGAAATGGGGATAGAGCAGTGATTCCCCCCTCCCCCGGACCCCCCAGAGAGTGGCGTTAGGGCTGGGGCGAGGGCAGGGACACCACCACCTCAATCGTCAATCAACGTCGCCCCTCCCCGACCCCCAGCTCGGACCCTAAATCAGAAAGCACGGCAGCCGGTCCGCCTAGTTTGCTGCCGTAGCTGCAGCCAGGACAACCGTGTGTGCCACGCACAGTGCTCCTTCAGTAAACAGCGGTTGAATCATTAAATGGCAGGTGCTTGGGGGGGAGGGGGAGAGGTACGATGTAATGAAAGGGAGGCAAAGCAAGGAGAGGAAGGGAGAGGGAGAAGCGTGGCCCCCCAGGAAGGCCCCAGCCGCTGGTCCACCGGGAACCATCCGCCTCCCTGGGAGCTCCGCCCACAGGAGGACCTGGCGGTTTTCCCTGGGTCAGCAGGACTGAGAGTGCTGTCGTCAGGAGGGGGTCCCGCTCTCCCTGGTCTCTGGGCTTCAGCCAGAGCTGCTCCTACTCCCTTTCCTAAGAGGAGCAGCCCTGTCTTCCTCCCCCGAGTTGCAGTCTCCTTCGTTGCCCCCAGCACCCACCCGCTGACTCCCAGAGCGTGCGGACATGCCAGCCTTCCCCTGCGGCCTCGCGCAGGGCGACCTCTGGGCCAAGGCCAGGTGTTTACGCCTGCACCGCGGTCCCTAGGACAAGGGGCCTCTGTCACCCATCCTGGGGAAACTGCGCTGTCAGTACAAACCCAGCAGCATGCCTGCCCCAGCCTGGACCCGATCAACTAGGACCTTCCCACACCCACGATCTCTCGCACAAGGTGTGTGGTGCTTTAAACGAGGTGCTTTGGGGCCACCGGGTGATCTGCACTCAAATCCCGGCCCCTCCACCTATACCAGCTGGGGAACCTTGGGGACGTTAGCTCACCTCTCCGTGCCTCAGTTTCTCCGGTTCTGAGAAGAGGAGAACGTCTACGGCCCTGACACCCTGAACGCACCGGATCTCGTCCGACCTCGGAAGCTAAGCGGGGTCGAGGGCCCGGTTCCTACTCGGACGGGAGAAGCGGATAACACTACCTACCTCACTGGCTCACTGTGAGGACTCAGTGAGATCATTCCCACCAAGTGCTGCAAGCAGTCAAGAGTCTGACTTCTACACAGTGGAAACCCACTCGAAGCAATTCAAACAGGAAAGGCCTTTCATCTCTGGGAGGCCCGGAGACGCTGGCCGGGAGCCCACACCACACCACGGCCGGGAGGAGGAAGGTCTAAGCCACAGCACAGACCCCGGCCGGCGGAAGAACGAACCGCAGCCACCACGCGAGGGCCCGGCCAGGCGGGCCGCACCACGGACGCACGTGGGCCCAACACCGCTAGCGGCCTTTCCACTGCGGACCGGGCCTCGGATGTACCCGCCGCCCTCTCCAGAACGGATCACACGGTGCCCCTCCTTCCCGTCACTAGCAGCCAGCTCAAAACCCAGCACGGCCGTGGCCCCTGGGCAGACCCCACCCCAGGTGGCACGTCTGTGCTCTAGCTCCAAGGGAGGCAGGAGGGTGGGTTTCCGAATCCTGCGTGAAGAAGGCAAGGGTTGGTGAGGTGGGAGATTCCCACAGGGGAAAACGGTATCCGAGTGTGAGGCCTCCTCAGAGTCACGTATGTTCACGCGTGTTCTTGTCTATGTCTCAGGTATGACATTCAAGATATAATATGATAGAGATGAAAAGTTCAAAAAAATAAAAGCGAGAGCGTGTGAGGCCAGAAGGTGTGACAGTTGTCCCCTCTTAGTTCTTGGCATGCCCCCCGGAATGTACACACTCAGTAGCAGCTACCGCTCCCAAACGCCTCTTCTGGGCTCACCGGTTACCTCTGCAAGAGGCTGCAGTAAATCCTTCCCGCCGTCCTGCTAAGTCCCAACCACACTCCTCCACGCGCCTCCGGAGACTGCTCCGGACGCTAGCACCCAGAGTCAGGGCCGGGCCGAGTCGTCCCCACGACCTCAGGGGAGCGGGTGCCAACCAGCTGGGGGCCCCGACTCACAGAACTTCAGGAGGCCCTGAAGGGAAGGTCACTCTGTCCTGCTGTCCCGTTCTGCAAGTTTAGAAATCAAATCCTAGAGAGGAGAAAGGATTGGGCAGAAGTTGCCCAAGCAAAGTCCTGGCAGAAACAACACGAGGATTGTGGAAAAGGAGGAGGAGAGGAACGTGCGTCCAGATTCCCCACCGGGCACCCGGCACTGCCCCGCAAGGTGCCCTGAGCCAGGCTGACCGAGGGCTGCACCCGGGGGCCCATCTGGAACAGAAACAACACTGCCCGGTGCATGGCAGTCTTGGAGGTCATGAGGAGAAGCCGCGGAAGGTTCTAGCAGAGGACCCCTCCCCCAGTGCTCTGACGGGGTGTCCTAGCCCCTGCTACTCGAAGTGTGGTCCCCAGAGCACCAACATCAGCATCACCTGTGAAGTTAAAAATGCAGAACCCCAGGCCCTGGCCGGTTTCTCAGTGGTAGAGTGTCAGCCCGGTGTGTGGAAGTCTCAAGTTTGATTCCCGGCCAGGGCACACAGGAGAAGCGCCCATCTGCTTCTCCACCCCTCCCCCTCTCCTTCCTCTCTGTCTCTCTCTTCCCCTCCTACAACCAAGACTCCATTGGAGCAAAGTTGGCCTGGGTGCTGAGGATGGCTCCATGGCCTCTGCCTCAGGCACTAGAATGGCTCTGGTTGCAATAGAGCAACACCCCAGATGGGTAGAGCATCGCCCCCTGGTGGGCGTGCCGGGTGGATCCGTCGGACACATGCGGGAGTGTGTCTCTCTGTCTCCCCTCCTCTCACTTCAAAAAAATACACAAACATGCATGCATGCACACACAAAACGCAGAACCCCAGGCCCCTCCCCAGACCTGCCAAATCACAAGGCAATTTGCATACACATTAAAGTTTGACAATCGCTGCCCTAGTCCGTCAAGAGGAACAAGGCTGCTGAGAGGCCGCAATGATCTTTTAGGCGTCAGACACTATGCTGAGTGCCTTATATAATCCTTATCTCACTGGATCCCCTTAAACCTTTGAAGCAGACTTTCAGGGCCCCACTGTACAGATGAGGAAACTGAGGATGAGACAGGAAATGGGGCTTACCCTTCACCGCCGGGTCCACCTGGTAACCCACCGCTACTCAGTTCTTGGGGTGGCCTGTCAGGTCCCCCAGGTGGTAAGACTGCCCCTGCAGAATGCCTCTCTCCAAAGCTGCCTCCACGACAGGTATGAGCCTGCCCTTCTATCCTCTGACGCCTTTTGAAATGCATCCCTGACCTCGGGCAGCCGGCGAAGGTGAGCAGAGAAGGCCTGGGCCTTTGAATCCACTCTGCTGCTCATCCCCACACTCAGCTGCCCCGTCTCTAAGAGGGGGAGATACACTCTACATCCCCCGGGAGGACACACATCCCACGCCTGAAGTCACGCTGGGGACACGGCAGGGTGCGTTTCCATGGCCATTCACCCGCCACTGCCCTGGACACATGCCCTCCCCCCGGGGGAAGCCGGAGCCAGCGGGAGCCGGGGGTGTGGTTTCTTGTCAACGCCCTGCTTGGGGTGTCCACAGGATACTGGCCGGGGTGAGGAACGGACGCCAGGGGGACCAGCAGGCAGCCAGCGCCTCCAACCAGGGCGGTGCTTCTGCTTTCCACCAGAGAGCCCACTGTTGAGTCTTCGCCGGCACATGGCACCTTCTCCACGGACCAGCGGCACCGCCCCACGCGCTAGGATTCCACAGCTCCCGGTCTGTGGCACCCGGAGAGCCGAGAGATCCCTCTATAACCAGCCCCACCAGAGAAAGTCCACGGCAGACGCCTCCGCCCTCGTCAGACAGTGCCTGCTGGACGCGGGTCCTGTGCGGGCACAGCCTGCCGCCCCCCACAGGGGTCGTAGGTGCCCGGCCACCCACCTGTCCTCCCATCGTATCAGAGAAAGGGGTGTCACCGCTGGGAGAAGCGGGGGAGGAAAGCTATTAAAGTCCCAACGGCGGCAGGTGAAAGATCACAGACATCGTTTCCGCAGCATCCCCATCGAGGGTAGACCACCCCCCGACACCGGGGAGCCCCCACCCCGGGTGCGCCCACGCTCGCCGCAGACAGCGGGAACGGAGTGAAGTGAAGGCCGGTCGTTCCTGGTCTCACTGCCGGGACTGTCCGGGAGTGACCCCCCTGCAGCGCCCGGCATGGTCAGACCCTCCAAGGTCCGGTCACTCTACCAACACGGCCGCTGCCCCCTGCCTCTCAGAGCCAGCCCCACACTCTGCCCCACAATCCCGCCATGCTCCTGGTCTCACGCCCACCTCCCCGCGCCCCCTCCAGTCACACCTGCTCCGCTCCTCAGTTCCTTCTCATCAGCGCCCTCTCACTGACCCCTCTGCCCCCTTCTCTCTGTCCCCCCTTCTCCCCTGTCCTCGCTTCTCCGCCTAGGACACCTCTGGGAAGCAGGGACGGAGACACAGCGGCAGCCGTTCCTTAAGATACTGACCCGCGACCAGTCAGTTAATTCCCACTCGTCTCAGTGAACCGGCTCTCTGGGAAACTGACCCAGAGCTTCGCCAGGACGCAGAACGCTGTGAGCGCTCACGAGCGGTGACGGAGGAAAATGACTCAACTTCTCGACTCCGGTCCGACAGGACCCATCTCTGACCCCTGCACACTGTCACCCTCATGGCCGTCCCACCGGCCAGCCAATAACAGGTGTCAGCAAGAAGGGGAGCCGGCTGCAGAGGAAGGCCTGCACGCCAGAGCCCACCTGCACCCCTAAGCCCCGCCAGGCTGAAATGTGGACAAGACAGAGCCCTTTGAGACCACGGGGACCCTGGCTTTCCCAGCACGGGCCAAAACGCCCTCACGTCTGACTTCATGACTCAATCATCTGTCATTCTGCCGCGCTCACAGCAGGGTGCATTAAAAAAAAAAAATCTAAAGATTTGACTTTTTAAAAAAAAAAAAGTTTAACAAGTTAATTTTCTAAATTTAAAATGTTTCAGAAAGAAGCATCAACCCCCAGAAGGATCATTTCGAAGCTATATAAAAGCTTCGAGATGACATCACACAGTGCTAATTATACAGGCTTGAGGCCGATGGAGGCTTCAGGCAACTTTTCCGGATACACTTAGAAATGTTCACCATATGTGGATACTATGTGAATAGACAGACCACCTTCCGGATGGACTCAAGTCCCGCCCAGAGATTATCGGGAAACGGGAAAGCAAGTTCAGAGACCTCAGGCAAGCTCAGAGCTCTGTGGTATCCAGGTTCACGCCAAATTTTCCTCCTCCAGTGAGATTATTTCTAAGAGGAATACTATCTGAAGATGAGAGCTGAGAACAGACCAAACCCATCAGGAGTTTATAGATCCAGATGGCACCCAGGTGTCAACTCTCTGGAAGCCCTGGGGCTAAATCTTAGAACCCACCGCCTCCCCTATGCGGGAGCTCTTTCCTTCCACATTGTGGAGAAAAAGAGACTTCATTCATGAACAAGATCCTAGAGAGTGCCTGGCCTGCAGCACACCCACAGCAAAGGCTGGTTCTGATGATATTCATGATGAAGATGTAAAAGGCAGTGAGAACCAGCAGGCTGGGGGGGGTGGGGGTGGCACAGGGGACAGGGAGGGTGGTGCAGGGGACAGGGAGGGTGGCGCAGGGGACAGGGAGGGGAGCAAGAAGTGCACTCCCAGCTCCCAGGTGGTCATGCCTGTCACTATCTCATGCAAGTGTTGTGTGGCTCGGTGGGGAAAAAAAATGTTTTTAATTTTTCTTAAGTGAGAAGCAGGGAGGCAGGCAGACTCCCACATGCGCCCCAACTGGGATCCACCAGGCATGCCCACCAAGGGGCGATGCTCTGCCCATCTAGGGCATTGCTCTGTTGTTTAGCAACAGCGCCATTTTAGTGCCTGAGGTGAGGCCATGGAGCCATCCTCAAAACCCGGGGCCAACTCAATCCAACAGAGCCTTGGCTGCAGGAGGGGAAGAGAGAGATAGAGAGAGAAGGGAAAGGGAGAGGGGTGGAGAAGCAGATGGTTGCTTCTCCTGTGTGCCCTGGCCGGGAATCAAACCCAGGACATCCACACACCTAGCCAACACTCTACCACTGAGCCAACCAGCCAGGGCCTAGGTGGAAAACATTTAAATCACTCCCCGCAATAACTTTGCCTATAAAAATATATCCTTTCTTTCTGAAATGTCTTATGCATCCCAGAAAGCTTTATTTACCTTTTTAAAGGCACATGGTCTGTATGTTATATAATCTTTGGATATACAGGATTTGTATGTATGCAACTGAAATAAAACACAGACACACCTTATCGTCTTTACAACAACGCCCCAAGGTAGAGACCCTCTCTTCCTGTTTTACGGCTTCAGAACGGCTAACAGTTTCCATGCCACCAGGCTGGTAGCTGGCAGGGCAAGGCTTTCAAAGACAGTGCCCGTGACGTCCGCGTCCAGGACCCGTCCTCCGCAGCCCGGGCTCTCTGTTTCCGTCCCTCTCTTCCTGGCATTCGTTAGCTCCCGGTCTCGTTCCCAGAACCGCTCTCGCCGCTCCAGGGCAAACCAGAGGAGGGAGAAGACCCTCACAGCCCCCCACCGGACGATCCCTGGGAATCACTTTTCTCCTTTCCTGAAATCAAAGCGCAGAAGCAGCCTTGCAGCTCAGCCAGAGGGAGAGCAGAAGTTAAGGTTCCTCCAATCGAGGAGGATCGAGGCTGGGTTTCCAAAAAGGAGTTTAAAGCCAGGCTTCCCGGGTGTTTTTATGGGAACAAAGAAATGGGCCCATCCTAGGAAGGCAGCAGAAAGGGAATTAACTTGTTTAAAGAGCAGCTTTGAGGTGCTTTCTTTTATCCCCCCCCCCCAAAAAAAAAGAAAGAAAAAAGTGGAGTGAACGCTCCAGTACCCTGGGGCGGGGTTAGCGGCTCTGCACTCTGTGGGCAATGCCAGAGGCTCCGAGACCCCGGTCCCTGGTGGAAGAAGGCGCGACTAGGAGAGAAGACAGGGACGGACGGAGTGTGGACGCCGCTGCTGTCCCTATCCCTTCCAGCACCCGGCTCCCCCGCGCTCCACGGCCCGGGGGTCACACATCTCCGGGACAAACGCCAGTGGGTGAGAAGAAAACCCACCTGCACCCAGATGCCCACTACTCCTCCGATGGCATCTGAGACCCGGCCTGCCGAGTGCAACTTTTTTTTTCTTTCTTTTAAGAACCACTTTCCTGTAGACGCACGCACGCACGCACGCACGCGCGCACGCACACACACGCACGCACGCGCGCACGCACGCGCGCACGCACGCACGCACACACGCACGCACGCGCGCACGGCGGAGGCGGCCCCGCCCACCCTCGTGGTCAGTACCGGAGTTGCCCGCACTTCCTGGCCCAGAGGGTTGCGGCCGCACCCTCTCCTGCGAGCGAGCGAGCGGGCGGAGCGGGAAGGGAGCCGGTGGGCAGGAGCTGGCAGCGGCTGCAGACCTAAAGGAGTCATTTTTTTTTTTTCCCATGATGTCCTGCAACGCCTTCAGGCTGCTCCCTAAGAAGGGTGTTTGCTGATTTCAGGCTCGGGCGTCTTTGTAACCATCCCTTTTACCTACCTAACTCTCTGACGGGTACTAACCGTGTCCCAACGGAGTCCCTTCGAGATTCTGAAATGAACAATGCTGGGACGTCCCTGTGGCATTCTTCTGTTTCCAATATGTGATGACTGCTGACATCAGCTTCTCGTCTCACTGACTAGCACATCCAAACCACAAAGAGCAGGGTGGCTCGCACCAACCCCTCACTCCTTCCTGGCTTGACTGCCTCAGATTACCACAAAGTCAGCGTGTTTGGGGCTGCTGCTTGGCCATGGACCGTCTTGATCACACCGAGAAAGCATATCACGGAGAAGGAACAGTCACATTTTAATGAGTACATTTTTTTTTTTTTTTTTTTTGGCAGCATCTGCGAAGGTGATCCTATTTTCCTTTTAACCTATCGATTAGATGTATGGATAGGCTTCCTAACAACAAGCCATCATCACGTCTCTCTAGTCTAGAATGACCTTTCCTTGAGCACGATGCCTTGTTCTTTCAACATCCAACGGGTTCCATGTGCCCAAGTTGTATTCAGGATCGTTTTCTCTCCGTTTCTCGGGGGGCGGAGACGAGACGGGGACTGTTCTCACCTGTGTCGTGCTGGTCAGGTTTCTGCATCTGTCTGATGCGAGGTCAGAGGGGAGACCTGAGATCCTGAGATCGTTTTCTTTTTTCTTTTTTCTGGAGAAGTCTTGTTTTTTTAAAAAAAAAAAAATTGAAAGGATCACTTGTCCTGGAGGTTCTGCTGGTTGGTATGAACACTTTCCTCACTTCCTCCTGTGCTCGTGGTCAAGACCAGAGCCCGTAAGCCACAGCCTGCCCGCCCGCCTCCTGTTCCTATGAGCAGTTTTCTCGGACCGTGGTCGTGCCCACTTCCTGAGGAATCGCCTACGGGCGGCTTTGATGCCACCGTGGCAGAGCAGACTCGTGTCTACCCATCACCCCACAAACCTAAAATATTTACTATCTCCCCCTTATAAAAAAAAAAAAAAAACTTTTCCGACCCGTGATCTCTTTTATGGGAGACACGTGTGGGCATTTCTGTTTTCTTCTCCTTCCCAATTTAATACCAGCAATGAACAACAGTGACCGCTGGAGTTCTGCAGAGTGTCCAGCGCAGATGGGCCGGGCTCCTTCCAGGTAGTAAAGCACTGAATCCACACACTCTCTGCCCTGCGACCCCCATTGGACGGTGCGCAGACGGAATAACCTGGCCCAGGCTGGGGGCGGGGGGGCAGTGGGCGAGCTGGGACCCGAGTCCGCGTGTGCCGAGCGGAATGGCCGCTGTCTCTGTCACGACCGGTGACCTGATGACCCCTCCTCTGCACTGACGTCCTTTCTCCTTCCGAGTTTGCGACCTGTTGCCATTTTATAAATGTAGAACTTGTATTATAGATTCCTTTTATAAATAGTTACTTATATATTGATAGTATAAATGCTTATTGGTATATCTTCACTTTTATAAGGGATTAATCACACGTAGATCTATTGTATTCGCTTTCTGTGTGTTCTGCTCTGTCCTGTTTTCTGGGACTCGTTCTTAGATCACCAACGCGATACTTTTTATATGTTCTCATGCTACGTTGCATCACCATGCAATCCAGCACAGACCCTAAGGCCCCGTTTTAATTCCACATTCTCCCTCCTGCCTTCCTGGGGTTTCTTCTGCAGAGTTTACCCCACACTCTCCCCTCTTACCTCGAGTGGAATGCTTATTTAATGCCCAGTCTTTCTTGGTTGGTTAATAGCTTTAAAAAGTATTTAAGACTATGAACTCGGGATAGATTAGACACTGTCCCGTAACTTGTGATCTATCGTTTATCAACAACCGTAGCACATAGCCTAAAATAAATACTTTTGGTTTTTTGTGACACTTTTTATTTTGAGATCGTTGTAGATTTCCATGCCATTATATATATAGATAGATAGATATGATATATATATATCATATATATATACAAAAACAATAGAGAGATCCCGCATGTCCTTTACCCAGTTTCTCCCAAAGGTAACACCCTGCAGAACTATAGCGCGATGTTTCAGCCAGAATTCTGACACAGCTAAGCTACAGAACATTTCACAGGGACCCTCTGGGTGGCCCCTTGGCGGTCACATGCATTTCTCTCCACCCTCATCCTCTCTCCACTCCTAGCAATCACCAATCTGTTCTCCATCTCTGTAATTTTGACGTTTCAGAAATGTTTTATCATGGTAACCATAGTCACACAGCGTGGGACCTTCGGAGACTGGCCTCTTCCTCGGCATAGCTCCCTGGTGACGCACCAGGCTGCGGCATGCACGGGTAGCTCGTTCCTGTCCAGGACTGCCTAGTGTTCCGTGGTGTGGACGTGACACGACTTGTTTAGTCATTTACCTACTGAAGGACGTTTGGGTTGTTTCCAGCTTTTTGGCAGTGGTGGGATTCAGCCGGTTCACACCAGTTCGGCAGAACCGATACCTGATTTTTTGTTGAGTTTGGCAAACTGATTGCTACTGGGGCACTTGTCATCAGGGTTCTCTCTAAGGTGGGCACCTGGGCCACTGTCCAACATGGAAATCACAAATCTACATTCCCTGCTCTTTTTTTTTTTTTTTTTTTTTTTTGTATTTTTCTGAAGTGAGAAGCAGGGAGGCAGTCAGACAGACTCTCGCATGCGCCCGACCGGCATCCACCCGGCATGCCCACCAGGGGGCGATGCTCTGCCCATCTGGGGTGTTGCTCTGTTGCAACCAGAGCCATTCTAGCACCTGAGGCAGAGGCCATGGAGCCATCCTCAGCGCCCAGGCCAACTTTGCTCCAATGGAGCCTTGGCTGCGGGAGGGGAAGAGAGAGACAGAGAGGAAGGAGAGGGGGAGGGGTGGAGAAGCAGATGGGTGCTTCTCCTGTGTGCCCTGGCCAGGAATCGAACCTGGAACTTCCACATGCTGGGTCAATGCTGTACCACTGAGCCAAATTACACTTACTCTTTTTTAACACTCATCTGTGCAACAGCGTATTCTAAGCATGCGTAATATTCATTTCATCCATAGGTGAAAAAAGTTTGACAGAGTTATGCTTGTAATATTTATTTATTCATTTCATAAAACTCATCATACCTTCAATGAAATACTACATTTTAATTCCCCTGCGTTTGTTACTTCAGTAAACAAACATATAACATAAAGAGAAAACGTGCCAAACACCGGGGGGGGGGGGGGGCTGTCGTTAGAAATATCTTTTTTTTCTTTTATTTTTTTGTATTTTTTCTGAAGTTGGAAACGGGGAGGCAGTCAGACAGACACACCCACCAGGGGGCAATGCTCTGCCCATCTGGATCCTTGCTCTGTTGCAACCAGAGCCATTCTAGCGCCTGAGGCAGAGGCCACAGAGCCATCCCCAGTGCCCGGGCCAACTTTGCTCCAATGGAGCCTCGGCTGCGGGAGGGGAAGAGAGAGACAGAGAGGAAGGAGAGGGGGAGGGGTGGAGAAGCAGATGGGTGCTTCTCCTGTGTGCCCAGGAATCAAACCCGGGACTCCTGCACGCCAGGCCAACGCTCTACCACTGAGCCAACTGGCCGGGGCCGGAAATATCTTAAATAACAGTTTTATTGTTTTTTTGGTCAGGTATCATTTAATATTTTTTCATTAAGACTTTAAAACTCTTTCTTTATATCACAATCTCGTGTTGTGTGCCTCTTTTGTTGTTCTTATTTAAGTATTCAGTGCCTGAAATAATAAACTACCTTGCAGTATATAATTTTTTTTATACTTAAAACGGTCATTAGGGCAGAGAACCGGTGGTTAAATTATTTGAATCCCGCCACTGGCTTTTGGCTATTATAAATAAAGCTGCTGTGACCATCTGCAGAAAGACTCGTGAACACTGGTTTGCATTTCTTGGAGATAAATACTCTCAAGAGCGTGATTCCTGGATCTTATCATTGTTGGAGATTTAGTTTTGTTTTTTGTTTTGTTTTGTTTTCTACAGAGACAGAGAGTCAGAGAGAGGGACAGATAGGGACAGACAGGAACGGAGACAGATGAGAAGCATCAATCATCAATTTTTCATTGTGACACCTTAGTTGTTCATTGATTGCTTTCTCATATGTGCCTTGACCACAGGCCTTCAGCAGACCGAGTAAACCCTTGCTCAAGCCAGCAACCTTGGGTCCAAGTTGGTGAGCCTTACTCAAACCAGATGAGCCCACGTTCAAGCTGGCGACCTCAGGGTCTCGAACCTGGATCCTCCGCATCCCAGTCTGACGCTCTATTCACTGCGCCACCACCCGGTCAGGACATTTAGTTTTTTTAAGAAACTGCCAAACTACTCCCAGGGTGGCTGTCCCCTCTATACGCCCACCGGCAGTGCCGAGGAGGGACCCGGGTGGACCACATCTGCATGACCGTCCGGAGTCACCGCTCCTTCCTTAGGCTGTTCCGATAAGCATGCGTGATATCTCGTTGTGTCTTGTGCATGTTTGTGTGACTGTGACTGTCATGTTACGTGCTTATTTGTCACCTGGGTCTCCTCCTCAGCGAAATGTCTATCTCTCTCTCTATCCTTCTCTCTCTCTCTCTCTCTATATATATATATATATCCAGGCCCTGTCCTTGCCAAAAAGGTAAGTTATCCTGGGCCCTGCTCTCTTCCCGTTTTGGTGATGGTCAACTCCGCTTTCTCAAGCCGAGGTCGGAGGGCAAGACGATGTGCCCGGCCCCAGATTTCTCGCCCTGCTCTCGCCCTAACCCAGACCCCTCCTCCCTCCTCACGGCCGGGTCTCTGATGCCGGGTCACCCTCACACCCCAGTCCCTTCGGTCTCCCCTGTGCACCTCACCCGGGCACGCCAGGCAGCCCAGGGTTCCGTTACCACCCACAGCGCCCTGCACGAGCCGAGCCGGCGTGTCCGCGAGCTGCCCCCTCTCGGCCCGCACGGAGGAAGGCGAGGGCGGCAGGCAGCCTGTGCTCGTCTCAAAACGCCGCGCCTGCGCAGGAGCGGCTGACGTGTCCCCGCCACAACCGTGGGTCTCTCGGTCTGGGAGCAGGGCAGCGGGAGAGAGGCCAGGGGTCCTTCTACTGTTTCCGGTGGATCCTTTGTTTCGAAAGTGATCCTTTGGGGTGAGGGGACCCCGTTCAGCCCCGTCTGCCTCACGGCGAAGGGAGTTTCCAGTGAGAGGCCAACAACTATGTGTCCGTGTTCTCAACTGTATTGCTTCTCATTTTTTGGGTTTTTTTTTTTTAATTTAAGTATTTGAGGGCAAAGTTGGGAATGCTGCCTTAGGGACTGAGAACCGAATGTGATTTTCAACATATGCCAAGACGAAGGTCTTTCCTTGGTCTCCGCCAGCTTCCGGAGCGGATGGCGGTGGCAGGTCCTGCCCTGGCTGAGCCAGTGTACGCTCCCCTAAACCATCCGACCCGAGCTTGCCGGCTCCCCTCTCCGATGGCTCCTCGAAGTCACACCCGGGAAGGAAGAAACACATCTGGCTCCGCACCCACTGTGGCGGCCAGAGCAGAGCTGCCCCGCGCAGCCCCCGTGGGCAACGTGCCACCTTCTCAAAACGTCCCACGGCTGGTTAGACGCCCACAAACACCCTCTCGCCAAGGAGCAGCCCCCGTGGGAACCCTGCAGGCGGATTTCTGCACACCTGACACGAGACACTGACCACCCCGCCCTTCATAGCTTTGTTTGCAACGGCCCCAAACTGGAAGTGAGCTACAGCCGCTCAGCAGAGGGCTGGCTTAATAAATTGTGAGCTGCCCGTACAACAGGGCTCTGGGCGTCCACTTCTCCATGCACACGGTGGCTCTCTGTATCGATATGGGAGGATCCCAAGGTGCAGGGGGAGGGGGAGGAGGAAGCATTCAGGAAGTCCAGCCCGGCAGGAGCTCCTCCTGCCACCAGCGAGGACACCCCACAACGGAGAACACACGTCAGTCGTAACCCCACCCCCACCCCGGCGCCAGCTAACCCAACAAAGTGGAGGGATACAGGTTGTCATATGTCACCTCTCCCCGTGGAAACAACGGGGAGTCGGAGGGAAAAAAACACCATCTCTGGAAAGACCCCCGGAGCGGAGGTGGGGTGCGGGTGGATGGAGGACAGGCGTCAATGAGGAACCGTAAAACCACCTACTTTCTTGTACTGTATTTTCTTTTAAACCATAAGATTATATTACAAAAAAAAAAAAATCTATAGATTGTAAAATACTCTATTAAAACTTTTTTAAAGAGATTTTTGATGTGGAGGAAGACGTCTGCCCAAGGCTGGAGGGACTTCACCGGCATCTTCGCTCCTTCTCGGTGTCCCTGGGGCGGGTGTGGCGCCGATGCGCCCGCGGGTAAGCGCGTGCGGCAGGACGGAAGGTGGGCGAGCTGCCTCGTCCACAGCGGTGGGGGGCTCTGATGCAGCCGGGGACGCTCAGCGATGCTCAGGACACCGCCTGGTTGCCTCCGCACGGCTCCCAGGCCTGGCCGCTCGTTCTAACCCCCTGAGCAGACCTTTAATAAAGACCGCTGCTTGGGCCTGACCAGGCGGTGGCGCAGTGGATAGAGCGTCGGGACTGGGATGCGGAGGACCCAGGTTCGAGACCCCGAGGTCGCCGGCTTGAGCAAGGGGACACCTGCTCTGCTGTAGCCCCCCGGTCAAGGCACATATGAGAAATCAATCAATGAACTACTAAGGAACAGCAATGAAGAATTGATGCTTCTCATCTCTCTCCGTTTCTGTCTGTCTGTCCCTATCTGTCCCTCTGTCTGCCACAAAAAAAAAAAAAAAAAAAAAAAAAAAAGGCTGCTGCTTGGGTCCTGCCTCCAGGCCGGACCTCACTGTCTGAGGGCAGGGCCAGGGCCCTGGGACTCTTCAAAGGTCCCCGGGTCACTAACACGCAGCCACCACAGATGGCACCCTTTTTTGTTATTGATTTTAATTTATTATGTTTACATATAGATCCTAATGTTGCGTTGAATGCATCCCCCCCGTATTCCCCTCAACATCTCCCTTGTCCCCCTCCCCACAGCGCCCTCCCCCCTTCCCTTCAGGTTTATCCCCTCCTATCATCCCCTTCCCTCTGTCCTCCCTTCCTCTGGCCCCTTTGATCCCTCCTCCGTCTCAATTCCATTCCTCAGTTCCAACTGTTCATTGGATTCCTCAAATGAGTGAGGTCATATGATAACAAATGGCCCCTCCTGATCTGTCAGCTCTGACGTGAGGTTTCAGAATCCGGACGTAGAAACACGCCCTCCCGGTGCCTGTCCAGCCAGGTCCAGCCAGGTCCAGCCAGGTGCGGGACCAGCGGCGGTTCCAGGCGGCCCTCCCGGTGCCGGTCCAGCCAGGTCCAGCCAGGTGCGGGACCAGCGGCGGTTCCAGGCGGCCCTCCCGGGGCCTGTCCAGCCAGGTCCAGCCAGGTGCGGGACCAGCAGAGGTTCCAGGCGGCCCTCCCGGGGCCCGTCCAGCCAGGTGCGGGACCAGCAGAGGTTCCAGGCGGCCCTCCCGGGGCCTGTCCAGCCAGGTGCGGGACCAGTGGTGGTTCCAGGCGGCCCTCCCGGGGCCTGTCCAGCCAGGTCCAGCCAGGTGCGGGACCAGCAGTGGTTCCAGGCGGCCCTCCCGGGGCCTGTCCAGCCAGGTCCAGCCAGGTGCGGGACCAGCAGTGGTTCCAGGCGGCCCTCCCGGGGCCTGTCCAGCCAGGTGCGAGACCAGCAGTGGTTCCAGGCGGCCCTCCCGGGGCCTGTCCAGCCAGGTCCAGCCAGGTGCGGGACCAGCAGTGGTTCCAGGCGGCCCTCCCGGGGCCCGTCCAGCCAGGTGCGGGACCAGCAGCGGTTCCAGGCGGCCCTCCCGGTTCTGGTCCAGCCAGGTCCAGCCAGGTGCGGGACCAGCGGCGGTTCCAGGCGGCCCTCCCGGGGCCTGTCCAGCCAGGTCCAGCCAGGTGCGGGACCAGCGGCGGTTCCAGGCGGCCCTCCCGGGGCCTGTCCAGCCAGGTCCAGCCAGGTGCGGGACCAGCAGTGGTTCCAGGCGGCCCTCCCGGGGCCTGTCCAGCCAGGTGCGAGACCAGCAGTGGTTCCAGGCGGCCCTCCCGGGGCCTGTCCAGCCAGGTGCGAGACCAGCAGTGGTTCCAGGCGGCCCTCCCGGGGCCTGTCCAGCCAGGTCCAGCCAGGTGCGGGACCAGCAGTGGTTCCAGGTGGCCCTCCCGGGGCCCGTCCAGCCAGGTGCGGGACCAGCAGCGGTTCCAGGCGGCCCTCCCGGTTCTGGTCCAGCCAGGTCCAGCCAGGTGCGGGACCAGCGGCGGTTCCAGGCGGCCCTCCCGGGGCCTGTCCAGCCAGGTCCAGCCAGGTGCGGGACCAGCAGTGGTTCCAGGCGGCCCTCCCGGTGCCGGTCCAGCCAGGTGCGGGACCAGCGGAGGTTCCAGGCGGCCCTCCCGGTGCCGGTCCAGCCAGGTGCGGGACCAGCGGCGGTTCCAGGCGTGCCCACCACCCAGACACACCCCTCTCCTCCTCCCCAGCCATCGGCCCTCCCCGAGCAGGGAAGGGGCGCAAAGCACTTGCAAGGGCCGGGGACAGAGAAGAAAGCTGACAACGCTTTCCAGGAAGTCAGAGCTCCGTTTTCTAAATGCGGCGAAACACACAGCTATTCCTGAGAGTGTGGCTCCCTCACTCCTTCCCGCCAACCACCCTGGGTCCTTCCTCCTCCTCTCTCCTCCCCACGCACAACCCGAGGGCCGCGATCAGAAATCACACGGCTGCTCCCCCTGTGGAGCCTGCGGGCTGGGGGGCGTGTGGCCTGTCCCCCCGTCCCCCGTCCCCACCGTCCCTTCCACCCCACTGTGGCGCGTGCTCGTCCACAGAGATCAGCGCACTCCGAAAGGGGGGGCATCCTCTGGCAAAAAATGTCACTCCGCCAGCTCTGTGCCAGGTTCTCATTCGACCAGGTGTGTAAACTTCGTTCACCCCCCTCTGCACACAAAACAACAGAGAGCCCTGTGCGGCCCGGGAGCTGACAAACCAGCGCTGAGCCGTGTGTGCAGTCTGGGAGCTGACAAACCAGCGCTGAGCTGCGTGTGGGTCCCGGCAGGGCCTGTGGATCGAATTCCCAGAGGTCCGCTGGGGACACTCAGGGCTCTGTTGCTTTTGGAAGCACGTACCGCGGGGGCCGCGTGTTTGCACCGGCCGCTGGCAGCGCAGAGGGAGCTCAGCCTGGGCGTGGCAGGCCTTGGGCTCTGCCCTGTCTGCCTGGGCCTCGCCGGCACTGGTCGTGTCTACGGGTCACCGTGTCTACGGGTCACCACACCGAGGAAGGTTCCCAACTTCCTGTGGTGGCTGGAGTCCAAGTGGAAGGCTACAGGCTGCAGAAAGACCCAGGAGGCTGACTTGTTTCTTAAGAGACATCAGGCCTGGAAGGAGGTCAGAAAGGTCGACGCCACTCGGCGCACGCACGAGAGCCGGCAAAGGCAGAATGGGAAACTGCGTCGCCTCCAGCGCTGGGGGACCCGTGCCTCATCTACGACGAGGACGACGGTACCACGCAAGCCTTCGGGCCCGTCCCTGGAATGACTCTGCGGAATGGGAGCACACTGAACAGTTTGCAACTCGCTCCTGGTGGGCGTGGGGGCCGTGCCTGCATTTGGACTAAAAGCGCTTCCCGCGAGTCAGATGATCCGCGAGGCAGTTGGCGTAGAGCTGTCTCCCGGAGAGGAGCTGCAGCCGCCCATGCAGTCGTGGCTCAGGACCGACCTCAGCAGAACCCTGAACAGCCCAGAGCCTAAGCGCCCTCCCAGCTCCCTGCAAGAAGCTTTGGAAAGAAAGGAGGGAGGGAGGGAGGGAGGGAGGGCTGTAGGTGCCCAGAAACCAGCAGCTGAGAGACGCCCACAGAAAAGAACCACACAGAAGAAGCCTGCAGCAGGAACCAAAATCTGTGCATCCCAGAAAGGTCAAATCAGGTTGGACAGCTAATTTTGAATAAAAAGGGCAGTGAGGGGGGGAAGGAAAATCCCACAGCCATGCCACCGGCACTCACACCCACCCACTAGTACTCATCACCACCACCCCAGTCTAGATGACCAAACATGCCCCCTAGTTCTAACCCGAAGGGGGATAAGTGGACAAGATGGGTAAAAATCCTATAAACTGAAACTATTTTAGAGACTTGGTCACTGTAACCAAGACCAGCACATTTCCAGAAGAGAGCACAATTTCTAAGAATCGGAAAGTAAAGATGATCTTCCTCTTACATTACCATTCCAGGAGCAATTATTCCTTGAAGGAGGCACTCCCGAGGCGATCCCACGAGATTTCTCTGCGGACGCACCCCAGTCGTTTCCAGCAAGCAACACCACCACGCCTGAAGCTGACGGCGCTTAAAGAGGGTTCAGGGAGTCCCAGAGAGCACAAGAGTGGAAGAGGGAGCTTTGAATGTCCTAAAAACCGAAGAAACACTTTTTTCCCCAACGTCTAAAAAAATCAAACACTTCTCTTAAAAATGCCAGACACTCGGAAGGCAAGGTGTCCCCAGAGAGGGGCTGTGGCAGAATTTCCTTCACACTTCCCTACGACCACCTCATCCCGTTTCTCCACATGTGGCCTAATTGGAGAAAGAAAAGCATTCATACCGAAATGATAGCAGACAGAATCAAGCAAGGCCAGGAATAAAATCCTCCACTACTCAAAGGGAAAGTTCCATAAAAAGAAGGTCAAGTGGAGGGACAGACAGAGGTATGAATGGATGGATGGCTGATGGATGGATGGATGGATGGTATATGGATGGATGGATGGACGGACGAACGGACGAATGGATGGATAAATGGATGGGAGGATGGATGGATGGATGGATGGATATCAGTTCATACAACCTTCAAAGTCAGATCTCTATAAACCAGGCTATAATGACAGAGCTGAAGATCTTCATGTGGAAAAGCATTCATTTTCTGCATGAAAAGTACTGATTTTCTGCGTTAAAAAGATGTTATTCCCAATTGTACATGCTCTTTCGCCTTGTTTTCCTCCCTGATCTCCAAATCACGAAACCTAACTGAATCAGTTGAGCGGCTGTTGGCTTCGCCTGACCTGTGGTAGCACAGTGGACCTCAAATGCTGAGGCCGCCAGTTCAAAACCCTGGGCTTGCCCAGACAAGGTACATATAAAAAGCAACTACTATAAGTTGATGTTTCCCACTCCTCTCCCCTCCCCTGCCTTTCTGTCTCTCTCTTTCTCCTCTCCCTCTAAAATCAGTAAGTAAAAATCTGTAAGTTCCACTACTGAAGTATTTAAAGAAAAAAAAAAAGATACTCTTGGCTTCAATTAATAGAATATCCAACTAAATGCTGCTTAAACAGAGGGGCTTATTAATAAATCTTACACACACACACACACACACACACACACACACACACACACACACACTCAGGTGTGAAGCAGGAGGTTCCCAGGGCTGTATCAGTGACTTGAGGGGAGGGTGCTAGCACTCCACCCAGGTCAGTGTCACTGCGGTTCTAGGCACCTGTTTAGTCAAATGGTAGTCGCCCATTATCTGCACATTTGACAAGCACTCTGGAACGGGTTGGAATGGGAAACAAGTTCTGCTCTCTTCCACTGGCCCAAACCAGGTCCCCTGCCCACGATTAGACCAGTCACTTGAAGGGGAAATAGAATCATCATGGACCATGCATACTTTATCTTTTGAGTGAACTGTCCTTAAACAAAACTAGAAACAAAAGGGAAATGGCTGCTGGATGGGCCAATATCTCCTTCTGCTGCCACTTCCAAATCCTCAGCCACAAGCTCCCCCCCCAATCAGAACTGAACCCTAATAACACGCATCGTGTGCCCTCGCGAGCAATTCCAATTACCTAATTTCCTCTGCCATCAACTTTTCCACCTTCATCTCCTTAGCCTCTTACTCACAGACCTGCCCCCCTAAAACTAGCTCAAAGCAAAGAAAGACATTTGTTCTAAGAAAACAAGCCGTCTCCCAGAACCTGGGGCAGTAACCAGGGCTCGGTGTCTCGGCAGGGTCACTGGGGACCAAGGCAACCACTTCTGTCTCTGGTCCCGATGGCCTCTGAGCCTGCCCACCCCTGGCCTCTCTGCAAGTCAGCTTTCTCTGGCACTTGGTGCACATCCTCAAGCCCCTGAGATGGCACACCCTTGCGGTCTGGTGTTGACGAAGGCTAGATGACATCTATCTCCATGCCAAGTCCAAGGCCCCAGAGAAAGATCCAGGAGCCGCGGCTGGTCCATCAGCAGCCAAAGGCAGGAATGCCCGGTCACACAGTTCAAACATGGAAGCTGGGGGCCACCCCAGGGGGCAGGGTGGGGGGTGGGGGTCTCTTGGCCAAAATGTAGAAAATGCTCAGGCCTCGAAGTCCTAAACGAATTGTACAAGCTCTCTTTGAAAGGAACATCTAGAAACATCAGCCTCCAAACCCTAGCAGGCCAGAGGACGGAAAGGAAAAGCAGCAGTTACCCCAGAATGGCCATCTGAGCTGCTCATCTTCCAGCAGGTGACACCGCTGGCAGCAGACAGCTGGAGGGGACGGAAGAAGCCATACCGGTAGGCACAACCTCCCTCTCTCCCCCCCTACCCCGCCTCAGGTTGGCTCCGGCCCCAGGCCCTTTGCACATCCTTCCACCCACACACCCAGCCACATGCATCCGCACATTCCGGGCTCCGCTCCGGGCTCCTCTTCGCCGGGATGCTCTCCCACACAGGGGTCCCTGCCTGCCTCCCGGCGCTCCGTTTCCACGCACATGTCTACCTCAGACGGGCGCTCGGTCTATTTTAAGCTCCCGTCGCCGTCTGCCATCTGTCTCGTCTGGAGGCCTCGCGGTCCGCCAAGAGGAGAAAAGAGCCGCGCGTGGAAACACAGAAACAGATGTCTGGTCCCGGTCCCCCCATGAGCTCCGCACCTTGGGACAACCGAGGCACCCTTCCCACGGTTGACAGAGAAAACTCCTCCTCCCTTGGTTAGTTCTCAGGGCGGCTGGGAGCATCAAAGGCTAGACAGTGAGAAGGCAGGGACCGTAAGCTCTGTGGTGGCATCTTCGCTGACCCCTCGCCATGGCAAGGAATTGTCTGAAATGTATAAAGAACTTACAAAATGCAACGCAAAAAAAAAAAAAAAATCCAATTCAAAACTGGGCTAAGGACCTGAATGGACACTTCTCCAAAGAAGGACATCCAGATGGCCAACAGACGTATGAAAAGATGCTCAACGTCATTAATCAAATTAAAACCACAATGAGCCTAACCAGGCAGTGGTGCAGTGGATAGAGCATTGGACTGGAATGCTGAGGACCCAGGTTCAAGACCCCGAGGTCACCATCTTGAGCCTGGGCTCATCTGGTTTGAGGAAAGCTCACTAGCTTGGACCCAAGGTCGCTGGCTCGAGCAAGGGGTCACTTGGTCTGCTGAAGGCCCACGGTCAAGGCACATATGAGAAAGCAATCAATGAACAACTAAGGTGTCGCAACAAAAAACTGATGATTGATGCTTCTCATCTCTCTCCGTTCCTGTCTCTCTGTCCCTATCTATCCCTCTCTCTGACTCTCTCTCTGTCTCTATAAAAAAAAAAACAACAAACAAAACCACAATGAGATATCACCTCACACCTGTCAGAATGGCGCTCATCAACAAATCAACAAACATCAAGGGCTGGCGAGGGTGTGGAGAAAAGGGACCCTCGTGCACGGTTGGTGGGAATGCGGACTGGTGCAGCCACTGTGGGAAGCAGTGTGGAGTTTCCTCGGAAAACTGAAAATAGAACTGCCTCATGACCCAGCAGTTCCTCTTCTGGGAATGTATCCAAAGAAACCTGAAACACTAATTTGAAAGAATGTATGCACCCCTGTGTTCACGGCAGTGTCATTTACAACAGCCAGCATCTGGAAGCAGTCCAAGCGCCCATCAGTGGGTGAGTGGATACAAAAGCTGGGGTCCCTTCACACGGTGGAATACAACTCGGCCATAAAAAAGGAAGGAAATCTTACCTTTCGCAACACCTGGCGAGTATTGTGCTGAGTGAAGTAAGCCCGTCAGGGAAAGACAGTGTGATTTCACTTAAACGTGGAGTCTAATAAACTAACAAAACAGAAAACAGAGTCATAGAGACAGAGAACAGCTGTCAGAGGAGAGGGGGGGTCGGGGGGCTGCACGAAAGAGGTGAAGGGATGAAGCAAAGAAAAAGAAAACACCTCATAGCCACAGACCACCGCGTGGTGATGACCAGAGGGAAGGGGGTGGGGGTGGGGGTAGAGGAGGGCACGGGAGGAGGTCGTAAATAATGATGACAGGAGACCTGACCTGGGGTGGGGGACACACAACGAAATAAACAGATGACACATGATAGAATGAATCGCACACCTGAGATCTATCATTGTATGAACCAATGTCAACAACAACAACAACAAAAAAACTCAATAAAATTTTTGGGGAAAAAAAAAAAAGAATCAATGGCTTCCTTTACTTCTCTGAGCACAGACACGCTCACTGCCACGGGGGAACAGCCCAGGCCAGACTGGGAATCGTCACGTCCATCCTTGGACACGGATGCTTGGCCATGGTTACCGTGGAAACCAGCTCTGCCCCTCTGCTTCCTGGACCGGTCCTGAGCCAGCCCCAGCCCCAGCCCCAGGCGAGCAAGCTCCAGCTGCCTTCAGCGGGGACAGGTAGACGGTCACGGGGCGTGCCTCTTAATAACACTGACCCAGCAGTGGTACCCGCCACAGGTGTCCCCGTGAGCAGCCAGCGGAGGCGGTGCTGACCAGTAGCACCACCAGCAAGTGTTTGATATGTGGATCCGTCCGTAACCACCTTGTGAGGTGCACAGCAAAGCACCAAAGGTGTTCCTTTGGAGACATCACAGCATCCAGGTAGAAGGAAGAAATCTAGAAAGACCGACACTGCAAACCAAATTTCACTTCTTCCCTAGAATCTGCAGGAGACGGGTCATCAAAGTGCCCTTCCAAAGAGCCGTTCATTCGAGTGGAGGGGGAGGAGCGTCCACCTTGAACACCTACCTGCCCATCCCCACCCAGGGTGACTGCCTCAGCCAGTCGGAGGGCGGGACCTGCCCGTATCCGCCCCCCACACTCCGTGCCATCTTCCCTCGAGCTGTTCTTCCCCCCCGATGAAAGCTTCCCACACCCAGAGGACGCCAGCTGCCCTCCCGCGTAAGGGCAGTGACGAGGAGGTCCGACAGTCACGGGAACCTGCAAACCCCACTCCGACCGCGGCAGACGGCAGGAAGGAGCATGGCTGATGCAAAACGTCCCAGAAGGTTTCAGGGGGCCCCCTGGGGGGAGAGTCGCGTGTCACAGAGCACTGCCCCCCCCTACGACCACCTCAGCCCCCTCCTCCTCACTGCTGCCTCTGGAAGGATGGCCTCGGGAACCCCCAAACGTCCTCCTCCTTTGCAGAACAGTCAGCCACGCCTCTCTGACAACGGAGGTGCCTGAAGAAAAGGGGGCCTCCCCTTCTCCCGGAAGCTTAGTGTTTTCCCGAGAGAAACGAGTGCGATCCATGTTTCAGCCAGGAAACCATGTGTTGAGCCTCTGTGGTACGCCGGGCCCTCTCCGAGGCTCTGACGCGCCCCGCGTGCACAAGCTGTGCAGGCGGTGCGATCGTCTCCGTGTGCTTGCGGGTCTGATTGTGTGTAAAAGTGTTGCGTTGACATACACTGCGTTGGGGAATTTCTCTGCTCCAGACATGGCTTCCTATCTTACTTCATTCCTCACAACCCCCTGTGAGTTCTTCGTTCCTCTCTGACGGAGGAGAGAACGGAGGCTCAGAGAGGTAGATAACCCGCCCAAGACCACACAGCGGGGAAGCAGCACGGTTCGCACCCACCCCCCAGGTCTGCCTGCTTCACAAGTTCACAGGCTGGGCCAGCGGCTCCCGCGGCCACACCCGCCTCTGGTTTCTCGTTGCTCAATAGTCCCCTGCGCCTCCACAACGGGCCCCAGACTCTGCAGCGTGACACGTCAACCCTCCTGACTACTTTCCAGCACGGCTTCCCACAAGGGCCTGTCCGCCGCCTTCCTTCCCGTCACGGGGAGGGGCTGACGTCCTGGACACCCGTGTCAGCTCGGGGCCACCCGGTCTGCAGCATCCGCTCATCCACCTGTCCGTCCTCGTTCTCGTCCATCCTGAAACTCCAGCCCCTCCGGACAACCGACCTCCTTCAATACCCGACACGAAGGCCACCTTCCCACGTTGGCTTTTGAGAGAAGAGCCACGGACGTCCCACGCCAGGTGAGGGCACCACATTAACATTGTGGATGGAGGTTATTATTCTAGGTTTTTAAAACACCACCTTCTCCAGGAAGCCCTCTCAGTGCCCCTCACAGAGGTGTGTTTTCCAGCCTAACCCGGCCCCAGCCCTTGGCACAACGGGCATCTCTAGACAGTTCCTCTGCCCTTAACCGGAGTCAGCTTCCCATAGGACGCCCGCGTTCCGGTCACCGGAGGGTCCCCCACGTTCCGCAGCCCCTTGCGCAAGCGCTTGCTCAATAACACCTCTGCTGAAATCACTCTGATCTCCGCTTTCATTTCTACACATTTCAACAATATTTCCAAAGCCAGCGTCCCCGGCCTGGGGCCCACCCCTCTTCTCACCGGGGACCACATGAATGTGAGCTCTTGTGGAAAACTCAACTCCTGTGACTGTACTTACCACTGATGGTCCCCCGTGTCTGGGAGCAGCGCCCCCACCCCACCTGATCCCCAAGGCAGAGAGCCCGGAAGCCCCTGCGGAATCCCCCCTGTCCCCCCCACACACACACCCAGTCCGTCCCGAGATCCCTTAGGAACACTCCCTAGCCACCTGTCCGGTCCTCCGGCCGTCGCTCCCTGCTCACTGCAGTCTAGGTGACCTCACGTCCTGCCTAGAGTCTCACCCCTGCCTCCCAACCCAAGTCCCAGTCTTGTCACCTAGAAACTCATTTTTCGGCGACAGCCAGAGTGGTTTCTAAATGACCAATCTGATCGTGTACAGTATTAAAAAAGAACACCTTGGCCCTGGCCGGTTGGCTCAGCGGTAGAGCGTCGGCCTAGCGTGCAGAGGACCCGGGTTCGATTCCCGGCCAGGGCACACAGGAGAAGCGCCCATCTGCTTCTCCACCCCTCCGCGGCGCCTTCCTCTCTGTCTCTCTCTTCCCCTCCCGCAGCCAAGGCTCCACTGGAGCAAAGATGGCCCAGGCGCTGGGGATGGCTCTGAGGCCTCTGCCTCAGGCACTAGAGTGGCTCTGGTGGCAACATGGCGATGCCCAGGATGGGCAGAGCATCGCCCCCTGGTGGGCTTGCTGGGTGGATCCCGGTCGGGCACATGCGGGAGTCTGTCTGACTGTCTTTCCCTGTTTCCAGCTTCAGAAAAATAGAAAAAAAAAAAAAAAAAAAAGAACACTTTAGGAATAAAATCTACTCTCCAATGGGACATTCAAGCCCTTTATAATAGGGTTCCTGCCCTCCCTGTCCGAAACCACACCCCATACCCTGTAAACATAGACAGAGATGCTCTGTGTCAGCAGACATTCGGCTCCTCGATCCTCCTGTGCCTCGGGACACACCACTTCCTCTGCCCAGAACCTCCTTCTCCTTCCTCTCCCCCCCCCCCTTTATTTAGTTCAGTCTATCATCTTTAAGGCTGGACTTCGAAGTCGCTTCGTCCTGGACGCCTTCCCGATGCCCGCACCTGGGCGCCTCCACCCTGCAAACCCCCAGGTCCCCCACTTCCGGCGCTCACAGCACGCATGCCCAGCCGGCCGCAGCGCCCGCCTCCTCACCTGTCTCATCCTGGACCAGATAGCACTTCTCTAACAGCAGGGACTGCACCAATCATGTTCACTGCGGGGTGCCCCCCCGCACCGGGCACAGCTGGCACTCAAGGAGTTCTTCCGTGGATGATGAATAAGGCAGTGAATGCATGCACCGGGGCTTTTGAAAACTCTTGCTGAAAATGCTCCCGCAGGGTAATATTTTGAAGGCTGGGAGCTGCCTGGCAGACTGAGCTCCTTTGTCGGAGTTCTTAAATAGTCTTCCCATTCTGGGGGAGAGACAGGACATCTCAGGCCGGGGTGCTGGGACGTCGCACCGCAGGGCCGACTCAACAGCGAGAAGAACGGAGTCCCTGGCATTCAACTAAAAATGGTTGGGCTCTGAGCTCTCTCTTCAAGGGAAGAGCCAACCTTAAGAACACATATGTCGTGGTTAATGTTAAAAGGAGTGAGCGTCCATGGCCATCGGTGACCAATGACCTGAGATGCCCAGTGGCCTGGGTGAATGAAAAAGGAAAGTGAGGTCCCTGCCTGGCGGCGATCCACTGGGACGTTCCCAGGGCCAAGGACAAGGATCCCCATGGAAGGCAGGCACCCTGGCAGAGATTTTTATAAGGAGAAATAGCCTCAAAAGGGACGATTTCAAAGCTGTCTATTTGGGGCACTTTCCGTTCCGTTCCCCTTCCCCAATCCTTCGAGAAGCTGGGGTCCATCCTTCCTCCACTGAGGGCTTGGGGTTCAAGGTAAATTAAAGATGGTTTAAAGAACCATATCCAGAATGTATGAACTCAAGGTCAGAGGTGCACCTTATCTAATGGTCTGCAAAGGGTCCAAGGAGACAGCCAGCCTCACAGCCCGCCCGTCAGTCTTGCCCTGATCTAGAAGGAGGAGATGATATGCACCCATGTGGGAGTATGGAGCATCTATATCAGTGGTGGTCAACCTAGTCCCTACCGCCCCCTAGTGGTGGTCAACTTGGTCCCTACCGCCCACTAGTGGGCGTTCCAGCTCTCACGGTGGCCGGCAGCGGAGCAACCAAAGTATAAATAAAAAGATAGATTTAACTAGAGTAAGTTGTTTTATATAGATTTATTCTGCCAAACTCAGCGAAAATCCAACATAAAGTACTTGGTAAATCATTATTATGATATGCTTTAACTTGCTGTCACTCTGCTTTATAAATTTTATAAAGTAAAGTGACTTCCCTACTTTATAAATCACCATGACTGTGGAACCAGTGGGCGGTTAGAAAATGTTACTACTAACAGAGATACAGAAGTGGGCGGTAGGTATACAAAGGTTGACTACCCCAGGTCTAGATCTTACAATCAGGATCGAGGGATACCATGGTCTATTAGGAAGTCCGGAACAAAGATGAATATTAGAGTCTCACGTCTGGACCTTGAGCGATCAACGACGTCACTAGAGAAACCTGAAACGGGTCCCCAAGAGGAACACACACGCAGAAGCTCGGTTGGATGGTGGTCCCTGGATCAGAAGTTCTGGGGCTCCCCCCTCCTTCCTAGCACAGAGCAGTAGTAAGCACCTCCCACCCACCCCGCTGATATTCACTGCGGCCATGCAACTTGCTCTGGCCAGTGATACGTGTTTGGCAGAGACGGAATCTTCCAAGGAGAACACTTCAAGAGCCACTACGAGACCCGCCAACGTCCCCTTGTCTTTCCCCGATGGAAACACTTGAAGACAGACAGCCTCCGTTGGCCGGGTCCCTGGTGTGACCACATGAAGCAACCCCTCCCACCCCGCTTGAGCCAAACCATGCTGATGATGGTTGGAACTAGAAACAACGCCAGGAACTGCAGCGCTGCCAACATCAGCTCAGCACTAGGAGAGACTCTGTCACCGCGAGAGCCGTCCAAATGTCCCACGTGGAGAGCGGTATGTCAGCAGCTAAGAACTGGACGGTCCCCAGTGATATGCCATGAAGGGGATCCAAGCATTAGACGGATACAGTGAGTGCTTCCTGAGCCTTACTTCAATAACAATACCACAGATCCTTCTGAGGAAAGATCCCTTGCCCACTCTCGGTCCGTATAATTCCTGAACTCCACGAATACCCACAGCTGGCCAATCAGAGCACTGCTTTCTCGCTGGCCAAGTCCGGTCCAGTGAGAGTCAGCCACAGAGATGCAGGTGCTCCTCCTTGCATGAATTTGATGGCACGGGAAAGAGGCGGGGGTGGAGCTTCCGCAGACACCCAGCCGCTGAGAGTGGGGACGACTCCTGCATCCGAGAGTGGAGCCCGTAGAGGAGAAGGAGTGAGAGAAATCGGGTCCTGGTAACGTCAGGAACCCCTGGATCAAATTAGATCTGGAGGCAGACACACCCTCGGACTTTCCGGTTCTATGATGCAACAAACCGTCTTCTGAACTAAGTTAGTTTGAGTTTTCTGCCACCTGTAACCAAGATCCCTGCCTCATGCAAAGGGTGGTTGGAATGAATGAAATTGAAGGTCCCATCCCACCCTGAGACGTAAGATGCAGATGTCAGCCTTGGTGAGAGATACCCTCAGCATGAAAAGACACAGGTAGCTGGGGGGGTCAGGGGGGCTATGTTATTCTAAAGAGCAGGCAGATCCTGTAAGATTCGCCAGGTCTGTACAAGTTTAACCCATGTCTGCCTACACCAGTTAAAGGTCTATATATACCCTCTGGGTGCTCGCCAAGGGAGGCGGCTCACGTAGACGTCAGCCACCCTCCCTACAGCGTAGCCCTGACCGTCAATCCAAACACGTCTCCTGACCCATCCATATGGTGCGGCACTGGGGACAGTGGGGGGAGGGGGGGGAGAAGGGGGGGGAGAAGGGGAGGAGAAGGGGGGTGGGGATCCGGAAACTGCAAGAAGAGCAGTTTGCAGCTGTCACAACAGATGTGTCCCTCAGACGTTGTGCGGTAATGACCACCACGGGCAGCGTGTGTCCTGCAATGTGGACTCACACGGGAGGGGCCACAGCCCTCCTAGGGGCTCCTGCCACACTCAGATGTAAACAGACAGCGCTACTAAACAAAGCGGTATTATCCTTTATAAGTCCTAACAGAGCGTCGATGCTGTCTTCTGCAGACGTCTTTGCTTTGGCCCACAGCGTGCCTTTTTCTCTTTCCAAAGAGTGAAATTTTACATGAAATCCAGCTTCCTGGCTTCCCTGGAAAACCCAGGAGAGCCGGCAGCCCTGGGCTCACTCTCCGGGGCCCCTCGGACAAGGCCAGCAGCTCGCCGGTCAGCACGGCCACACTCTGAACCTCCCACTCACCCCTCTCACTCTCCGGGCCCCTCGGACAAGGCCAGCAGCTCGCCGGTCAGCACGGCCCCAGCCCGCCACACTCTGAACCTCCCACTCGGCCCACCCCTCTCACTCCAGCCTCCCGCCGGGATCATCCCAGACTGGGGCTTTCAGTCCTTTCATACTTACCTGTGCGTCCACACAGAAATCGGGAAAACGTCATTTTAATCAGCCAATGTCCTTTTCGAACATTGGATTTCAATGTTTTCGTGATCTGCCTGATAGGGTTCCACGCACCCCACCACCAAAGACGGGTCGGCAATGAGCCACCAGCCGCCGTGCCCCCCCCCCCGGAACCTGTGTTCACCCCGTTCCCCAGCCCACTCGGCCCCTTCCCCGAAGCCTTGGCTCATTGGACCCCTACGGAGTCTGCGAGATTTGAGATTCGGTTAAAATGTCTTCCCCCCCGGGAGGCCAGCCGTGATTCTGGCTAGCCCGGGAATTCTGGCTCAGGGCAGAAGCTGCCCCGCCAGCCGCCCTCCTACTGAGAGCACAGACCCCACCCAGCTCAGGCCTCCGTCTGCCCATTCAACCTAAAGCCTCAGGAAACCAACGGCTTCTCCAGGACAGAGACGGCATCTCTCGCACCTTAACAATGGCTTCCTCGCTCCCTGGGCGCCTGCATTTTCCCCCGCCTTGTTCACTTAGCCCCCACCAAAGCCCCTTTGAGGTAGGTCCCCTTGATGTCTCCGTTTGGAAGATGAGAAAACTGAGGCTTCAGAGTCTCTACCTCCGAGAGTGGTTTTCTCAACTGCCCGCTACCAGAGCTGCACTTAGAAGGGGACAGAAACAGCAGGGTGGGACAGACACTTCCAATGTCTGCAGGACTCTCGAAGGACTGGCTTTCCCTTCCTCCACCCCCTTCCCCAGGTTCTGGCCCAGGTCCTCCACCCCCTTCCCCAGGCTCTGGCCCAGGCCCTAGGGCGCCTGGCATGGGCTGGCCCACCCAGCTCAGTCCCCCCCCTACCAGGGCCTCAGAGGACCCCCCCCACCCCACTCCGGGCTCCCAGCGCCGCCCGACAGGGGAGCTGAGTAAGCTTCCCCACCCCCACCCCCACCCCACGTGAGCCTTTTCCAGCAGCTCCGCTTCCCTCTGAAATTACATTAAATTGTTCCATTAGTGTCAAGAGAGGAAGATGCATGATACTCTCATGAATTTCCTTTTTTAAAGAAAGTTATCTTCAGAGCCATGCTCGTGATGACTGCTTCCAGAAAAGGGAGAGAGGTTATTCGGGGGCAAAACGTATTCGCAGAGAAACCACAGAATCAGTCTAAATGCCGGGGTTTATTCCAGTCGGCTTGCCTGCATCAATACAGATGTGATAAAAATGCAAAGTCCCAGAATCGGCCGGCACAGACATTTCCCCAGAAATGACACAGAACAGCCAACGAGCAGCGCATGAAAGAAAGGAGGCGTCGCCCGCTGGCCAGAGTGGAAATGCTGATCAACCCCAGCGAGACACCACCTCACACCCATTGAGACGGCTACCAAAAAATAAAGAAAGAAAAGAACAGGCATGGATGAGGACGTGGAGAAATTAAAACCCTCACGGACTGTTGGCTAGAAGGCAGCATGGCGTCGCCAGTACGGAAAACAGTACGGAGATACCTCAGAAACTTACAAGTAGCGCTGTCCTATGACCCAGCAATGCCACTTCTGGGTGGAGAGCCAAAAGAATTAACAGCAGACCCTGGCCGGTTTCCTCAGTGGGCAGAGCGTCGGCCCCACACACGGACGTCCTGGGTTAGATCCCTGGTCAGGGCGCGCAGGAGAAGCGACCGTCTGCTTCTCTTCCCTCCCCCCCCACACCCCCATTCTTTCCCTCTTCTCCTCCCACAGTCAGCGGCTCAACTGGCTCGAGCTTTGACCCCTGGTGCTGAGTACAGTTCAGTTGATTTGAGCATCAGCCCCAGAAAGGGTTTGCCAGGTGGCTCCTGGTTGGGGTGCATGAGGGAGTCTGTCTCTCTCTCTCTCCCCCTCTCATTTAAAAAAAAAAAGAATTAAAAGTAGAAGGCCCTGGCCGGTTGGCTCAGCGGTAGAGCATCGGCCTGGCGTGCGGGGGACCAGGGTTCGATTCCCGGCCAGGGCACATAGGAGAAGCGCCCATTTGCTTCTCCACCCCCCACCCCCTCCTTCCTCTCTGTCTCTCTCTTCCCCTCCCACAGCCAAGGCTCCATTGGAGCAAAGATGGCCCGGGCGCTGGGGATGGCTCCTTGGCCTCTGCCCCAGGCGCTAGAGTGGCTCTGGTCGCGGCAGAGCGACGCCCCGGAGGGGCAGAGCATCGCCCCCTGGTGGGCAGAGCTTCGCAGCCCCTGGTGGGCGTGCCGGGTGGATCCCGGTCGGGTGCATGCGGGTGTCTGTGTGACTGTCTCTCCCCATTTCCAGCTTTAGAAAAATACAAAAAAAAAAAAAAAAAAAAAGAAAAAAAAAGTAGACTTGAGGAGATGACCCATGTTCATAGCAATATTATTCACAAAGGCCAAAAGGTTTCAGAAGGAACAAGAATATCCATCAATGAATAAATGGAGAAACAAAATATAGTATGTACACACAACAGAATATCATGCAGTCCTGTCTGAGCGGTGGCGGTGCGATGGGCAGAGCGTCCATCTGGGACGCTGAGGTCCCCGGTTGAAAACTCCAAGGTCGCCAACTTGAGCGCAGGCTCACCAGCTTGAGCGTGGGAGCATATCATGGCTGCTGGCTTGAGCCCAAAGGTTGTTGGCTTGAACCCAAAGGTCACTGGCTTGAGGCCCAAGGTTGCTGGCTTGAGCAAGGAGTCACTTGCTCGGCTGGAGCCCCTACCCCCCACCCCCTGGGTCAAGGCACATATGAGAAGCAACCAATGAGCAGCTCAAGTGACACAAGTACAAGTTGATGCTTCTCATCTCTCTCCCTTCTCCCTCGCCCTCACTCCCTTCCTCCTTTTCTCTCTCTCTCTCTCTCTCTCTAAAAAAAATATATATTTATATATATATATATAATGCAGTCTTTCTTGTAGCATTCTGACACATGCTACAAGGATGAACCTTGCAGACATTATGCTAAGTGAAATAATAAGCCAACCACAAAAACACAAATACTTAGATGAGGCATCTAGAGGTCACGATCGCAGGGAGAGAGTGGAGCAGGAGCTGCTGGGGCCCGGGGGGAGGGAGGAATGGGCGCGGTTGCTCAATAAGCCGGGTGTCAGTGTTGCAAGATAAGAAGCCTTCTGGAGAGACGGGTTGCACAAGCGTGTGAATGCACTTAACACTCCAGAGTGTCCCGTCGGACAAGGTTAAGATGGGAAACTTTTGTTATGTGTATCTTATCAAAACTTTTTAAAGATCGTGGAGGTCAGTAAGTATCCTTTCTTTATGATAAAATGGTCCAACCCAGAAAGGACCCCAGGGAGAGCATCACCGTCACCGGAGCCCTGCGGAGGAGAGGGCTTCTTTGGGCTGTGGCTGAGGAAGGGTTGGGGGCCAGCCGTTGGGAGCCCGACTGCTCATCCCAATAAGCCTCTGACTTCGGGTCAGAAATCTCGTGGGAGCGCCTGCATCTCCCTCCACACACATGCAGGCACGCACGTCGTGGTAGGGACCTGGAAACACATCGCGGTAGGGACCAGGGAGCACGTCGCGGTAGGGACCAGGGAGCACGTCGCGGTAGGGACCCGGAAGCACGTGGCGGTAGGGACCCGGAAGCACGTCGCGGTAGGGACCAGGGAGCACGTCGCGGTAGGGACCGGGAAGCACGTGGCGGTAGGGACCAGGGAGCACGCAGCGGTAGGGACCAGGGAGCACGTCGCGGTAGGGACCAGGGAGCGCGTCGCGGTAGGGACCAGGGAGCGCGTCGCGGTAGGGACCAGGGAGCGCGCAGCGGTAGGGACCAGGGAGCGCGCAGCGGTAGGGACCAGGGAGCGCGCAGCGGTAGGGACCAGGGAGCGCGCAGCGGTAGGGACCAGGGAGCGCGCCGCGGTAGGGACCAGGGAGCGCGTCGCGGTAGGGACCAGGGAGCGCGTCGCGGTAGGGACCAGGGAGCGCGTCGCGGTAGGGACCAGGGAGCGCGTCGCGGTAGGGACCAGGGAGCGCGTCGCGGTAGGGACCAGGGAGCGCGTCGCGGTAGGGACCCGGGAGCGCGTCGCGGTAGGGACCAGGGAGCGCGTCGCGGTAGGGACCAGGGAGCGCGTCGCGGTAGGGACCAGGGAGCGCGTCGCGGTAGGGACCAGGGAGCGCGTCGCGGTAGGGACCAGGGAGCGCGCAGCGGTAGGGACCAGGGAGCGCGTCGCGGTAGGGACCCGGGAGCGCGTCGCGGTAGGGACCAGGGAGCGCGCAGCGGTAGGGACCAGGGAGCGCGCAGCGGTAGGGACCAGGGAGCACGAGGGACCGGGAAGCACATGGCGGTAGGGACCCGGGAGCGCGTCGCGGTAGGGACCAGGGAGCGCGTCGCGGTAGGGACCAGGGAGCGCGTCGCGGTAGGGACCAGGGAGCGCGCAGCGGTAGGGACCAGGGAGCACGTCGCAGTAGGGACCCGGGAGCGCGTCGCGGTAGGGACCAGGGAGCACGTCGCAGTAGGGACCAGGGAGCACGTCGCGGTAGGGACCAGGGAGCACGTCGCAGTAGGGACCAGGGAGCACGTGGCGGTAGGGACCAGGGAGCACGAGGGACCGGGAAGCACGTGGCGGTAGGGACCCGGGAGCGCGTCGCGGTAGGGACCCGGGAGCGCGTCGCGGTAGGGACCAGGGAGCACGTCGCGGTAGGGACCAGGGAGCGCGTCGCAGTAGGGACCCGGGAGCGCGTCGCGGTAGGGACCAGGGAGCACGTCGCAGTAGGGACCAGGGAGCACGTCGCGGTAGGGACCAGGGAGCACGTCGCAGTAGGGACCAGGGAGCACGTGGCGGTAGGGACCAGGGAGCACGAGGGACCGGGAAGCACGTGGCGGTAGGGACCCGGGAGCGCGTCGCGGTAGGGACCCGGGAGCGCGTCGCGGTAGGGACCCGGGAGCGCGTCGCGGTAGGGACCCGGGAGCGCGCAGCGGTAGGGACCAGGGAGCGCGCAGCGGTAGGGACCAGGGAGCACGAGGGACCGGGAAGCACGTGGCGGTAGGGACCCGGGAGCGTGTCGCGGTAGGGACCAGGGAGCACGTCGCGGTAGGGACCAGGGAGCACGTCGCGGTAGGGACCAGGGAGCACGTCGCAGTAGGGACCAGGGAGCACGTGGCGGTAGGGACCAGGGAGCACGAGGGACCGGGAAGCACGTGGCGGTAGGGACCCGGGAGCGTGTCGCGGTAGGGACCAGGGAGCACGTCGCGGTAGGGACCAGGGAGCACGTCGCGGTAGGGACCAGGGAGCGCGCAGCGGTAAGGACCAGGGAGCGCGCAGCGGTAGGGACCAGGGAGCACGTCGCGGCAGGGACCAGGGAGCGCGTCGCGGCAGGGACCAAGGAGTCGCGGTAGGGACCCGGGAGCACATGGAGGTAGGGACCCGGGAGCACGTGGAGGTAGGGACCGGGGAGCGCGTCGCGGCAGGGACCAAGGAGTCGCGGTAGGGACCCGGAAGCACGTGGAGGTAGGGACCCGGGAGCACGTGGAGGTAGGGACCAAGGAGTACATCGCGGTAGGGACCCGGGAGCACGTGGAGGTAGGGATCGGGGAGCGCGTCGTGGTAGGGACCGGGGACCAGGAAGCAGCACACCAGGCTGCTGCTCCGGCAGCTCTGAACTTCCAGGGCCCAGAGAGAGAGAGAGGGACGGCTCACGGGAGACCCACAAAGGAAAGCGGGAAGACCAGGCTGGTCCCGCCATCGGCACTCCCTCCATCCCCTCCCACTCCTGGGAATCTAAGCTGCCCAAGCTAATTTTTAGAGCTCTCAACTTTTCCTTCTCCTTTAGTCAGAGACTGAAAATGGTGAAAAGAGAAAGGCCCCAATGCTGGCAAAAGCCATCTCCACGGTCAGTTCTGGACAAGCAGAAGCCATCCTTGCGAGGGGCGGGAAACAGGGAAACTCCTTCACACAGTCATTCGCCCAACAGGGTTTATTATTTCCAATGGCAAAGGAGACACGATCCTTGTCGGATGCAGGAAACAGACAAAAACTAGTAAATTTTGTCCGGTGAAAGTTAAAAATGATTAAACACAACGTACAGAAAATGCTTTGAAAGAAACAAATTCGTCACACTGATGGAGGGCAAGGGGTGTGGGGGGGGGGGTGTCCTTCTGTAGCAGCTCTGTAAGTTGTACACTCAAAGACCATCCCCCCCCTTCATTCTTACCAAAATTATTCCTGATATTGTTCAATGTTCCCAGATAAAAATATCCCAACTCCCAGCCTCAGTTTCAGTTCCGGCCAATAAGGACACAGACAGACTCCCTGGGATAGTATCACTGTCCCTTCTCAAGTAACAAAGACAAAGCCTTGCAAGGAAGAGTTTTGGCCATTCCTATATTCTTCACGCCTGGGATGTAGAGTAAACGTATGGAGCTTCTGCAGCCATTCTGTGACCATGAAGGAGGAGGAGGGGAGGAGGAGGGAGGAGGAGGAGGGGGAGGAGGAGGAGGAGGGGGGAGGAAAAGGAGGAGGGGAGGAGGGGAGGAGGGGAGGAGGGGAGGGGGGAGGAGGGGGGAGGAGGAGGAGGGGGAGGGGGAGGAGGGGGAGGGGAGGAGGAGAAGAGGGGGGAGGAGGGGGGAGGAGGAGGAGGAGGGGGGAGGAAAAGGAGGAGGGGAGGAGGGGGAGGGGAGGAGGGGGAGGAGGAGGAGGGGAGAGGAAAAGGAGGAGGGGAGGAGGGGAGGAGGGGAGGGGAGGAGGAGAGGGGAGGGGGAGGGGGAGGAGGGGAGGAGGGGAGGAGGGGAGGGGAGGAGGAGAGGGGAGGGGGAGGGGGAGGAGGGGAGGAGGGGAGGAGGAGAGGGGGGAGGAGGGGGAGGAGGAGGAGGGGGAGGAGGGGGAGGGGAGGAGGAGAAGAGGGGGGAGGAGGGGGGAGGAGGGGGAGGGGGAGGGGGAGGAGGAGAAAGCTACCAGGAGACTAGTGGAGCGGGAAGAACAAAGGAGCCCAAGTCCTTAACGATGTAATTTATCTTCTCTACAAGTTCTGGTTCACCAACATCCTTACTTACCTGCCTTGACTTTTCCTTTGTGTTCGATCCTATTTTCTTATTGCTACAGTGATGGGCAGTATGTGGCTCTTACATAAAAAGAAAAACTAACTAACCCTTTGAGCCGTCAGTTTTCTGGTAACCCTTGGAGTGAGAACGTCCATGAACGTTTGTACTACTCAAAGGGTGGAAAAAAAAAAAAACACTTTATTTTGAAGCATAGAGATACCTGGTTAATCTGGTGATGTAGCAGAGGTCCTGAAAAATGCATGCGGGGACGCTATCCTGTATTTTTTCTCAGGCTCCAGACCCAAATTGAAGACTTTTTTTTTTTTCCAGATTCTTTCATGAACCTCCGTCTTCACAGCGCCTGCACAGAGCCTCTTCTCAGATGTGTTTTCAGAGCAAGGTTACTGCGCTCGGTCTTGGCTGTATCCTAGGAAACATTCTCAGAGTAACAGAGCTCCGGCTCCTTTCAGAAACACCTTCCCCCGGCGCACCCTTCACGATGGACGCCCCTAACGTCAGTCACACTGGGGTTGAGGCTTGAAAACGTATTTGATGGATGATACAGTGACGTGACCTTGTGAACAAACACGTGTGAATGTAAGCAGCAAAACGGATGTTTCACCTTCAAGAGAGTCTCCTTAGAAATGTGAATAAAAACAGAACAACAGGGCAGAACGGAACTCCTTAAGAGGTATTACCAGAGACATTTCCACGCCCTGACAGAGTCATTGACCTGACGTGTTTATTTTCCTTCATTTCAGCCTCTCTCCACCATTGGGGTGTTGAATCCTAGTTGATTCAACAGTTATTCAAGAAAGCAATTTTCATTTCTTCCCGTGACGTCTGGCTGGAGATCTGTCCCATTCCGTCCTCACAGAACCGACAGCAGAACGAAGAAGAAGTCCTTCTTCCTGCCCTGAGTCCGCTCCGTTACGGAAACTTCTTCCTATGGCGCTGACTGAAACTTAGGGGAGAAAGTATGAAGTAGGTCCCCCCTTCAACCTACTTCCCGGGTTTCCATGGAAACCCGCTCAGCTTCTCCCATCAGCACCATCCCATTTCCCTTTATAGCCTGTGGCCCCTCCCAGCCCTCCAAGGATGGGAAGCCCCCCACCCCCAAGTCAAAGGGCTCCTCTTGTCTGGAGGGTCACAGTGCTCCTTCCCTCATCCAGATCCATCCCTTCGGCTCTGGGGGGTGTCTTTCCCTGTTCATCAAGACCCCCACCCCCGCAGATTCCTCTCACTACACTCCCTTGGAAGTGATTCCTCCACCTCATCAAAACATCTTGGGCCGATCATTCCAGCCGCCGCTCCCCCCCCAAACACAAGTCAAAAAATGCAAGATGCTTTCACTGGTCCACGGCAAGCCTTCCAGTTGGAGTTGGGAGGGGGTTTCCAAGGCAGACACGGAATTCTTTCTCGCTTTGAAGCGGCTTCAGCAGGGCCCCCGCCCCCCACCCCAGAGCTCCTGCCAGAAAGTGGAAGGAACACCTGACCATCTCGCTGGGCCTCCAAAGCCCTCCCTCAACCGAGCGTGGGCGAAGGTCAGAGCCTCCCGTGTCCAACGTGCCTGCCCCATCTGGACAACTGCGGGTCAGTCACAAATAAACGGCCTTTGGCCAGGGACCGCCACCTGGCAAGCGGCTCACGGGCGTGCTGCGTGCTGCCTCTGTCACTCAAATCCATCCAGGCCAATCCCATTCGTAACGCAGACCCAGGGTCCCCTCCTAATCCCTAAATGGGCAGCCTTCCCAGAGCTGCCTGTTCCCGGCCAGGCCATATGGACAGGGAGCTTGACCAGAACCCCAGGAAGGGCTGCCCTGCAGTCAGGACGTCCCCATTTCTAACAGGGCACCAGAGGGGGCCCCATCCTGAGCCCCCATGCAGTCATGAGACAGAATAAGGATGTTCCTGACCTGCAGCCATGGCGCAGACCCCAAGGTGGGGTCTTCAGTAAACAGGCAAGGTACGCTGACAGACGCACCTCTGTGCCGTGCAGAGAGAGAACGCTAGTGCAGACGGTGCGTGCAGGTGATGGTGGCTCCCCGAGCACACAGAAGGGACTGGGAACAGTCCCTGGTAACGGGAGACACGCGGAGTCAAGGCTGGGAACTGGTCCATAACAGGGGAGACACGCGGAGTCAAGGCCAGGAGAGACTTCTCAGGGTAAACCCTTCCGCACCTTTTCCTTTTATTATTATTATTATTACTTTGAACGGGCACGTGTATACAGCTGTTGGAAATTCGGTTAAGGGAGCTCAGGGACCCATGTGACCCCAGAACGGCACACAAAGGTCTTGCTCACAACCCCCCTCATCTCAGTTTCCCGACTTGAAAGATGTTCACCATCTGTTAATGATGACAAGCGGATTTCAGAGTGATGCGTCTTCATTTTGGTCTCTTAATCTTAGCTTAAACCACCTATCCACGTGGCTGAAAATCTGCGGGAATTATCGAAGCCAGCATGCTCGCGGTTGACTTTGTTCCTGCCTCGTGGAATGGTGGGTGGGTTTTATTTTCTTCTTCTCCGCTGGTCTTCGTGTTCTATTGGGTTCTATAATAGGTAAGGATGTGAAAAATCTGAAACACATTTTTTCTAAAGTCTATTTTTCTAACTACAGTTGACACACGATATTACATTAAATTCGGGTGTGCAACACAGTGATGAGACATTTATATTCCTGACAAAGCGGCCTCCCCGGTAAGCCGAGGACCCATGCGGCACCATGCATAGTTATTAAGATATTTGACTATATACTCCCTGTGCTGGACTTTACATCCCCGTGACTATTTTGTAACGGCCCGTTTGTACTTAAACATATATTTTTTAATTAAAAATATATATAAAGACTCCATCTTAGCCTTCTGCCCTACGCACTCCACTCCCCTTCCCAGGCAAGGCAGTGGTGCCCAGACCACAGGACCTCACAGTGAAGGCTTTATTTGGGGGACAGCAGATGGGCGTCCAGGAAAGCTCCCCGTTTTTAAAAGGCAGGATTTTAAAAGGCAGAGCTGTAAAACCTCAGCGTAAAAAAAACAGCGAGGCTCTTCCTTCAGCCCTGCAAACAGTGCTGCATATTCATTGGAAGGACTGCATTAGTCTAAGGAGCCCCCAGAGACTGGGGCTCCTGGGGAGGGGGGAGGGAGGAGGAGGGAAGGAGTCACAGGGGAGGAGGAACAGAGACAGGGAAAGAGGCCACCAACGGAACCTGCCGGCAAACAGGCCAAAAACCGTGTCACAGCCAGAGAGGGGCCACCCAGAGGGGCTCCATGACTCATCAGCCACGTGAGAAGCAGAGATGAAAACCAGGGAAGCAGCCAGGACCCTCATCACCAAGCTCGCCTGGCCCCCGCCGGTCCTGTTCGATGGTTTTGAAGGGACATGGATGCCCCCAAAGTTCAGGCCTGGTGGGCATCACCAGCAGGGTCCCCAGCAAAGATGGACAGGACCACAGAAGAAGATGTCACGGGCAGGCTCCGCCCCCCCCCCCCCCCCCCCCCCGCCCCTAGAGACGAGGCATAAACTGGTCAAGCGAAACCCAGCCGCAGAGGGTTGTGACTAGCACGAACTGAGAGCTTACTATCCTAAGGGCTATCTAGGTCTTAACTCATTTAAATCTGGGTCCTATTGCTGTTCCCACGTTTGGATAAAGAAAAGGAGGCATGTTCATGGGGGTGTAAAGCACAGCGCAGGGAAGAGAGTCAGTAATATTGTAATAACAACGGACGGTGCCAGGTGGGTGCTAGAAATATCGGGGGATCACTTAATAAAGGATACGACTACAGCCTGACCTGTGGTGGTGTAGTGGATAAAGCGTCAACCTGGAATGCTGAGGTCGCCGGTTCAAAACCCTGGGCTTGCCTACCTTCTCTCTCTCTCTCTCATTCTCTCTCCTCTCTAAAAATTAATAAAAGTAAAAAATTTAAAAAAAAAAAAAAAAAGGATACGACTACCTAACCATTATTCCGTACACCTGAAACTAATACAAAATAACTGTAAATGTAAAAAAATTATATATATACATACATATATATGCGTGTGTGCATATATATGTGCATGTGTGTGTGTGTGTGTGTGTGTGTGTATATATATATATATATATATATATATATATATATATATATCCATCCTTTGGATTAAATGGAAAAAAAAGAAAACGAGACACAGAGAAATAATTCGCCCAAGGTCACCCGACTAAAGGGGGTGCCCAGACTCAAGAGCACATCTCACTCACTCCAGAGCCCACAGTCTAGGTCACCACACCATTCTGCTTCTCCCCCATCTGGCCAAGCAGCCAACTCAAACCAGACCTTTAAAGATGGTGACCTATGACCTTGTGCCAAAGACCTTCCAGGTAACCACAACGGGCCAATCCACAAACGCCAGCGGCAGGCTACATGTGCTGTGCCCGTTGTACAGATGAAGCAATGGGGGCTTAGGGACTTGAGGATACGCCCACCTCCTGGGGAGGATTCTCCCCCTCAGGACAAGAAGGGAGACTGGGGCCATCTGCCCCCAGCAGGTGGGGCACAACTTCACCTGAGGACACCAGAGTCAGGGAACGGCTCCCTTGGCTCCCTTTCGTTTGGCAGTGCCCGAAGCCAAGCATCCCCCCCCCCCCCCCCCCCCCCCCCCGCCAGGCAGGAAGGATGAGACGAAGGACAAAGAGAAGGAGCCAGGGCGGCGAAGAGGAGCTTCCTCCCCCCGCAGCGGCACAGATGCTTGCTCACGCTCCCTCTCCTAAGCTCCAGAGCCTTCCAGGTGAGCAAGTCTGACGGTGACTGTCCTTGTCACATCGGCTCTTTCCCCACTCACAGATGACTTCCCTAAGGCTTCGGGAAAGAGGGGCGGGGGGGGGGGGGACTCCCTGCTTCTTCACCCAAGAAGGGACAACCCTCAGACCCGGAGAAATAATCCGCCCAAGGTCACCTGACTAAAGGCGGGGGGGGGGGGGGGGGTGCCCAGGCTCAGGAGCACGTCTCACTCCAGAGCGCACAGTCTGGGGTCACCACACCATTCTGCTTCTCCCCACCAGGGGTCCCGCCTGGGGACTGCCTCCCCCCACCCCCAACAGAACTGCAGAACTGGGGTTCTGTGATCCCTTCCCTCGCTCCGGATCCCTGGTGACCGGCTCCAAGCTGAGCCAATCAGATTCTTCCTCGGACTTGAGCACGGAAGCGGAGAGGCACGCGGATGGACACCAGGCAGATAGGGGAGGTCGGTCCGTCCTCGGTCTCCTGTGCAGACACGGAGAAAGCGGGTGTGCGCCGAGTCCAGAGAAGGAATACAGATCCGGGAAGGAGAGACAGAAGGTGGATGATGAGCCCAGAAGTCTTCCAGCCCCCGGGGGCTCTTCGCTCTCACCCTTCGGCCAGACTGACCGCCCCTGGGTCCCACGCCACGTGCCTGCATCCTTATACTACTAGATCCTCTTCTATTATAGCTCTAGCTGATTTGAGTTGGTTTCTGTTACTTGTCACCCCCCCAAAATAAAAATTGCTTAACTAATGCATGCACTTCCCTCTCTCTCTCCCTCCCTCTCTCTCTCTCTCTCTCTCTCTCTCTCTCTCTCTCTCTGCTGGGACATGAAGATGTCTGGTTAATCCACCCAGGCAGCTGGAGATATGTAGGTTCGCTGGAGAGAGAACTACAAACCCACTTGGAGTAGCGGCAAACGAGGTAAGACCCGGGTGGAGGGAAGGGTCCAAGTAAGGTCCGTAGAGGCAGCAAATGCGGACTAAACACCTGTCGAGCTAGGCTGTGCTGGGAAGGAAACAGTGACGGTTCAGCGACAGACCCTGCCTCTGAGCAGCTTCTGGTGGAAGGGAATGACTCCCCAACAAAGCCATTAATCAGACATAAGAGGGAAAATGCAGTGAAGGGTTAAAACGGTCGATGCTGGGCAGCAGGAGAATTCTGAGACATCTAGCTCCCTGGGGGACTCGGGGGCTGGGCGGGCAGGTAGAGCACACCCCAGCACATCTCCTTTGAGAGAGGAGAGCTCCAGGGGACAAGGAGAAGACTAACTTGGCTGCACTGAGTCTGGCGGGAGGAGGAGGGCGTGAGACTGAAGAGACGGTGGGCAAGGGCGGCGGAGAGGTCCTGTCCAGGCACAGCGCCTAGCCCGTCACCGGGACACCGCCTCCCCGGTGTCCGCCACACCCACAAGGCCGTCTGCCACGCCGCCGTCAGTAGCGTTCCTGAAAATGACTGACTTTTTAACCGGAACGTTTTGAAATGGAAATCGTCAGAGAGAAGCTCAACACAGACCATAATAAACCCCGTGGCCCAGCCATTCCGCTCGCAGGTCAGCGCCCCAAGGACCCTGGAAACAGGTTCACAGAAAAACTGTCCACGAATGTGCACGGCGGCCCTGTTCATCACCGCCCAAAGCCGGGAGCAAGCCCAGCACCCAACAGCCCATGAGCAGATCAACAGGACGTGCGGCATCCGGAGGGACCACGCCTCGGCCACGAAGAGGACCTCTGACACACGTGCTACCATGTGGACGAACGCTGAAAAGCATCACGCTGAGTAAAAGAAGCCGGGCGTCGTATGACTGACTCCACTTGGATGAAATAACCAAAACAGGCAAAAATCTAGGCACTGGAAGTCGGTCAGAGGTTGCCAGGGGTTGGAGGGTGGCAGGGAGAAACGGGGAGTGATTGACAGTGGGTATGGGTTGTTGTTGTTGTTGTTGTTTTTTATGGGGGTGATGAAAGCATTCCGGAATGAGATCCCGGCGGATGGTGGCGGGACAACAGCATTAATACAGAAAGCACTGAGCTGCGCACGTTGAAATGGAAACATCATGAAGGTGACGGTATGTGAATTTCAGTAAAATTGAATCATTTGATAATCAACTTTTTTTTTTTTTCATGGAAGGAAAAACCAGGCTTTCTTCACATAACTAGCAGTCAACCATCAGAATAAACTCGATGAAGACAAAATAACGGTCGTTCATCCTGGTTGGACACCACCGCCTGCCTGAGGCCCCTCGCCTGGGCATCTCCGCCTCTCTATTAGGGGCGGGGGCTGGGGTGTTAGTTAGAGAGCGGTCCCAGCACCGAGGAATTAACTAACAGGCTCACACCAACCTGACGCTTCCCCCTTCGCCCCAGCAGAAGAATTTGAAGAGAATGGAAAAGGACCACGCCTCCCACCATGTTCATGACCAGTGCCGGGTCTTAGGTCATGTGTCTCCTGCCCCAAACCCCACGGACACGTTGGGAAGCTCTGCTCGAAGAAAGGGGGGACGCTGATGTTAACGGGTTGCCTTCTCAGTGCCAACCTTTGTGCTTGACACCCTGCGTCAAACTGTGACATGCATCCGTCTCCACAAGCATGTGGCCTCAAGCCCACAGAGACAGGAGGGAGCCGAGGGGTGACAGGAGGGAAGGAGGGCAATTTAGTGAGAAAGGTGACACTGACTGCGGACATCAGGATGTGCTGGAGGCAAAAGGCTTCAGGAGAGGGGCCAGTTTGCAACCACACTTTTCCTCGGAAACGAACTGAATGTCTGTGCAGACACTTCATCCCCAACGTGACGGTATTCGGAGGCGGGGCCACATAAACAGTGATGTACCCTCCTAGGAAGAGACCCCCCCACACACACAGCACTGGTCTCCTGTCTCCTCCTCCTCACCATGTGGGGACACACCGGGAAGAGGGTCCTCCCTGAGCCGGCGTCCTGATCTCAGACTCACGCCCGCCTCCGGCACGGCGAGAAGGTGCCGTCTGCTGTGGAAGCCGCTCGGTCCGGGTCCTGATGCAGCACCCGCGCTGACTCAGGCGGGCACAGCACGACAGTCTGTGCCGGCAAAGCCTGTGTCTCAGACACCCACCGACACGGAGCGTGGACCGTGGACCGTGAAAGTGCCAGGGCAAGGGACGTATCGTCAGGTTGGCAGTCTGGATTCACTTGTCCCACAAACAGAAAGCATGCCCGCTGTGTGGCGGGCACTGTCCTGGGCGCTCTGCACGAAGCAGAGGAAACCCTTGCCCGCCGGGAGCGCCTATGCCAGCGGGCGTGAGGTGGGCATGCGGATGATGTGCAGAGGAACAGGAGGGACTCGCGGGGGTGGTCACCTGGCGGGGGGCACCGGGCTGCTCCCTGCTGTCGTCCCTCTGTGCACCCCTGCGGTATGGTTCCTCTATCCTGGGAGGTGACGGGTGTTGGGAAATAGAGGGAAAGCTCACACCCCTTGGCATGGCATGCCAGGCGCTTCGGAGGTCTGGCTCCCTGCCCCCCACCCTGCGCCCACTTCCTGTGCTGGAGCCACCCCCGGTGGGGACTCCTGGTGGTCCAGCCTGCTTCACAGACGCCGTTCTTCTGTCTGTCTGTCCTCCCACGTTCTCTGCCCCGCCTGTAAGACCCCAACAAACCCATCTATGGGGACCCCTTCTTCAAATCACTACTACCCACCTCCGTGCCACTACGCAACAACGGCCCCTCCTCGGCGGCGGGCTGTCCCGAGTGACCCCGCCTGGTGTACCTCAGACCTCAGCGGGGTCCCGGCTGTGGGTCTCCCTTCCTCCCCCACCCCCCACGCCTTCTCCCCCCTTCAGGTTTGTCCCCATGCCCGCCTATGCTCTATGGAATGTCCCTTCCCACCTGCCGCCCCCACCTCCTAAACCTGCTGCCCCTGTGCTGCCCCTGCAGACAAGCCCGCGGAACCCCGCTCCTGAGGGAAGGGAGACGGGAAACCTGCTGCCCCTGTGCTGCCCCTGCAGACAAGCCCGCGGAACCCCACTCCCAAGGGAAGGGAGCCGGGAGACCAGCACACTGTTGCCCGGGCCAGGGAGCTCAGTTGGTTAGAGTGTCATCTCAGCACACCACTATTGTGGGTTCGATCCCCAGTCACGGCACATACAAGAATCACCAATGAATGCATAAACAAGCGGAACAACAAATCGATGTTTCTTTCTTTCTCTCTCTCTCTCTCTCTCTCTCTCCCTCTCCTATTCTCTGTCTCTCTCAAATCAATTAATCAAATTTTAAAAAATAAAAGGAAAGTTAGACTGACACGGTTAAATCACAAAACTTCTGCCGCTTCAGGCCTGAGTCAGTGCTGCTGGGTCCCGGCCAGGTGAGGCCGGCTGGCCTGGGGTGTGGCCGGCTGGCCGGGGGCGTGGCCGGCTGGCCTGGGGCGTGGCCGGCTGGCCGGGGGCGTGGCCGGCTGGCCGGGGGCGTGGCCGGCAGGAGCCATGCCTCGGGCTGGGACTGAGGGGAGTTCTGGTGGAGCTCGGTGGGAACCCCGGTTCTTCTTACCGGTTCCCAGCCTCCCCAGACACAGCCCACACTCACGAAGCCAGGCTCTCTGGTCTCTGAGCTAGAAGGGCAGCTCCCTTCCCAGCTCCCCCAGGTCTGCGGTGGACGGCAGGACCCCAGAGCGAGATAGGGCCCCCCCCCATGCACGTCATCAAGAGCCCGGGCGGCCTAGCTCGTGAGACCGTGAGACCCCCTCCCCCGGGGACAGTGCGGCCCTGTCGGGGTCCCACCGTGTGGAGTGAGCGTTGATACCGGACGCTGAGAATGTCAATCAACCCCTACGACACACAGGACAGGTGGCAAGAAACACTCATCTAGCCCACAATGTCAGCGATGCCAAGGTGGAGAGATCTCGCTCTAACTAAACCCTTCCCCCACCACACACCCGGAGAGCCACCTGGCCGAGCACACGGCATTTCCGGCTGGAGGAATCTGGGGGCCGTGGCTCCGGGCCTTCCCTGAGGCTCGGGCCTCTACCGCTTCTACTCAGCTGCCGCCTAGCTGGCTCTGGGGCCCTCAGAAAAAGAGTCCAGACTCCCTCCTCCACGGTTTAATACATGATCAAGGCGGCATTTCAATTCTGTGGGAAGTGACAGGTTATTCAATAAACGCTATTGGGACAACTGGCCGACCATCTGGTACAAAATCAAGCTCGAGCCTCACTCCCTCCTGAAACCAAAATAAATTCCAGACGGAGTAAAGATTTAAGTGCAAGGGGGGAGAAGAAAAAAAAAGCTAGTGCAGTATAAGAAAATATGGGAGAATTGCTCTATAATCTCAGCAAGGGGGGGGGTGTCTTTCTAAGTAAGACACATGTAGGATACATGAAGAGAAAGGAGGGGGTCATAAATTTGGCTATTTAAGAGTTTCTAAATATCTGCCAAGTAAAAAATTCCACAATCAACTGATTTTTAATGTAGAATAACAATTTTTAGGCCCTGGCCAGTTGCCTCAGTGGTGGAGCGTCGGCCCAGTGTGTGGAAGTCCCAGGTTCGATTCCTGGTCAAGGCACACAGGAGAAGCGCCCATCTGCTTCTCCACCCTTCCCCCTCTCGCTTCTCTCTCTCTGTCTCTCTCTTCCCCTCCCGCAGCCAAGGCTCAATCAGAGCACGTTGGCCTCAGGTGCTGAGGACAGCAACATGGCCTCTGCCTCAGGCACTTAGAAGAGCTCAGTTGCTGAGCAACAGAGCAACAGTCCAGATGGGCATGCCATGTGGTTCCCGATCAGGGCGCATGCAGGAGTCTGTCTCTCTGCCTCTCCTCCTCTTATTAAATAAAAAGAAAAAAAAGTTATATACTATTATATATAAAACATATGCCAGGGAAGAGGCATGTTCTCTCATAAATAAAAAACCTATTAAAATCAATAACCATGTGAAAAACAAAATAGGCAACAGATAAGAGACAGGTCACAGAAAGAGAAATATAAAACGTTCTCATGCTTATAAAAGGGTTTTCATCAGCAAAGACAGGCACGTGGAGATGAAATGCCCCAGCGGGAGACTCGTTTCTCACGGACGAGGTCGGCGAGTTCAGGACGTGTGACAATATTCCGTGCTGGCCACGATCTGGGCACAAGCCGCCTGAGGGAAAGGCAAACAGCCCTGCTCTGGCAAACCGTGCGCCCTCACTAAACCCCGTTCCGCGGCGCAGAGCCTCTGTCCAGCGGCCCCCCAGGGCGGCAGCCCGCCCTCCCTGCCCACGTAGCCACGCCCACGACCACGTGGTTCGCTACCCGGTTGTTTGTAAGAAGCAGACTCGGGGACTCCAGTGCCCATCCTCAGGGGGGGACACTTAAACACATGACCGTGCATTCCTAAAAAGGAAAGACTCTGAAACTCTTAAAAACAAACGAGGCCGCTCTCCGGACCGGTCCCCACGAGGCGTCGTTAACAGGAAGGGCGGTGTGCAAGGCGCGCGTTCCAGAGCGCGTTTCCACCGAGCGAAGAAAAGCGGACGCGTGCGTGTCCAGAAGCCACTCAGCCCCCTGGTATTTCTGAGGCGCGCCCAGTGTGCCAGGCTCTGTTCTAGGAGCCGAGATGGGTGCCCCCAGGAGTCAGTTCTGTCCCTACAGGCCTCGGTTGCCCGCGCTTGGGAGGGCTCACGGGAAACCCATCACACGGGAGGGAGGGCTCCGGGTTGTCCAATTTGGCAAATAAAAATAATGCCACGCCCGCTTCCGATCTGAATTTCATAGAAACAAACGGCGGATAAATTTCGTAGCACAAGTTGGCCCTAGGCAGTACCAGGGGACGTGCTTATGCCAACGTCAGATTTCAGTAGGCATCCTGTGTGAAGGGGTGCCCCTCCCCGGAGGGGCAGGAGCGGGGAGGAGGGAGGCAGCATCCCAGATGAGAGAGAGCTCTCCGTTCCCTGCTACTGCCCGCTGCCAAGTGTTGCAATGTTTGGAATTATCACCGGGCGCATCTATCGCTTTTATTATTATTAAAACTGACACAAATGAGTCAGGGAGGAGAAGGTCCATCAAACCCAGGCCCAGCTCCACATAAGCTGCTATTCCTGGCCAGCATCGGCCCGGCAGCCTGGCACAGCCCGGCAGTCTGGCACAGCCCAGGGCCGGCGGCTCCTCTGAACGGGTCATGCTCAGTCCCACGCTCCAGCCACACGATTGGCTTTTTAAAAGAGAGCCGAGGCAGGGAAAGAGACACAGAACGCAGGGGGGAAAGCACCCCGGCATACCAGCATCTCGCCTTTTCCCAGAGGACAGCGGGACACAAACCGCCACGTGTCTTCACGAGCCCGGCCTGAAGGCTCCTTGGGGCGTCTGGGGTCAGCTCCTCCGTGCCCACCCTGACCTCTTCTCAGGGGAGAGTTCACCACCCCAAGAGGGACAGTGCACTTTAGGTCAAGATCCTCCCACCTTTACGCCCCAAATACTTGCTGTGTGCACTAACCGATAACTGATGGTCTATGAAATCCCGGACTAGATGCTGGGCCCTCTGCTAAGCGTTTGTTTGTTTTTTAACCAATAAGAAGTCGTCTAATGATCTCAACAACCCCGAGAGATGGATGCTATTATTATCCCTTTAATACGATACGTGGAAACTGAGCCACAGAGTGGCTCAGCAACTAATGAAGATCACACAGCTCATAATCAGCAGAGGCCTGGGATTCGAACCCTTCACCACCGTCCAGGTGAACAAGGGTTCATTCCACGGAGCTCAGGGTTCCTGAGAAATCCTCTCGCCTCCGCAGGGACACGGACCAGCTAACGGTCAACAGTGCTAAGTTCTAGAAGACACACAAACAAGGACTGGAAACAGGCCGTTCTTTCATTTATTTATTTATCCAACGAATACTTAACAAGGGCCCACTCTGCTCCTGGCACTGTTCTGGGCACCAGAGAACGAGGCTGCCCACAGGACAGACAGATCCTCCGCCCTCACGAAGCTCCCGGTCTTGTCGACACATCCAGGAGGGGTTTCAAACCGGACGTCCCCGCGGCCTGAGGAGGCGCCAGTCCAGCTCCAACGCAGAGCAAGGACTCGGCGTCTGAACAGCAGTCCAGGCAGAGAGGACCGCAAGCCGCAAAGACCCCGGGGGAAGCACGCGTTCCGTTTATCCCCCAACCCCAAGAACCCGTCCATCGCCCGGCCGGCCGCGGGGGCTGCATCCGCCTCCGGGCCAAACGCCAGGCTTCAAACTGCGCGTGGACGCTGGCCTTTCCTCCCCCCCCCCCTCCCCCAGGCTGTATCTGCAGGATCCAAGGCAGAGACGGTGTCACCATCACCGTCACCTGGCCGGTCCCAGGCACCTGCTTGCTGATTAACTTCTTCATTCTAACATCCTCGCAATGAAGGCACTGCGGCTGCTCAGGCTCGGACCAAGCGCTGAGAAAGAAATGGGGTGGCCACCCCAACATCCTGGGTACACGGAGCAGACCGTGCAAACAGGAACGGAGAAGGACCAGGACCCAGCACGGAACCAGCAGGATCGGCAGGTCTCTCCCGTTCCACCCCCACCACACACACACACACACACACACACACACACACACACACACACACGGGTTCTCGTCCTTCCCCCACGCACAGAACCTAGTCTTTTTATCCTAAGCACGCCTACAACACCAGTGCTCCTCACCAATGCCCTGGGAGGGAGAGAGGGAGGGAGGGAGGAGGGAGGGAAGGAGAGAGGGAGGGAGGGGGGAGGAAGGAAGGAAGGAAGGGAGGGAGGGAGGGAGGGAGGGAGGAAAGAGAAGAGGAGGGGAGGAGGGAGAGAAGGAGGCAGGGGGGAGGAGGGAGGGAGGGGAGGAAGGAGGGAAGGAGGAAGAGAGGGAGGAAGAGAGGGAGGGAGGAAGGAGGAAGACAGGGAGGGAGGGAGGGAGGGAGGGCTCAGAAACAACACGGTGAAAGTTTGCATCAGGAACCTGGGCGCATCATCATCAAGAGACGACAGAGCTTCTTGTTCTGGGGCAGAAAGGACCAGTCAAGACTGAGCCTCCAGAGCCAGAGAGCTTAGGCTTCAGGGACGAGCGAGAGGTTCGCTGTGGGACCCCTCTGCTCAGGCTGCTCTGCCTCTCAGCGCCTCCATCTGTAAAACGGGCACTTTTCTGATGGTGCAAATACACCTCACAGAACACTGAGAAGGTCAAATCACTTGGGGGGGGGGGGGCCGCTGGGTGCAGAGTGAGTACCGTCTTCATTGCTAACCCCTCCCACTCGCCCTGTTCGCGCCGTTTCATGGTTATTATAAAGATCCAAATTGAAGGTGAATTCTCAAAAGACTTCTGATTTTCCTACTTAAGCCCGGGAGCAAATTATGTCCCTGCCACATAAGAGGGGCCCTCAAGGGGAAATTGTGTGAACCCTCAGCATTAACCTGGTAGCTTTTCGGTAAATATAAAAGTAATCTAAGATTGGTTTTTCTTTGTTTTGTTTTGTTTTTTAAAGGCAGAGACAAGTCCTTTCTCCCGGCCCCCAACTCTTCTCCTTTACCCCCAGAAGTCCAGACTGCAGAGAGGACTGAACAGCACCCACCCTGGTCAAGAGCCCCGCCCCGCACACGGCCCCCACCCCCACCCCGCCCCGCACACGGCCCCCACCCTCACCCCCACCCCCACCCCGCCCCGCACACAGCCCCCACCCCCACCCCCACCCCCACCCCGCCCCGCACACAGCCCCCACCCCCACCCCCACCCCGCCCCTCCACCCCCACCCCCACCCCGCCCCGCACACAGCCCCCACCCCCACCCCCACCCCCACCCCGCCCCGCACACAGCCCCCACCCCCACCCCGCCCCGCACACGGCCCCCACCCCCACCCCGCCCCGCACACGGCCCCCACCCTCACCCCCACCCCCACCCCGCCCCGCACACAGCCCCCACCCCCACCCCCACCCCCACCCCGCCCCTCCACCCCCGCCCTTCCGCGGCCCTCCACCCCCACCCCCACCCCCACCCCCACCCCGCCCCGCACACGGCCCCCACCCCCACCCCGCCCCTCCGCGGCCCTGTGAAGCTTTTTATCCACCGGCTGTGAGCTAAACTCAACTCGCTGCCCAGGGGTCAAAACTCCAGCGGGCCCACGCCTCTCTCCAAGGTCACCTCATGTCTTATTTTCAAGGAATATTTATCGGGCACCTACTACGTGTCGGGCGCCCTCCCCACACACAGCCGCAGCGTCCTCTGCACCTGCTGCAGTCGCTTAGACGATGAATTTGTCAAACCACTGTTCCTTCGTGGCCTCCAATGCCGGGACCAGGTTTCTTTTTGGTGGCGCCCCTTGAATCTTGGGGACCTCGGAGAAGGTGCTGCTGCCAGCCCATTCCTGCCCGGGAGACTCTGGGCGGGGGGGTAACCCGTGGAAGCTCACACAGTCGTCTGCAGCCCGGGGAACCCAGCAGGCTGGTCCCCGGGCAGGTCTGGCAGAAGCGACCCAGCTTCCCATGGGACTCCTCCTTGGCACTGGGGGGGGGGGGGCGGAGAAGGCTGCCCTGTCTCTCTTTCAAAGAAGGCATTTCGCCCCTGGCTCCCTCCTCTCCTGATTCCCTCATCCATCCATCTACTGTCTCTCCCCTTCCGCCCCGAGCTGCTTCCTGCAGATAAAGCCCCCGACCACGTCCAATCTGCACAGAGAGCCGGCAGCCGGCAGGCTCCTGGGGATGGGGGGGGGGGGGGCTGCAATCACGCAGCAGGCGCACCCGGGGAGCTGCCGATTTCTTTCCGCAAGAGCACCCATGTGTCCTCCTCGCAGAGGAGAGATCCCCGTGGGGAGGGTGGCGGCAGAGAGCGAGGGGGTCTTGCCGCAGCCGCACAAACCGTGAGCAGTTCGGAAAAATCATATCCCAAACCCTCTACAGCTGAGCCTCCAAGTGACAGACACAGTCGACATTCCCAGACCACCCTCGGGACTCGCGTTGGGTGAGGAATGCATGTTCGTGGGGTACAGCAGAGGTACCAGTTTCCATGGAGGGGAAGTGGAGGTACCGTACCTCGCTCAGCTCAGGAATCCCCAGGGCCGAGGAGGTCACGGAGGACTAGAAGCGGGGCGTGTGCCTGCCTGGCTCCCGGGTCAGATACCACCCGGAATCTCCAGGCAAGTTTGACCCGCACAGGCCTCCTCCTACTCGGCAGGTCCACCCGCAGGACTGGGGGTTAGACGGGCACCCCCCGTGCAGTCTACAGTTAGACACACGGGTATTATTCACTGTGGCACAAAAAACTGGAAAGAGCCTCATGCCTGTCAGCAGGGAACCAGAGGGGACATCTGGGACGGGGCACACGGTGCGGCTGCTGACACGAAATACGGCAGCTCCAGATGGGCCCGGAGAGCTCTCCGATCTTCGCTGCAAGCTGAACTAAGTGCTAACGGTGCTACTACAGATTTCAGAAAGACTCGTACATGAGCCATCAGAGAAGGGAACCGAGGGCCTGGGGACGGGAGGGGAGGGGACTCTGCTGCTCCTGTATACCTTGCGGCTTCTGTATATGTTTTTTTTTTTCTTAAGTGAGAAGCAGGAAGGCAGAGACAGACTCCCGCATGTGCCCCAACCAGGATCTACCCGGCAAGCCCCCTATTGAGCATTGCTCTGCCATTATGAGGTCATTGCTCCGTTACTCAGCAACTGAGCTATTTTTAGCACCTGAGGCTAGGTCACAGAGCCATCCTCAGTGCCCGGGGCCAACTTGCTCCAAACAGAGCTATGGCTGCAGGAAGAGAGAGACAGGAGGAGGAGGAGAAAGGGTGGAGAAGCAGATGGTCGCTTCTCCCGTGTGCCCTGACCAGGAATCAAACCCAGGGCATCCACACACTGGGCCACCGCTCTACCACTGAGCCAACCGGCCAGGGCCCTGTATATTTTGTCGTTACTGTTTACCTTGTATGTCTTGCTTTACCTGTAGGATTTCAATTTTTGCGTTACATATTCAAAACAAACCGTTTTAAAGGATGACAGCAAAGTAGTAACAAATTAAAATACCTGGGAAGAGATAAAGAAGGTTGAGTCGATTAAGATCAACACAGGCATGCACACACATAATTCCCTATAAATAGTAATAATTTATATATACCTCCGTCCAAATGGCTTTACAAAATTGATAATTTAATTAGTGAGTAAGGTTTCTCCACCACCACGGCACACTAACACTGTGGACTGGGCTGTTTGAAGCTGTCCAGTGCATTGTGGGATGTTTCAGGAGGCTCCCTGGCCTGGGTTCTCCAGTGCATTGTGGGATGTTTCAGGAGGCTCCCTGGCCTGGGTTCTCCAGTGCATTGTGGGATGTTTCAGGAGGCTCCTTGGCGTGGTTCTCCAGTGCATTGTGGGATGTTTCAGGAGGCTCCTTGGCCTGGGTTCTCCAGTGCATTGTGGGATGTTTCAGGAGGCTCCTTGGCGTGGTTCTCCAGTGCATTGTGGGATGTTTCAGGAGGCTCCTTGGCGTGGTTCTCCAGTGCATTGTGGGATGTTTCAGGAGGCTCCCTGGCCTGGGTTCTCCAGTGCATTGTGGGATGTTTCAGGAGGCTCCTTGGCGTGGGTTCTCCAGTGCATTGTGGGATGTTTCAGGAGGCTCCTTGGCGTGGTTCTCCAGTGCATTGTGGGATGTTTTAGGAGACTCCCTGGCATGGGTTCTCCAGTGCATTGTGGGATGTTTCAGGAGGCTCCCTGGCCTGGGTTCTCCAGTGCATTGTGGGATGTTTCAGGAGGCTCCCTGGCCTGGGTTCTCCAGTGCATTGTGGGATGTTTCAGGAGGCTCCCTGGCTTGGGTTCTCCAGTGCATTGTGGGATGTTTCAGGAGGCTCCTTGGCGTGGTTCTCCAGTGCATTGTGGGATGTTTCAGGAGGCTCCCTGGCCTGGGTTCTCCAGTGCATTGTGGGATGTTTCAGGAGGCTCCCTGGCCTGGGTTCTCCAGTGCATTGTGGGATGTTTCAGGAGGCTCCCTGGCGTGGTTCTCCAGTGCATTGTGGGATGTTTCAGGAGGCTCCTTGGCGTGGTTCTCCAGTGCATTGTGGGATGTTTCAGGAGGCTCCTTGGCGTGGTTCTCCAGTGCATTGTGGGATGTTTCAGGAGGCTCCTTGGCGTGGTTCTCCAGTGCATTGTGGGATGTTTCAGGAGGCTCCCTGGCCTGGGTTCTCCAGTGCATTGTGGGATGTTTCAGGATGCTCCCTGGCCTGGGTTCTCCAGTGCATTGTGGGATGTTTCAGGAGGCTCCCTGGCCTGGGTTCTCCAGTGCATTGTGGGATGTTTCAGGAGGCTCCCTGGCCTGGGTTCTCCAGTGCATTGTGGGCTGTTTCAGGAGGCTCCCTGGCCTGGGTTCTCCAGTGCATTGTGGGATGTTTCAGGAGGCTCCCTGGCCTGGGTTCTCCAGTGCATTGTGGGATGTTTCAGGAGGCTCCTTGGCGTGGTTCTCCAGTGCATTGTGGGATGTTTCAGGAGGCTCCTTGGCGTGGTTCTCCAGTGCATTGTGGGATGTTTCAGGAGGCTCCCTGGCCTGGGTTCTCCAGTGCATTGTGGGATGTTTCAGGAGGCTCCCTGGCCTGGGTCCGCTAGCAGCAAGTGTACCCTTCCAGCTGTGAGCAGCATAATGTCTCCAGAGGTGGCCAATTGTCAGCGGGAGGGGCGGGGGAGGGGGTCAAACTGCCCAGATTACATAACAGGGTCCTGATGAGCACTCACACTGCCTTTTCTCTCGCATTCTGAACACCGTGCCAGTGGATAAACAAGTACAAACGAACCGAAGGGATTTACAAGGCTTGTGTCAAATATCTACACACACACACAAGCACACACACACGCACACACACACAGAACACACACACACGAGCGCACACACGCACATACACACATACGCACACACACACACACATACACACACGAGCACACACACACGAGCACACACACACGAGCACACACACACATACACACGAGCACACACACACGAGCACACACACACGAGTGCACGCACGCACACACACGAGCACACACACACAAGCACACACATGCACACACACAAGCGTACACACACGAGCACGCACACACACACACCACACACACACTCACACACACACATACACACACAAGCACACACACGCACACACACAAACGCACACACACGAGCACGCACACACACACAGAGCACACACACACTCACACACACACACATACACACATGAGCACACACACACACACGAGTGCACGCACGCACACACTCACGCACACACACACGCGCGCACGAGCACACGAGCTGGACACTGGCGTCTGAAGGCTGAGAAGGCCCGTCCAGCCTCCCGTTGACCTCGGGTGAGTTGATACGGGATGTCTGTAAGCAGAGGCATGGCCCTCGTTCTCAGCAGAGAGATTGGAGGAAAATGTCTTCCCGACGCTGAAAGAACGGGGGATGTACTATTTGTTGTTGGTCTTGCCGACCGATAAGGAACGGAATGTCCCTTACTGTCTGTTCCTTGATAAGTATTACCCCTGACCTTCCATACCCTCTGCAATGCCAACCCATGTTGGAAATGCCAGCAGCAGCCAGTCCGTCCCGACCCTGCCGCCTGAAGGCCACCCCACAGCTGACACCCCCGTGCCTCCCTCCCAGAGAGCAGGCGGAGGAGAAACAGCTGAGCTGAGTCACGGGCGTGGCAGGGCTGAGTGGCAGGTTCCCACGTGGGCAGGAACTCCCACAGGGGCCCCACCAAGAAGCCACCAACAGGACCAAGGACAAGTATGAGCCCCAAGGAGAACCCCCTCTCTCCCAACACCATTCATTTAAAAAAAATAAAAAAGCCCAGTAAGAACTGTCTTCCGGACACTTGCTACGGTCCAGGCACAGTGAGAAGGACGTCACAGACATTTCTCCACTGGGTTTAAGGAATAGCTGCTATTATATACTCGGATTATTATCTTTTAATGAGTTTTCTCCTCCCTGCAGCTTGCCTCGGAGGACACCGAGCAGGGAGAGAGGGTGGGTGAAGACACACAGATGGCTGCGCTTGAAAGAGAGGCAGGGCCTCTGAGAGAGAAGCAGCTGATGAGCTGCTCGTTTCACAACGGAAGATGGAAAGGCAGACGACAGTATCCGAGTCCGGTCGGTTGCAGGAAAACAGTCAGTCTCAGGACGTGAGCATCCGGGTGAAAGCTGGTGGCTAAGAGGACCCCCAACAGGTGCAAGCTGAATATGATTAGGGCTCCTCCCCCCCCCGCCACGCCCCCCTCCAGAATAGGACATGTGCATTTAAATTCACCCCAACTACCTTTCTCCAGGCTTATAAAATTGGTCAGATCATCCCTCTACAAAGTCTAAAAAAGCAAAAACAAAAAACAAAACAAAAACACAAAAGTGTTCCCCACATCAACGAGCTGTGGTCTTTGGATTCAAAATGCCCTTGCAAGCCCACAGGAAACGCTGTTCTTGTGAATCACATCGCAGCGTGCAGTCCCCGCTTCCTTCAGGGGGAGAATGAAGCCATCTGGCAGGAGGAGAGGCTCTCTCCTCGCTCAGGCCACTCCCCTGCCCTGCCCAGGGCTCTGGCGAGCTGGTCACACCTGCCGCCCTCTCCCCCAGGCCCATCCCACTCCAAGGTCCATCCCGCTCCAAGGTCCATCCCGCTCCAAGGTCCATCCCGCTCCAACGGAAGCCCAGAGCCTTATCCTTAGGGGTCCTCCAACCTGCTTACACCTCTGGCTGTTCTCCACCCCCTGGGGGGTTGCTTCTATTATGTATGTAATCGACACCTGGCACACAGTAGGCACTCAATGAATATTTATTGGATAGATGGGTGGATGACTGGATGGATGAGGAGTGTTCCACCTGACCCTTAGATGCCCTTCCCAGCCTCTCACTTGGTGGCCTAGGAAGACTGCCTGTGCTTCTGAGTACTCCTTTTATTCAAAAGCTAATTATTGAGGCCCTGGCCCACTGGCTCAGTGATAGAGCATTGGCCCAGCGTGTGGAAGTCCTGGGTTTGATTCCCGGCCAGGGCACACAGGAGAAGCACCCATCTTCCACCTTCCCCATCTCCTTCCTCTCTGTCTCTCTCTTCCCCTACCGCAGCCGAGGCTCCATTGGAGCAAAGTTGGCCTGGGCACTGAGGACAGCTCCATGGCCTCCACCTCAGGCACTAGAATGGCTCTGGCCGCAACAGAGCATCACCCCAGATGGGTAGAGCATCGTCCCCTGGTGGGCATGCCAGGTGGATCCCGGTCAGGCTCATACGGGAGTCTGTCTGACTGCCTCACCGCTTCTAACTTCGGAAAAATTAAAAAAATAAATAAAAAGCTAATTGTTGAGCATTAAAAAAATAACTTACGCCTGACCTGTGGTGGCGCAGTGGATAGAGCATCAACCTGGAACGCTGAGGTTGCCGGTTCAAAACCCTGGGCTTGCCGGGTCAAGGCACATATGAGAGTTGATGTTTTCTGTTCCTCCCTTCTTTTCTCTCTCTCAATAAAATTCTGGCTCTAAAACCTTTAAAGGGAGGAGAGTAGACTGGGACAGGGAAGAAGTCAAAGCTTGAAAAACTGCTTTCACTCGTGCGGATGAGTTGAACGTAACTAGGTAGAATTATCCGCATATAAAGACAGACATCAAGCAAAGAGGCATGATTTAGAGGGGGAAAAAAAATCACAGTTCAAATCGATATGGTTCACAAGAGACTTGGGAGAATAAAGTGACACAAAATCAAACTGAAGAAATGAGAAAACTGTCCTGAGTCAAAATATTAATCTCAGACACATAAAATTTAAGGCATGAAATATATATTATACGGGATGCAATTGGGTGTTCATATTTATAACAAGAACATCAACAATAACAAAACCAACAGCAAGGTGCAGTCCACATGCCTGGCATTACGTTAATAAGCATTTACATCGATTATATCATGTCATCTAAGTATCCAAAATAAAGTGACCCCGGCGTTATCACCAAGCGGTCAGGAGAATCTAAAACTGGACCGTCCTCTGTTAAGAGTGGCCAAGAAGGACTTTTGAGCTCTGAATGCACAAAGCAAATTTTGTTTCCAAAAAAAAAAAAAAATCTCAAGATGGGTTTAAAAAAATCACTACCATTGTGGGAGATGAGCGTACTGTCTAGTCTTTGATAACTCAGGAGATAGAGTTAAAAGTATACAAAGGCATTCAGCTCAATGCCTTTAGGAGGACGTCTTAAAAGTAACTGAAAAAAAGAATGAAGCCTAAAGCAGGAATTCATATGTCAGGAAACAGAATTGAAGAATAAGCGTCAAGAGTGGTTATTCGAGGGGGGGGGGTAAAAAACGGTAATTCTGGTTTACAGAATTAAAGAAAAATTTCAAAAAACAGCAATAGGAACTTACAAAAATAAGAAAAGAGGCAGAACTGTAGAGGGCATGGAGGTTTTCCCAGTCAATACAAAATAATGTATGCAGCATTATCCTAATAGATTAGAAATTCCATTAAATTATTATTTTTGGGAAAACATATTTGAAAGGATACCAATAATGGTTATGGGGAAAAAGTTTTAATTTGTCAAATAACCAATCCCAGAAAAGACCAAAAAAAAAAATGTTTTATTTGGGGAAATGGCAAATTCACTCAAACCATCAATGAACACGATATATCCTTTGCCACTTAAACACTTAATAAGTTAAGAAGGAAGAGAAAAAAAAAACACACAAGTTTCCCAGATGTTTAGATGAAAACAGCAAAAACCTGTTGAAGACAGCAGCAGACCAAAAGAAGTTGAACGGTGGAAAAATTTCACTCACGAATGCAGAGACTCAAAATCTCCTAAATCTAATAACACAAATAAACTTCACCCAATAACATCGCAAAAGAATAATGCCAGAATGAAATAGTAACCAAAAAAAAAGGTCCAAGCCCTGGCCGGTTGGCTCAGCGGTAGAGCGTCGGCCTAGCGTGCGGAGGACCCGGGTTCGATTCCCGGCCAGGGCACACAGGAGAAGCGCCCATTTGCTTCTCCACCCCTCCGCCGCGCCTTCCTCTCTGTCTCTCTCTTCCCCTCCCGCAGCCAAGGCTCTATTGGAGCAAAGATGGCCTGGACGCTGGGGATGGCTCTGTGGCCTCTGCCCCAGGCGCTAGAGTGGCTCTGGTCGCAACATGGCGACGCCCAGAATGGGAAGAGCATCGCCCTCTGGTGGGCAGAGCGTCGCCCCATGGTGGGCGTGCCGGGTGGATCCCGGTCGGGCGCATGCGGGAATCTGTCTGACTGTCTCTCCCTGTTTCCAGCTTCAGAAATATGCAAAAAAAAAAAAAAAAAGGTCCAGACATTGTTTGGCTGGTTTACCTTAAGCCTGTGTTTTTCAAACTCAACAATATTCCTCTGTGGGAGAAAACTGAAGTAAGGATTGATTATACCCAGCACTCAAGAGAATTTGGAAATGCACGTTCTCTCGGTGAGTGTGCAAAGTAGCTACAACTTCTCCGGAGAACCATCCGGCAACAAAAGCCTTTATAAGGACCACCATACTCTTCGACTTGGAAATTCCAATTTGGGGCAATGCACTGGATTGTGACTCCAATCACATGCCCTTTGGTAAAACCTTCTGACACCAGCTCTGGGGCTCACCACGCCCCACACTTTGGCCGACATTGACAGAAGCAAACGACACAAACACAAACTTGAAGAAAAGTGTGTGCGGTCAGAGGCCTCCACTGGCTCCACCCTGGACCAGAGAACCGCCTGGCCAGACCGCAAACCTGCAGAACTCAATAAATAGTTGTTCTCCGCTGCTAAGCGGTGGAATGGTTTGTTACGCAGCAAAAACTAACCAATACATGAACTTACGCTTAGGGAATATTCAGAAACAGCCATCCACAACCATAAGTATACAAAGATGTTATTTATAACAGTGGTTAAAGAAGGTTAAATTTTAGGGACTGCGTCAGGTAAGTTTTGGAATTTCCAATCAATGAAAATCTGTATAACTATTTAAAAATCCCTTGTAATCAATAACTTGATGTGGCAAAATATTATTTACCATACATCCCTCAGGGCAAAAAGGAGGTTACCAAAAACAGGGTACAAAACTGTCTTTGTTTTAAAAAATGCATTAAAACGTTGGAACGGCATAAAAACGTTACAGGTGTCCCTCGGTGAACACGATGGGTTTTTTTTTTTCTGTGATTTGTTCTTTCCCTGCGCTTTTCATATTTCTGCATCGTTCATGAGCCAAGGCCTCAGGAGCTGAACCCGGGTCCACAGAAGACCACGGCTGGAAAATCAGATAAGGGGTAGTAATCCAGGCACGGACGGATGTCAGCAAATCCTTCTCGTATACCCGCTGTCGCACCAGCCTCGGCACGCTGCCGGCCAGCACAGTGGGGAACGGCCAGGAAACGCCAGCTAGGACCGGCCGGCCGCCACGATGCTGGCACAGGCCTTCAGGCTGCGGACGAGGGATTCACTCCAGGCCCCGGCCGGTTCCCTGGCTTCTCCTTCCGCACCGGAAGTCTCATTCCCCCTCCCGCCTCACCCTCTGCCACCCCCTTCTTACCCTCCCTCTGCTCACTCTCCACCCGCTGTTCTGAGAGCCCCTTCGACGGGACGAGGACCGGAGGGGAGGTGTCCAATGACAAAGCACATCGGAGGAGGTCCTGGCGTGGCTTCCTGACACACAGTCTGACCCCTCCGCCCCCCCCCCCCCCGCCTCCCCCCCCCTCCAGTTCAAGAACACACAGGAGCCCTGGCCGGTTGGCTCAGTGGTGGAGCATCGGCCTGGCGTGCAGGAGTCCCGGGTTCGATTCCCGGCCAGGGCACACAGGAGAAGCGCCCATCTGCTTCTCCACCCCTCCCCCTCTCCTTCCTCTCTGTCTCTCTCTTCCCCTCCCGCAGCCGAGGATCCATTGGAGCAAAGTTGGCCCGGGTGCTGAGGATGGCTCTGTGGCCTCTGCCTCAGGCGCTAGAATGGCTCTGGTTGCAACAGAGCGGTGCCCCAGATGGGCAGAGCATCGCCCCCTGGTGGACATGCCAGGTGGATCCCGGTCGGGCGCATGCGGGAGTCTGTCTGACTGCCTCCCTGTTTCCAACTTCAGAAAAATACAAAAAAAAAAAAAAAAAAGAATACGCAGGAGACGCCGTTCCGGGTCCATCCTGGACCACTGAGTGACCAAGGGAGGAAAGGGTTCCGATCCTACGAAAAAGAGAGTGGCTGACCCCGCCCCTGGTTAATAAGCGGGTTCCACTCTCACGGCAGGCATGGTGGAGGTCGGACCTGAGTCAGAAGGCGGCCTGGGCTCGGAAGACTGAGTGGGGCCCTGTCTGGTTCGCATGCTGATTGGATACGGAACCTGCCAGCTCACTCTCCGGGCTGTCTTTCCTCCTCCGCAAAACGGGTCCGCACCCCCTCCCCAGGGTGAAGCTCCTCCCCCTAAGAACTGATCTCGGTCTCATACGGTCAGCGCCACCTGCCAGCGGGCAGTCAGCACGGAAAGGTTGAACAAAATAAATAAAACTACCTCTCTGCTCTCGGAGGACGTCGTGTGGACCACAGATTTGGACACGGGAGGGCTCTGGGTGTAGGAATCACGTTACCAAGATGACATACATGTTCATGTGTTTTGTTTTGTTTTGTTTTACTAACAGGAAACAGAAATCACATTGTCCTGGAAACAACAAGCCCCCCCCCCCCCCCCCAGAGAAAAGCTCTGGGGCTTTTGCCAAACGAGGTTTGAGCATCACCAAAGTAAGAATTAAAGCTCATGACCTTAAAACGCTGTAATCTGCCCAATCGGCCAACGCGGCCTCCTAAAGCCACAGAGCTGTTTTAAATCACCGCAGTGTCAGCCTTTACAATCTGGGCTGTCAGGCACAAAAGGGCAAAGGGGTGCTATTTCACAACAGTCTGACTGAAGTGGATAAAAAAAAGAAAGAAAAAAAGTGAGCTTTTCCAACACATCTGTCTACCACCAATTAAAAAACGCTGAGGGCTGAGGTCCCGGACCAAGACCTCTCCGGGGCTCCGGACAGCAGGTGCGTCTTTATCCCTGAGACCGAGGGAGTGGTGCCACTATCAACAGGCATTTGCTGCAGCTAATGTCACGGGGAGAGGTGGGACCCGGCCGCCTCCCACTTGGCACACACTGGAAAGCTGTTGGTGATACAGCTCCCGGAGGGCGTGGGCAGGGGGGGGGAGGGCGTGGGCAGGGGGGGCCCGTGATTTTCACACATTAAAATGAAAAGCACTCTCGCTGCACAAGAAGGTAGGTTGTGGGCTGCCGGCCAAGCTAAACACTGACAAAGCCCCTTCTGGTCAGAGAATGCAAAATCTCTGCGCTGTCTCTGGTGAGAGCTCCTTCCCTGGGTCCGTGTGACCGGCAGACACGTGGTGGCACCTTCTTCCACAAACACCTTCATTAAGATGCTCATCAAACACTATCCAGAGCAACACAGCCCCTTGCAATTGGGTGCTGGATCTATAGAATTAAAATCACAATGCTGATTGGATATGGAACCTGCCAGCTCACTCTCTGGGCTGTCTAACTAACCAGTTCCTCTGATTAAAAAGTCATGCCTCAGGCCCTGGCCGGTTGGCTCAGTGGTAGAGTGTCGGCCTAGCGTGCAGGAGTCCCGGGTTCGATTCCCGGCCAGGGCACACAGGAGAAATGCCCATCTGCTTCTCCACCTCTCCCCCTCTCCTGCCTCTCTGTCTCTCTCTTCCCCTCCCGCAGCCAAGGCCCCACTGGAGCAAAGTTGGCCCAGGTGCTGAGGATGGCTCCATGGCCTCTGCCTCAGGCGCTAGAATGGCTCTGGTTGCGACAGAGCGACGCCCCAGAGGGGCAGAGCATCACCCCCCTGGTGGGCGTGCCGGGTGGATCCCGGTCGGGCGCATGCGGGAGTCTGTCTGACCACCTCCCCATTTCCAATTCCAGGAAAATACAAAAAAAAAAAAAAAGTCATGCCTCATCTGTGTTGAACTGGGGATTCTAGGGGGAAAATAATAATAACACTAAACAAACTCCTGTGCTTCTTGGAGATGTGCAATATTATCTTTAAAAATGCCCCAAGACCCTCTCGCCGCATCACCGGTGCCGCCGCTCCTCGCCTCTCCTCTCCGGCCGAAGCCGGGGGGGACCAGAGCGAGAAGCCGGGATCATGTTCCGACGCAAGCTGACGGCCCTCGACTACCACAACCCTGCCGGCTTCAACTGCAAAGATGAAACAGAATTTAGAAACTTTATTGTTTGGCTTGAAGACCAGAAAATCAGACACTACAAGATTGAAGATAGGGGTAATTTAAGAAACATCCACAGCAGTGATTGGTCCAAGTTCTTTGAAAAGCATTGTATCACTTCACATCCTCATGAGAAGAGGTATCTCACAGATGTTAACTGTCCTTTCAAGATTCAAGATCGACAAGAAGCAATTGACTGGCTTCTTGGTTTAGCTGTTAGACTTGAATATGGAGATAATGCTGAAAAACACAAGGACTCAGTGTTGGATAATACAAAAAATGCTGACAGTGCAGCCAAAAATGCAGAGCCATTGATCAATTTGGATGTAAATAACCCTGATTTCAAGGCTGGTGTCATGGCTTTGGCTAACCTCCTTCAGATTCAGCGTCATGACGATTACCTGGTGATGCTTAAGGCAATTCGCATTTTGGTCCAGGAACGTCTGACACAGGATGCAATTGCTAAAGCAAATCAATCAAAAGAGGGATTGCCTGTTGCTTTAGACAAGCATACTCTTGGTTTTGACACAGGAGATGCAGTTCTTAATGAAGCTGCTCAAATCCTGCGATTGCTGCATATAGAAGAGCTCAGAGAGCTACAGACAAAAATTAATGAAGCCATAGTAGCTGTTCAGGCAATTATTGCCGATCCAAAGACAGACCACAGACTGGGGAAAGTTGGAAGATGAACATTTTAGTATTTCAGCCTCTCACCTACGTAGTACAGTTGGGAACCATGTACACCCTGGTGTATGTTTCGAAATCTAACGTCACATTTTCATGGGAAGAATCTCAGAAAATTGAGTATGTTCTAGAGATTTACCATCATTGATTTTTCTTTAATAAAGTTCGGGAAAGTGGGAAAAAAAAAAAAATGCCCCAAGAGACAGAGGACCTGAATGGACACTTCTCCAAAGAGGACACACAGATTACCAACAGACATATGAAAAGATGCTGTGTCACTCATCGTCAGAGAAATGTAAACGAAAACCACAAGGAGACATCACCTCACAGAACGGACATCGTCCACAAACAGCAAGCGTTGGCGAGGATGTGGGGAAAAGGGAACCCTCGTGCACTGTCGGCGGGCATGCAGACTGGTGCAGCCACTGCGGGGAGCAGTGTGGAGTTTCCTCAGAAAATGGAAAACGGAACTGCCTTATAACCCAGCAGTTCCACTTCTGGGAATGTATCCAAAGAAACCCAAAAGAGTAATTCGAAAGAACAGAGGCACCCCTGAGTCTGTTGCATCATTATGTACAAGAGCCAAGAACCAGAAGCAACCCAAAGGTCCACCAACAGCCAAGTGAATTTAAAAAAAAAAAAAAAAAAGCTTGGCCTGACCTGTGGTGGCGCAGTGGATAAAGCATCGACCTGGAAATGCTGAGGTTGCTGGTTCGAAACCCTGGGCTTGCCTGGTCAAGGCACATATGGGAGTTGATGCTTCCAGCTCCTCCCCCCTGTCTCTCTCTCTCTCCTGTCTCTCTCTCTCTCCCTCCCTCTCTCTCTCCTCTCTAAAATGAATAAATACAATTTAAAAAATTTAAAATAAAAAATAAAAAAAAGCTGGATACATATATAGAAGGGAATATTACCCAGCCATCAAAAAGAAGGAAATCTTACCATTTGCAGCAGCATGGATGGACCTAGAGGATATTGTGCTAAGTGAAATAAGTCGGACAGAGAAAGACAAATGCTCTATGATTTCACTTATCTGTGAAATCTAAAGAACATAATAAATGAACAAACAAACAGAAACAGACTGATATGTGGACAGAACAGACTGATGGCTGGCAGAGGGGAGGGGCTTGGGAACTGAGGATAAAAACTTAAGAGATTAAGAAGTACAAACGGGTCAGTGCCCTTCGGGACACTCTCCCCAAATCTGCCTCTCGCTTCAACAGTGTTTGGACGGAACAGACCCAGGGACCCCGTGCTTCCAGCCCCCCCCCCTCCACCCTCGTTCCAGTCACCACCTTCAAAACCACCTCCGCCATCCTCACCCTCCGAGACCAGCCAACGCTGTTTTTGACCTTAACTCCTCACGGCTGAACAACCGGGAACTCCCCCCCCCCCATCGTCAGAAATTATTCCAGCGAGGTGGAAGCTGCCGTCAACCGCCGGGGCACCCTGCGTCTGCGGGCCCTCCCACGTCCACCTCTCTCCTGCAGAAGGCCTGGGCCGCTTCTCCAGAGAGCTGGCGAGAAGCAGCAGGACGTCTCTTACAGGCATCTCTTAAAACACGGAAAACCGGCCTGGTGGCCGCATCCTCTTACTGAGATCATTCAAGTAAGAAAGTACAGAACAACTTAAGACTAGGTCGCTGAAAGGCACGCCTTTTGCGGACGCTGAAATATGTATCACCCTGAGATGGCAGACGCTGGTGAGGGAAGGAAGCTTATGAATCAGGTCTCAGTGCCGTCCATCAACAGGGAGAGGGGCCGGCGGTCTACAGAGACCAGTGGCGGACAGGCAAGGGGGCAGAATGGTCATCTAATGTGACCCTTACAGGTGAGCTCCTGAACAAGAGAGGAAGGACCCCCAGGAAGCAATGATGAAGAACCAGAGGACAGCAAGCTCTGAACCCCAGAAGGGTTGCTGTTTCTCCATGGAATGATGTCCCCCCCCCCAAACAAAGCCAGGTCCCTCTGCAGTCAGGAGGAAGAGGGCGTGTTCAGGAGAAGCCAGGCTGGAGGGTAACAGTGGGAAGAACCAACAAGGGACTCAAGGAGGCTAGGAGCCGGGTATGCCCCGGGGGAGGGCAGTGGCCCTGGAGCTGGCCCCTCAGCCCTCGGCCGAGAGTTACTAATGATGAAAACCGGGGTTGGGAAGTGGCCGGCCTCCCAAGTCCTCAGTGCAGCCCAGATCACTTTGCTTCCAGAGATCGTTCGGGGTCCCAGGGAGAGTCTCTCCTGGCTTCTCCCCCCACCCCCCCAAAAAAAGAAAGTGGCAGAAGACAGACCAGGTCCACAGAGGCATTCTGTTCGGAGTGACAGCTGTCACAGACAAGGCAGAGGACCCTGTGGGATTCGGGAGGAGAGCAGGGCTTTGACCCGGGCAAGGACTGTCTCCCAGGGGTCGGGGCAACTTTTACAACAGACAAAGGCACCTAGGAGGTTTACAGAGAGACAAAGAGGTCTACTGCAGGGAATTAATTTCTTGATTCAGGCAATAAAATTGGAGAACAAAAGGTCAGTATGTTCCTTCTGAAATATCAGCTATGGATTTTGATATGTCAGCTGTTGAAAGATCAGTAAGGATTTTCGAGGGAGCTGTCGCATGTAGAATTCCTTAGAACTCCCTGAAAGTTAAACAGATCCGTTCATTCACTGATCTGTTCACTTCAGGAATGTCATCGGTGTCGACGACGCGCCAGGCGCCCTTCTACTTACTGGAACTACAGACGTGAACAAACAACCTGTAGCCCGAGAGGAGAATCCGCCATCTGTGATGAACAGCAAACAAGTAAGTACATGATACAACACCAGCGAGTCACAGGCGCTACAAAGAAAAGGAAGAAGGAGTCATCGAGGGCTGGGGTGTCCTTGTCCACGGACAGCTGACAGGTCAGAGAGAATCAGTCCACACGGCTGGGTTACGCTGCCGTAGTCACCACACACAGAGAGAGGCGAGGATTTCCTTTCCTCTCATACTGTCCGTGTTGCCAGACCAGCTCGGGGACCTTGTTCTGTGTCTCCAGGATCGGGTCGATAGAGAGTCTGACACGAGTACTGAAATGCTCCGACACAGAAGTGGCACACTGCACATCACTCTGGATGACCACTCGCTGGCCTGAGCTAATCACGGGGCCCTAGTCACCCACACGGGAGCCAAGAAGTGCGAAGCCGAAGACCGGAACCACGGAGCGGAGAGCGTTAGCCATGACGGAGGGTGACAGCGAAACAGAGAGAGTAACAGCGGCAGCCCCTGATGCGGACTGAGTCACATAACCTCGTGACGGGGCTGCGAGGCAGACGCCCATTATTCTCACAGGCATCTCGTCTTCCAGCTGAGGAGGGGGAGGCAAGGAGAGGTTTATAAAACCAGCCCAGTTCACAGACTTGGGAGTAACTGAGTTGGGATTTCAACCTAAACAGGACTGCTCCAAGGTCCTGGTCTTAACTCTTATACTCTGTTAAAGATGGATGGATGGATGGATGGATGGATGGATGGATGGATGGATGGATGGATGGACGGATGACCAGTCATGCTGACTGGCAATTAGAGCATTTACTAGAAAAATAAGCGAGCTTGACTCATGAACCACCAGGTCTTGCATTTGTCCACCTATCATGATCATCCATCTACGTACGTCTCCACTTACATTCTGGACAGCTCCAGCCATGGAAAAGCTGCCCAGGGGTCCTGAGCAGACGGCCACAGGCCCACCCGGGCGCCCTGAGCACACGGCCACAGGCCCACCCGGGGGTCCTGAGCACACGGCCACAGGCCCACCCGGGGGTCCTGAGCAGACGGCCACAGGCCCACCCGGGGGTCCTGAGCACACGGCCACAGGCCCACCCGGGGGTCCTGAGCTGACAGCCACAGGCCCACCCGGGGGTCCTGAGCACACGGCCACAGGCCCACCCGGGGGTCCTGAGTACACGGCCACAGGCCCACCCGGGGGTCCTGAGCACACGGCCACAGGCCCACCCGGGGGTCCTGAGCAGACGGCCACAGGTCCACCCGGGGATCCTGAGCAGACGGCCACAGACCCACACTGCTGCGCCATGTGCTTGCCAGTGACATCTCTCTGGCCACCCCATAACCACAGGCCTGCGACCCAGTCCCCACACAGAAGCCCTTTCCTGGCATGTAGGAAGCAGTAGTCCTCACACACAAAGACGGGCAAGCATGCCAGCCCGGGGTGGCCCAGACAGGCTGTGGTTGGGCAGAGCAGACCGATGGGGGGGGGGCAACCAGACTGGTGGTTGCGGCAGGGCCAGCGGCACCTGAGTCAGCAGCACCGGGCGGTGAGGGCTTCCCCTTCTCGGGTGCCCGCACCCTCTCTGATGGAGCGTCGTCAGCGAGCAGGACTCTGCTTACCAACGGCATTCAGCTTCTGGGACAGAGAGAGCATGTGGAAAGGCCGCAGAAAGGGTGGCCTGGAATGTTCCACTCCAGGGACGTGGGTCTTTCTGCGGCCCATGGGGACCCACCATCTCCCAGAGGAGGACTTGTCTGCCCGCTCATGAAGCCACCAGGCCGAGCGTCCTCGAGCTGAGCCAAGCTGGGTCTCACCGACTCAACCATCGACACACTCACTCCGATCCAGCACCTGTCCAAGGAGGCAGGCGGAGTCAAGGGGGAGGACCAATGTATCGGTGAGGTCACCGCAGTCAACCAAGGACGGGAGGACTTGCCTGGAGTCCTCCTCTAGGTCGGCCACGCCCCCGCCAGGCCTGGGAACGTGGGGAGCTGATGCCCCGGAGAAAAAGGGGGGAAGCAGAGTAGACAAGTCAGAGCCGGGTAGTGAGCTGGAGGACCCAGGTGCACCCGAGAAGAGAAGGCCCCCGGGCAGGGGTGGGGGACACAGCTTGGGGGGTGGGGCCAAAGCCACATAACTGCTAGCCACACGGGCGCTCCGGCCCGGCAGCCGCCGAGAAGGCCTTGGGGGAGCTCTGGGATTTGGAGGTGAGCCCCAGCACCGTCTCTGGGAAAGGATGGGAAGAGGAGGACATACATCGCCCCGGTGACCCGGCTGAAAGCAGACCTCCCTTTCCCCACGTCCCACGAGGCAGGTGGAGGACTGGGTCAGGCTGAAGGAGGATGTGCAGAAAGGAGAGACAGGCACCCAGGACAGGGGACCATGTGGGGGGAGGGGGGTGACAGGCACAGAGGACAGAGACAGGGCAACGTGAGGCACAGACGGAGAAACGGTCACCGTGACAACGATCACCCTTCACGACCACATGCTGAGGCCAAGCAGGCCGCTCGCCCCTCAATGGACTGCCGTCCAGCCTTCACCAGGACTCCCAGCAGCCGCCGCCGCTTCAGGGTGGCCGTCCGCCGCGCGCCAAGTCCCACCGGCTGGGGACGTGAACCTCTGCGTGTGTCTCGTTCCAGAGCTGGGCTTCTTGGAGTGACAGAAACAAGGGAGAGAGCCGGGCAGGAGCGCCTCGATCCGGCGACATCTCAAGGCGAACCCCCATCGCAGAGCCGGTCACATGCCGGCCAGTGGCAAAGCTGGTGGGCGGTGAGGGGCACCTTTTGGTAGAAGGCTCAAGTTAAAATCCCAGCCCCGTGACCCTGACCCAACCCAGCAGCCCCTTCGGATCTCAGTTCCCACCTCTCTCAGACAGAAATCATAACGTCGTCTTCTCAAAGGGCTGCTTTGCAGAGGAAGAGAGAAAACTGATGCAGTGCAACACCATCAGCGCCGGGCCGGCACCGGCCGTCGCTCAGTAACAGGAATAGAATCAAAACAGAAATCCTCTTAGACCAGGGCCACGGCGTGACAAGTCCACGTGGTGAGGGCTCGGAGGAGCTCAAGGGTTCTAGAAAGTTACACACACAAAAAAAAAAAACACTGTGCCTACAGCTTACTGTTGTCTGAAATAGGCGTCTCCCAGCACAGAGCGGCGTTTCTTTTCCATTTAAAAACAAGACACCGGCAGGGGTTGAACACCCCAAGGACATCAGTATGAAGACAGACGTTCCAGACCAAAAAATCAACGAGGAAACAGCAGCCCTAAATGACACCACAGACCAGAAGAATGCAATCCTCATTTTTAAAGCGTTTCACCCCAAAGCAGCAGACGATATATATATATTTTTCCAAGTGCATGTGAAACATCTTCCAGGACAGACTACATGCTAGGCTACAAAACAAGTGTCAATAAATTTTAAAAATTAAAATCATATAGGCTTCATTTCTGGCCACAAGGGTATAAAACTAAAAATCAGTTGGGAGAAGAAAACCGAAAAGCAGACCCAAGGAGGCGAAGTAACAGTCTATGAAACAATGAATGCGTTCACAATAAGATCAATCGAGCCCTGGCCAGTTGGCTCAGTGGTAGAGCATTGCCCAGCGTGTGGATGTCCCAGGTTCGATTCCTGGTCAGGGCACACAGGAGATGTGGCCATCTGCTTCTCCACCCCTCCCCCTTCCCTTCCTTTCCCTTTTTCTCTCTCTTTCTCTCTCTGTCTCTCCCCATCCTGCAGCCAAGGCTCGATTGGAGTGAGTTGGCCCTGGGTGCTGAGGACAGCTCCATGGCCTCCGCCTCAGGCACTAAGAAGAGCTCAGTTGCTGAGCAACAGAGCAATGCCCCAGATGGGCAGAGCATCGCCCCCTAGTGGCCTTGCAGGGTAGATCCTGGTTGAGGCACTTGCAGGAGTCTGTTTTTCTGCCTCCCCCCCCCCTCACTTAATAAATTTTTTTAAAAAGAAGGAAAAGCATGTGAATTTCACTGCTAAAGAAATTATGAGAGTCAAGAGGGAAGGGTCACATCATTGGCCTGGAGCCTGGAACACAGCAGGCCCCAATAAATAACAATGATAATAATAATGATAATGACAAGAATAATCATTATTGTTGCTGTTGCTAGTATTACTGTTATTGATGCCTTTGAGTGACCCTTTACACATACTATCTCACACCATCTTTAATAGCCCCTGAAAGACAAGAAGTAGTGAGACATCCTTAGTTTGCTAATGAAGAAGCTGGAATCCAGAGATATTTAATAACTTGACCACCAAGATCACCCATCTGTTGAACCTGGGCCTCCAAATCCAGGTTTGTCAGATGGGTACCTAATCTTTATTCTGCTGCCAATATTCGCTGAAGGAATGAGTGACCCCAGGGACGGAAGGGCTGTTAGAACGCACCTCCCCCCCCAAAAAAAAGGAGATGTTCAGGTTCCCAGGTCCTCAGGATGTGTGGTCAACCAGAAAGCCAAAAGGGGAAGACTAAGGAAAGGTTCACATTTTTTGCATGAAGTCACATTTGCAAAGAGGTGCTTGGGCAGAGAGGTGAGGAACTTGAGGTTGGTTTGCTTTGGGAAGGAAAATATAACTCAATGACCAACGCTAGTTCCTGGGTCCGCGTGTATGTAACGTGGAAGAAGTGTACAGAACTGCAGATGGGACTGGCTTCCCAGGAGGAGGCCTGGGGCCACTGGGGGGTGGACACGGTGCCACCAGCACAGCGTGGATGCCAGAGCCAAGGAGGGGCTCGGTCCCACTAACACTGTGACCTCGAGTATAAGTAACTGTTTCCGCACCTGTAACTGCTGTCAATGGGGCAGCCATCAGCCACATGTAGCCGATGCGGTAGGTCAGACTGAGCTATCTTATACGTGTAACCTGCACACCAAATTCTGAAGGCTTGGTATTTTTTAAAAAAAAAGAAGTAAAATATTTCATTAATAATTTTATGTCGATTACATGTTGATATCATATTGGAGATACACTGTGTTAAAAAGATAGGGTCCAAGTTAGCTTCGCCTGTGTCTTTTAGCTTTTTTTTTTTTTTTTTGTATTTTTCTGGAGTGAGAAGCGGAGAGGCAGACAGACAGACTCCCGCCTGCGCCCGCCCGGGATCCACCCGGCATGCCCACCAAGGGGCGATGCTCTGCCCATCTGGGGCGTTGCTCTGTTGCAACCGGAGCCATTCTAGCGCCTGAGGCAGAGGCCATGGAGCCATCCTCAGCACCCGGGCCAACTTTGCTCCAATGGAGCCTTGGCTGCGGGAGGGGAAGAGAGAGACAGAGAGGAAGGAGAGGGGGAGGGGTGGAGAAGCAGATGGGCGCTTTTCCTGTGTGCCCTGGCCGGGAATCAAACCTGGGACTTCCACATGCCAGGCTGACGCTCTACTGCTGAGCCAATGGGTCAGGGCCTCTTTTGGCTTTTTTAATGCAGTTACTTAGACCATTTTAAATTATATGTGTGGCCCGTGTTATAGTTCTATGTATGGCTCATGTTATACTTCTTCTGGACAGCACTGATCTACAAAATGCTGACAGGAGGCTGACGTGAAGTTCAAAGATGTCATTTGCAAAGAGCACTAGGCGTCCAGTTTGGTCTTCCATTTCCTCCCCCACCTCACCTCTGAGCCACCGGCGGGTCCTCTCGGGCCCCTAGCCCCACCCACGTCTCCCCAAACGCATCCCATCTCTCTCACCACCTCTCACCTGGATGTCTGCAGCTGTCTCCTGACTCCTCTGCCTCCCTCCGTCCCAGCCACCTGACCATCTATTCTGCGCTCAACAGCCAATGGGAGATGTTCTAAATACAACAGTGGTCCTTCCCGCCCTCACATAACACCTGCCATGGCATGGCCTCCTGCTGCCCTCAGCACGGGACTGTATCCTGGCTGAGAGGCCCCCTGGGATCCGGCCCCGCCCGCCTCTTCCCCACCGAGCGCCCACTACGTCCCAGCGAGGTGACCACGCCGGGCTGGTGCCCTCCTCACGGCCCCCTACACCGTTCCTCCCCCGGCCCATAGTGGACTCTCCCCCCAGTCCACACGGCTGCCTCCTTCTCATCTCGCAGCCTCGGGCCACACGGCAGCAGGTGAGAAGGTCTTCGCTACCTGAAGCGGCTGCTCACCACACACGGGGCAGCCTTCTCCCGACTCTGCCTCTCTGGGACCTTATATCACGAATTCAATTCCTGGGTGTTTTGGAGGGCTTTTATTTTCTTTTCCAATTTTCTAACTTGAGTATCGTCTGTCTTCTGGCTAGACTATCAGCTCCGTGAGGGGCAGGGACCTGTCTGAACCAGCCCATCGCCACAGCCTTGCTTGGCAACTAGAACGTGGACGGCGCCCAACAAAAACCAAGGGAGCAAACGGGGGGGGGGGGGCGTCAGCCGGAGCCGCGGAGGAGTCGGGGGCCGGAGTCCCCAGAACCGTCCGCCCAAGCTGCCCCCCACTCCAGCCACGGCCCTTCTGGGTCTGAATCCAACAAGAAACTTAGAGCAGGGTCTCCAAGGGAGATGTGGACACCATGCTCCCAGCGGCGTCGTTCACAACAGCCGAGAGGAGATGCGACCCAAGGGTCCCCTGGCAGACGGGTGGGTGACACACCGTGGTCTCACAGCGACAACGGAATACCGTGCAGCCTCGCCCAGGAAGGAAACGCAGACACGTGCCAGACTGTGGACAAACCTGGAGAGCAGCTCGCTCAGTGACCTCAGCCAGTCACAGAGAGACGAGCCCTGCATGACGGCCCGTGGGTGGGTGACCCAGGCCCCGTGGGTGGGTGACCCAGGCCCGTAGGTGGGTGACCCAGGCCCCGTGGGTGGGTGACCCAGGCCCCGTAGGTGGGTGGCCCAGGCCCGTGGGTGGGTGACCCAGGCCCTGTGGGTGGGTGACCCAGGCCCGTGGGTGGGTGACCCAGGCCCCGTAGGTGGGTGGCCCAGGCCCGTGGGTGGGTGACCCAGGCCCCGTAGGTGGGTGGCCCAGGCCCGTGGGTGGGTGACTCAGGCCGTCGGCGCGGTGGCCACCAGGAGCCGGGGGAGGGGGAGGGGGATGGTTTCCAGCAGGGCTTCACAACGTGCATGTCCTCACCACACCTGTACTGGACGCTTAAAATGGCTCTGAGGGCAAGTTATTTTTTTTAACTTTTTAAATATTTTTTAAAACAATGAAATGCCTGCCTCGCCCAGGGAACAGAGTGTAAAGCTGCAGCCACATCAGCTGAAAGAGGGGAAACTACTTGAACTGGGGGGTTGAGCCAGGAGAAGAGGAGCCGACCTCGGGTCCCGTCAGCTGCCCTGTCCGGTCCTTGGCCTGCACCCTGGGAAGGTGGACACAGAGACCCGCAGGCCTGGCGCCCATGAGCACCAGGGGGGAGGCGAGAGGAGAGTCAAGCTCTGTCAGCAGCACTACCGAAGATGTCTGGAGATTTACCTGCTCTGAGGACCTGATTAGGGATGCAGGCAGGCACAGGATGCTAATCAGAGCACTGCTCGGAGTAACTAACGAGAAATGGCAAACACCCTCCGTGGGCATCCTCGGGCCATTCTCGGGGGGCACCTTTGAGCAAAGTGTGGTCAACCATACAAAGACGACACATGAATAAACGACGACGAGATCTGAATGACAAAAGGGCAGGTTCATCTGTCACGGTGACCCCATTCCTGTGTGAGACAGACAGAGACAGAGAAGGAGCACCCTGAAGGTGTCGCGTGGTGAGAAGGGGGGGACTATTTGTTTTGACAGTATTTTATAATGCTCTGTAATGACTATGTACCGCTTCAGCAAATGAGAAAGAATTATTGTAAAGAAAAAAGAAAACAAACAATATTTGTTAGGGAACACTAGGGGATCCCAGAGAAAATCTGAGTCCCCTCAGAGTGAAATGTATTCTGGCACAGAAAGAACCCCCCAGGAAGACACAGAAAACAGAAATCTGCACGGTTATGTAATTCAGAAAGGCCGGCGGAGGCTGCCTGACACCCGCAGAGACCCGAACAGACCTTCTGGAACTCAAACCAGGGCACAGAAAACACAAGCAAGTAACAGGACCCGTCCGGAAATCAGAGACACACGTGAGCCTTAAAAGAGGATGACGCAGGAAACAAGAGTTCTAACTCCCTTCACGTACCGGCACCAACACCGGCACCGGCCCGGGGTCAAGACGGGGGTGTGTCTCTGGGCTCCCTCCCCACCCCCTGCCAGGGACGCCCCTACAATGAAGCTAATGCCAGGAGGAAAGAGCCCTTCTATTCAGCCGTCACCTGTGTCACCTGTGTGAGCCAGGTCAGGCGGCCCCCCTAAGCCGGATGAAAAGACCCACCTGGTCCAGCTTCCTGGGTGAATGCTGAACTGGTGGGGAGACACAGTCGTGTCTCCTAGTCCTGTGACTCTCGGGGCCGGTGACAGGTAACAAAACCAGGATAGTTTACGAGTACGCCTTCAATGCCGGGCACTGTTTTAAGTACTGGCCATGTACTCAGTCTTCTCAAGGATTCTGTTATTATTATCCCCGTTTTAGAGATGAGAAAACCGAGGCTCAGAGAGGTTAAGTAATAACTCGCCCAAGGTCACAGAACTAATGAATGGCAGACCTGACCTGCAGTGGCACAGGGAATAAAGCCTCGACCTGGAATGCTGGGGCGGCGGGTTTGAGAGCCCCGGGGGGCTTGCCCAGACAAGGCACATTGGAGAAGCAACTAGGAGCTGATGTTTCCTGCTCCTCCTCCTTTTCTCTCTCTCTCTCTCTCTCTCTCTAAAATCAACAAATAAAATCTTAAAAACGAAGAAGAAGAAAGAAGGAAGAGGAGGAGGAGGAAGAGGAGGAGGAGGAAGAGGAGGAGGAGGAGGAGGAAGAGGAGGAAGAAGAGTTAGAAGAAGAGGAAAAGGAAGAAGGAGAAGGAGAAGAACTGTTATTATTATTATTATTATTAATGACCAGCAGGGCCAGGACTCCAGCCTGGGCCGCCTATGCTCTGTCCACTCTGCAGTTCTCTCTGAGAAGTCCAGAGGGCCACAGACGAGCGTTTCCCCCGATGACGCTGACATCTGTGTGCGAGGGACGATCCCCAGAAGGAAGTTCCGTGGAGAGAACCTCAGGGTCTCCTGTCACTGCACCTCGGCCCAGGCTCTGGACGAAGCCCGAGCTCACTGGGGGGAACCCCTCCCCCACCCCACCCCCAGGACCCCCACTACTGCAGCCCGTGGCCCTCAATGTTCTCTACACACCCTGCGGGGTGAAAACCAGCCCTCAGCAGGGGCCATGCTGTGCTGCGCGCACACCACTGGGCCACACTGCCTCTTAAGGACAGAGCCCGCAGGGGGGGTGACCGGCCAGACCTCCTCCCCCTTCTTCCCCAGCTGCAGGACCCCTGAAAGCTAGCTAACCTCTCTCTACGCCTCCCTCCCCTGGCTGGGAGAGAGAGATTAACAGCATTAAATCTCATCACTCACAGATTTTGTTTTGGCAAATACGCTGACTTGCTAAAACTTAACCCCCCATTTAACCCCCCAAATCAATACTCGTGGTCCTTTTGTGAGCGTTGGACGCGTGCAGAGCAGAAAATCTGAGTCACCTGACACATACACGTTTCCCGCCGCTGAGGTTGGACCGAACGAAGATCCGCCTGGTTTTCCGTGTGCGGGTCGTAAACAAGCCTTCTTTGTGGGGGATATTGGGGGGGAGGTTGGTTGTTGTTGTTCAGTTTTTGTGCTTTTTATTGGAAACTCAGTGGTGTAAAATGCTGCCCCCGCCCCAGGGCGTATTACATAGGGTAAGAAAGATACAGGTATTAGATAAGCTTCCTCCAAGCACAAGTCCCAGTGCCTGACCATGGGTTCCACGTTAAGTCAACAAAAGATACTCATTAAATGTCTTAAAACAGAAATACCCGTATCTATTAACAAAGATGCCCTGGCCGGAGGCTGGCAGAAACCTCACGCGGCACGTCCCTGGGAGCCAAAGGGTGAGCGTCCACTCACTCAAGTCTTTGCAGTGACTTCACAGAACCAGGACAACTAACGGAACCGACTGGACCGCATAGGCCTGTCGGTCTTAGAGGAGCTGATACCACGAAGGCACTCAGCCCAGTGCTCTGACAGCGCGCAGAGAGAGCTACGGAGGGAGGCACTCTCCGTCACCCTCTGTAGAAAGTTTGCATCTGAAGGCTGAGAGGGAAGATAAGAGACCTGTGGCCACCCACAGACCAAGCAGCATTCTCGACTTCAGTGGGACGGGACAAAGGAGCGGCCCAGATAAATGCCTGGAAAATGAGGTTTGATGGCATTCACAGATTAAATCACAAGGACCCTGGAAGAACCCTGGAGAACCAGAAAACCACTAAGAGGTACACGACGTCATTCTGTGGGGTTTTTTTCCTAAGATTTTTTTAAAGATTTTATTTATTTATTTTAAAGAGGAGAGAGAGAGAGAGAGAGAGAGAGAGAGAGAGAAGGGGGAGGAGCAGGAAGCATCAACTTCCATAGGTGCCTTGACCAGGCAAGCCCAGGGTTTCCAACCAGCGACCTCAGCGTTCTAGGCTGACGCTTGATCCACTCTGCGCCACCACGGGTCAGGCCATTCTGTTTTTCAAAAAAGGGAAAGAAACAGTGGATTCTGCAGACGAGAGAGCCGGCATCAGGCGTGAGCCGCAGCCAGCTCGCCCCATTTCCTTCCGTGTGAGTTCTGCTCTGTGTTGTGTTTGGACGGTTGCTAACCGGGTGGACAAGGGAAGTGTGATATGGACCGCACTTCTCGGTGTGGGCAAGGCTTTCCTCGCTGCGCCCGCGAGGGTCTCTTGAGAGAGTCGGAAAAAGGCGGTCAGTCTTCTCACGTGCAGCTGGGTACCAAACGGGCCTATAGGAGGGTCTGCCGCTGTGGCCCCCTAAGTACACCGATCTGCACGGTGGTCTCACGTCCACCTTCTCCCCCACCCCCCGCAGGGAGTGCAGCCCGCGAGTGAAGGAACAGCAGCAGTGTGGGCAGTGTCTCCTGCACCTGGCATGGTGCCCGGCACGGACAGGGGCTCGGAACACTGTGGTGTGCAGGACTGGGTGAATCCATGAATCCACGTCAACCTGAGGAGAGAGCCCTGTGGAAGCACTCCCAGCAGACACGCCTCCAGAGCCAGGCTGGCCACGGGAAACGAGGCCCGCGGAGAGACCGGAGGAACGACCCCTCCCCAAGGCGCCGGCCGGCCGCTGTCCTCGGGTCTAGCCCGGGCGCCTGACCCAATGCCAAACCTGGACGGCCAGCGACCACGGCCTTTCAAAAGGCACCTCAATCCAGGTGGAGGGTGGTGAAGGCCGACGTTTCCTAATGGGTTATTAAATACGTTTAACATTTTTTTTTTTTTTTGTATTTTTCTGAAGCTGGAAACGGGGAGAGACAGTCAGACAGACTCCCACATGCGCCTGACCGGGATTCACCCGGCACGCCCACCAGGGGCAAAGCTCTGCCCACCAGGGGGCGATGCTCTGCCGCAACCAGAGCCACTCTAGCGCCTGGGGCAGAGGCCAAGGAGCCATCCCCAGCGCCCGGGCCATCTTTGCTCCAATGGAGCCTTGGCTGCGGGAGGGGAAGAGAGAGACAGAGAGGAAGGAGGGGGGGGTGGAGAAGCAAATGGGTGCTTCTCCTATGTGCCCTGGCCGGGAATCAAACCCGGGTCCCCCGCACGTCAGGCCGACGCTCTACCGCTGAGCCAACCGGCCAGGGCCAATACATTTAACATTTTAACTCTTTCCAGTCGAAACAGAAACACGTCGAGGGCGAGAGTCCGTCCTGGGACGTCACCCGGGGAGCTCCGCTCAAGGGGCACCCTCCCTCTTCGTCCTCAGTCCTGTCTCTCTTAGTATCTTCATCGTGAGACTTGTAGAAAGGATCAAAGGGGCCCCGTGGGGAAACAGCTCACAGCTGAGAAAGGCAGGGACCGCGCCGGGAGGCAGAAGGAGGGTCTCAAACATGCCCAGCAGAGAGGATGTAACACCAGCAACTATCACGTCCAGAAACCAAATTTCACAGGTCCAGGAGCGCGACTTAGGGGACCAGGTTCTCCGGGGAAGTGGTTAGGAAACACTTCAGGATCTCATCAGGCAGGCAGCCCAGGGAGCCGGCAGTGGGAGGGAGGGAGCTGCCACAAAGTAGTGCAAGGATTTTAGCCAGACTAACTGAAATCTACCCTCTACCTCATCAGCCTGATTGCAAATCGGCCGCCCCTGTCTTGTTTGGTCCACAGGTTGTTTTTAGTTTTGTTTTAGTTTTAAAATAAATAAATAACAGCCCTGGCCGGTTGGCTCAGCAGTAGAGCGTCGGCCTGGCGTGCGGGGGACCCAGGTTCGATTCCCGGCCAGGGCACACAGGAGAAGCGCCCATTTGCTTCTCCACCCCCACCCCTCCTTCCTCTCTGTCTCTCTCTTCCCCTCCCGCAGCCGAGGCTCCATTGGAGCAAAGATGGCCCAGGCGCTGGGGATGGCTCCTTGGCCTCTGCCCCAGGCGCTAGAGTAGCTCTGGTCGAGGCAGAGCGACGCCCCGGAGGGGCAGAGCTTCGCTCCTGGTGGGCGTGCCGGGTGGATCCCGGTCGGGCGCATGCGGGAGTCTGTCTGACTATCTCTCCCCGTTTCCAGCTTCAGAAAAGTACAAAAATAAATAAATAAATTACCAATACTCTGAAATTAGAAAATTTCTTATCAATATTCTAATTTCCTATCTCTTGCTCTCAAATTAAAAAAAAAAAATGAAGAGATTCTGGCAACACGACTAGACCTATATGGCTGCATTGGCAACCACTGGCTTGAGCGGAGAAGCAGCCACCCCCCCGCCCCTGGGAGGTGGGACATGCTCCCTCTGGTGTTGCCACAGTCCCCACCACTCCCTGTTGTGCCCCATCGCCAACATTGTCAGCTGCCCACTCTCCTCATAGGCAGACTATTCATTTCCTTACGGGACACCTAAGAGAACACATACACTCGCCTGACCAGGCGGTGGCGCAGTGGATAGAGCATCGGACTGGGATGCGGAAGGACCCAGGGTTGAAACTCCGAGGTCGCCAGCTTGAGCACGGGCTCATCTGGCTTAGCAAAAAGCTCACCAGCTTGGACCCAAGGTCGCTGGCTCAAGCAAGGGGTTACTTGGTCTGCTGAAGGCCAACAGTCAAGGCACATATGAGAAAGCAATCAATGAACAACTAAAGTCCCACAACGAAAAACTGATGATTGATGCTTCTCATCTCTCTCTCTCTCTGTTCCTGTCTGTCCCTCTCTCTGACTCTCTCTCTGTCCCTGTAAAAAATAAATAAATAAAATTAAAAAAAAACAACACATGCACTCTTCTGCACCCATATCCCTCAGAAAAGCCGTATTCAAAACAAACAAAACAAAAAAAGTGTTTCAAAGAAATGATGCACGTCTCTGTATAAATGAAGAGAACTCTTACGGGTTAATAGACTGGTATTTCTTCTATTGAGACTGCTTCCTGGCTCCTACAGGAAGCTGAATCTGTGACCTGCCACCCAGAACGTGAGACACGATGCTTTGTCTCAGGCGACAGGTGGACGGCAGCCGACGTGGGGCCGGGTGGTCAGATCCACTGTTTATAAAGGTGCACGGACAAGCTGGAGAACGGGGGGCAGGCTCAGGAACTTTTAGTTCAAGCAGACGGCGGAACTCGATGCTGTCACACTGTTTTCCAAGCCAGTCCGTCCTGACGTGGAAAGACAGACACTTGCTGGTGACATCAGAAGTCTGCGGAACGAAACGCTTAGCCGGACGCTACTTTGGTAAACACGGGATGAGTACGTGTGGGTGTCGGTGTGTACTTGTTAGGAGCCCAGGGGAGCAGTTTTCCGGTCCCACCTAGAAATCCAGAGATCCTGGAAAGTTTCCACATTCGTGACAGCCAAACATAAGATCAGGAAATGACCGAGTGACTCGCAGAGGCGGACGGTGGGAATCCACCGTAATGAGAGAGGCACGTGCGCTGGCGAGTGTCTGAAAATAATCTGGGTGAGGGTGAGTGGGCGTGTAGGTCTGAGAGCCTCAGAGAGCCTCGCCAGCAGACAGGCTGACAGCGGCTGCCCCTCGCTAACATCTTTTGGGGTGTCTCTGCCCATCCCTGGCAAAATTCTCTGACCCCCTAGAGGGGCGGGACCCCCAGCTCTAGTGTCTTCTGTGTCCATACCCCCACACCGCCGCTGAAGGCTCGAGGGTGGGCACCAGAGCCAAGGAGGGGCAATCAGATCGTCCCAGGAACTTGGCATCAGACACGGGAGAAGCTACCTGTCCCGGCGGGGAAGGCGTGACAACAACCCGACTGCGCGTGGTTCACCCAGCGCCAGGATCGGCTGGAAGGACCGGGAAAGAAGAGCCGCTGGACATGTTGGCACAAAGGAACCCACACCCAGAGACAAGGAGCAACTGAGAGGGCCCAGCTGCCCGGGCCCCCGACGGTTGTCCAGCCTGCCCAGTCGCCCCCGTGCCCTTCCAACGCACACGGCACCTCCAGCTCCACGAATGGCGGATGGCGGCTCCGAGACGCTCCCGCCCACACAGCTGTACGCACGCAGGCGTCACGGGGAGGAGACTGTTTCCCTCTCCTGCAGACCCTCCGAGGGAGGTCCCAGGTCAGCCCCGCCCCTCTTTGCGGGGTGAGGTCCCAGGTCAGCCCCCGCCCCTCTTTGCGGGGGGTGAGGTCCCAGGTCAGCCCCCGCCACTCTTTGCGGGGTGAGGTCACAGGTCAGCCCCGCCCCTCTTTGCGGGGGGGGGTGAGGTCACAGGTCAGCCCCCGCCCCTCTTTGCGGGGTGAGGTCCCAGGTCAGCCCCCGCCCCTCTTTGCGGGGTGAGGTCCCAGGTCAGCCCCGCCCCTCTTTGCGGGGGGGTGAGGTCACAGGTCAGCTCCCGCCCCTCTTTGCGGGGGGGGGTGAGGTCACAGGTCAGCCCCGCCCCTCTTTGCGGGGTGAGGTCCCAGGTCAGCCCCCGCCCCTCTTTGCGGGGTGAGGTCCCAGGTCAGCCCCCGCCCCTCTTTGCGGGGTGAGGTCCCAGGTCAGCCCCCGCCCCTCTTTGCGGGGTGAGGTCCCAGGTCAGCCCCCGCCCCTCTTTGCGGGGTGAGGTCCCAGGTCAGCCCCCGCCCCTCTTTGCGGGGTGAGGTCCCAGGTCAGCCCCCGCCCCTCTTTGCGGGAGTGAGGTCCCAGGTCAGCCCCGCCCCTCTTTGCGGGGGTGGGGGGTGGGGACTGGAGCAGAGATGGTTAAGGAAGTTCACAAAGGCTGCCCAGGTAGGAAATGGCAGAGCCAAAGATCTGAATCCAAACAGTACGGCGCCAGGGGCCGCTCATTCAACCGGGGGCTGGTCCGCCTCCTGGCTGAAGTCTGCCTGAGCGGATTTCCATCCCTTGTGACCAAAGAGCCCGGCCTGAGACACGAGGGGCGGGGCCCCGCGGACTTGCGGGAAAGCGGCCACCTGGAGGGAGTCCCGCCGGTCCCTCCTGCTACGCTGGCCAGCGGAGGACCAGCTCCTGCGGCGCGGGTGGCTGCAGGCACCGGGGAAGCGCCACGGGGAAGCCACGGGGATGCGGGTGTAGCGTCCCCTGGACTAATCAGTCTTGAGCACCCACAGTGTGCCAGCCACCGTGCCAGGTGTCAGGGAAAGAGCAGAGAACACGACGGGCAAGGACTCTGCTCTCCCAAAGCTCAGCTTCCCGAAGAGGGAGACATACCCACCATTTCCCACACGGCGGACTCCTTGTCTGTGGGAGTCACGCTCCACGCAGCGGCTTGGAACCGAGACAGCGCAGACCCTCTCTGCACCGCTTTTCCCTGGGCAGGCACACCTGGGATGAAGCCGAATTTATAAATTAGGCACGGTAAGAAACCAACCCCAATAACGAGTGATACCCTCAAACCGTCGGAGCAACGGACGGTAATGAACGTTGGGTGAATGTGTGGTCCTTCTCGCTCTTGAAAACATCTCACTGTGCCGTTCCCAGCCTCCTTCTTGGCGATGCCGGATGACACGGTGCCCGCGTGAGGGGACAGAGGGAGAGAAGGATGGCTCTGTGACCTAGCCGTGCGCTCCCCCCCCAGGGGACCCAGACACAAGTGCTGTGGTCACGCCACCGGGGGTCTCACCGAGACGCCTACTAAGTGACGGGACGGGAGGAACGGACTAGAGCGAGGACGGCGCAAGTTTTCCCCACGCGGCGCGGCAGGACGCGCAATCCCACACGTGTGAATGGTCGACTCCTGACATCTCCCGTCTCCTGTGTTCAGACAGCGGCTGAGCCCCAGGGAACGAAGCCATGGGGAGTGGCAGAAAGGGTGAGGGGCGGCGGGCGGCCGCGGCCACGGAGGCCGTGAAAGAAACACAGAGTGGACGGGACGAGAGTGTTGAAAGGAGTGCTCAGCGGGGCAGTCGGAGAAGGGGTTCTCAGAGGTGCCTCCCGGGCGGGGACAGAAGGACAAGAAGGGGTGACGACCCTACGGGAGCGTCAAAGAGGGGCCCTGAGGTGGCAGCAAGCTCGGCGAGCGCGGGGAACAGAAAGAGGGCCCACGGCCGGCCGGAGAGCCCATCCGCTCCACGAGGCCTGTGCGGCCCCTCAGCGTGCCCGGCGTGTGGGAAGAAAGGCCTCCCCGCATCAGTCCCTGGCCTCGGGGTAACCCAGAGACTATGGAAGAAGTCAGGGTGCTGGGTTTCGAAAACGGCCGCTTCTTCATGCCTACCTGTGTCCACACCCGCTGCAACAGGCCCTCCGGCCCCCTCCTCCAGAGGTAGGGCCTGTGTCCCCACCCCCACCCCCACCCCCACCCCACCCCCCGGCCACTTCGTGAATCTGGGACAGCCTGTGACTTGTTTCTGGCCGGTAGAACGCAACAGAAGTAACAGTGTTCTTATTCTGCGGCTCTGCTCCTGTGTCTTTTCTATCCAGAAGCCAAGAAAACAGCTCTCGCTCGGTCTTTCGGCAGAGGTGGCGGGGCCGGGAGAGCAACGGCCAGTCCACAGTGCGTAAAGCCTCTGCTTAGGTACACTTAGGTGCCCAGAGCATCACGTCAGGGCCGGTGTGCGTCACATGGCCACGCTCCACCTCCATAGACGTGAAAGTACATCCCCCCTGTAAGCAGACACTCTAGGCCACATAGCAATGAACAGGGATGCGTGATCCACTTACAGGGAGAAAGCAAATCACTGCGTCAATAACCTAATCTAATCCACCACAGTGACCTTGGGCAAGTCGTCCCTCTTCTCTCTCTCTCTCTCTCGGTCTGTGAAATGAGAACACCTGCTCCAGAGTCGAGCTCAGTAAATACGAGTGTGGCATCTCCTTCTGAGAGTCACTCAGGGCTGCCCAAGCCCAAAGACAGAGGGACCTTGGTAGACCGGTCGTCGTCAAACATCTGGTCCAAGATCTGTAACCAGCCCCAAAAACACACCCCCGTAAATGGGACTCTTCACGGGAGATGGGTGCTGTACTCCTCTCTCAAATCAGCCACCGTCCCCTCTGGGATGCTCACGTCACCACATGATGGAAATGCCCTGTTCTAGGGCTAAAGAGAAAATGGAAGGGAATGGTCCAAGGAACCGACATCGTAGACATCCCTGTGAGGAATGTAAACCAGGGCTCAGCAGCTTAAATAACTGTGCTTCAGTTTATCAATAAAATAGGGACAATCAATGACTTCACGTCCTAGGTTACTGTGGAGGTTAAACGAGGTAATTCCCAGGGACGACTTAGGACGGTGCCTGGCCCCAATAAACAGTTCAGTCCAGAAACTCTCGTTTATGCGGGTACACGCCCCAGAGTCGAGGTGTTCATCCCGTACGAGGGAGTTCTTGCTTATACCAGCTGTGTAAGTCGGAGTTCCACTTCTCTTTCCCCTCCTGCCACTGGGGCAGGGCACGGCTCCCCGGGAATCCCACAGTGGTGCCCTAACCTGCCTCTCTCTATCCAAAATGGATTGTCGATGCCTTTTAAAGCATCAAATAAAAAGTGCAGAGGTCATTTCTGCAAGCGATGGGTGGATGGCTGGCATCAGTATCCAAGGAGACCCCGCCAAACGGACCGCCCCCCCCCCCGGAGAGGATCTCCATCCGTGACCCTTTGGAGCTGGGTCCCCTTGTTTTATGTCCGGTGGATGTTTTTAGCAACAAAGCTTGTTCCATCTCCTTGCTGGAGTAATGTCACCAATTACTTGGGAAAGACATGAATAATTAAACAAACTCCTCTCTCGAGACGCCAAATGGAAGTGTCAGAGTAACAGTGAAAGGTTGCAGGTAACGGCCTCCCTGGGATTTACAGCAGCTGGGTTTATTTCTAAGTCTGATTCAGCTTTCAAAGTTCACCCAAACAGAACAGATTGTGACCCGCGGGGCCCTGGCCGATGGCTCAGTGGATAGAGCGCCAGCCCAGCATATGGATGTCCTGGGTTCGATCCCCGATCAGGGCACAGAAGAGAAGCAACCCTCTGCTTCCCTCCCCCTCTCCCACCCCCTTCTCTCCTTCTTCTCCTCCTGCAACCAGTGGCTTGATTAGTTCGAGCCTCAGCCCCGGGTGCTGAGGATAACTTGGTTGATCCAAGCACATCAGCCCCAGGCACTAAAAATAGCTCGGTACTGGACCATCAGCCCCAGACGGGGGTTGCTGGGTGGACCCAGTCAAGGTGCATACGGGAGTTTGTCTCTCTACCTCCCCTCCTCTTACTTAAAAAAAAAAAAAAAAAAGCCTATTAAAATGAAATGTCATCTTCCTCCCTATCATGACGTAGGGAGGACACAATGAAACAAAACCAGGGGACACTGGTCCAGTCACTCTGCAGAACCTGGACCACATCGACTAACATGTGAAACCTGCACGGCCTACGGCCAAGCCTTCTTTTCCTCCGTAAGGAGAGAAGTACTTGCCTGTGGGTGAGACGTGCATAGGACGCTTACCGAAGTCCTGTTTGCAATAACCACCCCCGAAACAAGACTCTAAATGCTCCTCAACAGGGGAACGCCAGTGTGCTGCTGAGGAGCACGTGTCCCTCCAGGCGCCACCCTGGCCTGTGGCTACCACTCTGTGGCTACCGCTGAGCCCAGAAGGTTCCGGGAGAGCCATCACCACCTCAAAGAACACAGATCCAGGGCCTGGTCCGGGACAAGCACTGTCACCGGAGAAATCTACAAATACGGGTCAGGAACGGGAACAGGAACCAGCCAGGCTGGGAGACCAAGGTCCCCTCCGGGTCCCACTGTCTGCACAGCGTGACAGGCATCTGCTTCTCCGCTGTGGACGGGAAAGGGGCCCCCCGTGCTGAACCTGACGGGCTCAGCGGAGGCCTGCACAGGGCCTTGCAGACTCAGAGACCTAAAGTGACCACACAGGGTGGTCTGGAATTAAAACTTTCTAACTAACAGCAGTTCGTGGTGGGTGGTCATGTCCTAGGCAGGTAGCTGTCTCTCACAGAGGTCAGTGCTGACCCTAGTCTAGCCCAGTGGTTCTCAAAAGTGTACGCCCGAAAAGATTTCCAGGTGCACACTATGGTATTCCAGAGAAAGATGTGCCTGTTGAGGACCAAAAAACCAACAGGGCTTTTGGAGTTTAGATTTTTGGGGGACAGAGGTGTGGGGAATTGTCTGTAAGCTGATAGTCTGCCCAACCCCCCACCTCACTTGCCTGATTAGGTTACAAAAGGCTGCTAAGCTGTGGTGCTGGATTGTGTACACCACCCCCCATGTTTCCCAGAAAGACTGGAGGCAAGTTTCTTCTATCCTTTGTTTGGTGTAAAGTTAAGATGATATGTATGGTGGGGGTTTTCTGCACTCAACACAGGACTTGTGTCTGGGTCCCCTGGGGGGAGCGCACGGCTAGGTCACAGCGCCATCCTTCTCTCCCTCCGTCCCCTCACGCGGGCACCGTGTCATCCGGCATCGCCAAGAAGGAGGCTGAGAACGGCACAGTGGGTGGGTGTGAGGGGGTGGGTGTGAGGGGGTGGGTGTGAGGGGGTGGGTGTGAGGGGGTGGGTGTGGGGGTGGAGGTGGGTGTGAGGGGGTGGGTGTGAGGGGGTGGGTGTGAGGGGGTGGGTGTGAGGGGGTGGGTGTGGGGGTGGGGGTGGGTGTGAGGGGGTGGGTGTGAGGGGGTGGGTGTGGGGGTGGGGGTGGGTGTGAGGGGGTGGGTGTGAGGGGGTGGGTGTGGGGGTGGGGGTGGGTGTGAGGGGGTGGGTGTGAGGGGGTGGGGGTGGGGGTGGGTGTGAGGGGGTGGGTGTGAGGGGATGGGTGTGGGGGTGGGGGTGGGTGTGAGGGGGTGGGTGTGAGGGGGTGGGGGTGGGGGTGGGTGTGAGGGGGTGGGTGTGAGGGGGTGGGTGTGAGGGGATGGGTGTGGGGGTGGGGGTGGGTGTGAGGGGGTGGGTGTGAGGGGGTGGGGGTGGGGGTGGGTGTGAGGGGGTGGGTGTGAGGGGGTGGGTGTGAGGGGATGGGTGTGGGGGTGGGGGTGGGTGTGAGGGGGTGGGTGTGAGGGGGTGGGGGTGGGGGTGGGTGTGAGGGGGTGGGTGTGACGGGGTGGGTGTGAGGGGTAGGTGTGAGGAGGTAGGTGTGAGGGGGTAGGTGTGAGGGGGGTAGGTGTGACGGGGTAGGTGTGACGGGGTAGGTGTGACCAGAAGGGTGGATGCCTTCGGGGTGAGGAGCCAGGGGGGTTGGACTCAACCCGAATCCTTAGAACTTGGTAGGGGTCCGAACTCAGAGAGAACTGGGCGGAGAGTGAAGATTGAGTCTAAAAAAGCAGTCTTTGGCACGGCACCCAGAGTCGTTCATAATCTGGGCATAAATCAACCTTTCCAGAACCTTCCCTCGGCTCCCTCCAGCCAGAGGTGCGGGGGGGGGGGGGGGGCACCGGCCACGTGAAGCGCGGTGACCAGCCCGAGAAGAGCCCCTTCTGACCCATCCGGTTTCTTGCATGAAGAGCCGGCAGAAGCCTTCGCCGTGAGAAAGAGCCTGTGGCCACTAGGGTGGTGGAATGGAGAAGCAGCAAACCTTGTGTTTTCTGTGGCAGCACGACACCCCAAAACACAGGTTTCCGTGTCAGTGATCTGTAGGGCCTTTCTCATTTCCAGGACTTATCACAGTCTATACAGGTCTCTTTTTTTACCCCCTTCACTTGTTTTGTCTGCCTTCCACGGGAATGCAAGTCGCCCGAGGCGTGTCGCTGGGCAGGCGCCCGACAATGGCGTGGTCAGTGCGGGGATTCAAATAATTTAACCACCAGTTCTCTGCCCTAATGACCGTTTTAAGTATAAAAAAACAAAATACCAAGAGGTAGTTCATTATTTCATGCATTTGATACTTAAAAAATAATAAAAGAGGTACACAACACTAGATTTTTAAAGAGTTTTAAGTTATTAATGAAAAATAATTAAATAATACCTGACAATAAACAATAAAACTGTGATTTAAGATATTTCCAATGACAGCTTGTCACCACCTGGGTCAGGGGTCGGGAACCTATGGCTTGTGAGCCAGATGTGGCTCTTTTGATGGCTGCATCTGGCTCGCAGACAAATCTTTAATTAAAAAAATAATAATGTTAAAAATATAAAACATTCTCATGTATTACAATCCATTCATTTCCTACCGCTCATGTTCATGGTTGCGGGTGGTTGGAGCCAATCACAGCTGTCCTCCAGGACAACACCAAATATTTATTGGATAATGTGTAATGTACACGGGTCGTTGTGAGGTCAGGAAGTAAACTTCCCTCCTTTTAATCAAGTAGTCAGCTAGCTAATTGCAGAAACCCTCTTGACGAAGAAGATGGCTAAAAGAAAAGAAGATGAAGAGTATCGTACTTTTCAGCAGGAATGGACAGAGGAATTTGCCTTTGTGGAGAGAGTAGGTTCTGCAGTGTGTCTAATATGCAATGATAAAATTGCATTGATGAAACGGTCAAATATAAAGTGGCACTTCGACACACGCTATACTACATTTGCATCGAAATATCCAGCGGGGGACAGCAGGAAGAAAGCATGTCAAGACCTTCTGTGCAGAGTGCAAGCTAGTCAGCAGCAACTCCATGTTTGGACCCAACAAGGTGACTGGAATTCGGCTAGCTTTGCTGGTGCTTTAGCAATTATGAGAAACGGAAAGCCATTCACAGATGGGGAATATGCCAAAACATTCATGCTTGATGTTGCCAATGAACTTTTTGACGACTTTTTGATAAAGACAAGATAATCAAACGAATAAAAGACATGCCTCTGTCGGCAAGAACTGTTCACAATCATACCATCATGATGGAAAATCAAACTGAGGCAACACAAGTGAAGGACATAAATGCAGCACCATTCTTTTCTCTCGCTTTGGATGAGTCAACAGACGTAAGCCATTTATCCCAGTTCAGCATGATTGCAAGGTATGCTGTCGGTGACACGCTACGTGAGGAAAGTCTTGCTGTTTTGTCTAAGAAAGAGACAACAAAAAAAAAAAGAAAAAAAGAAAGAGACAACAAGAGGGGAGGATTTATTCAAGTCTTTCACTGAGTTCGCTAAAGAAGTCTACCGATGGATAAACTTATTTTGGTGTGTACTGATGGTGCTCCATGCACGGTGGGGAAAAACAGAGGATTCGTAGCGCTTCTTCGTGAACATGAAGAGACCCATCCTAAGTTTTCACTTCATCCTACATCAGGAAGCGCTTTGTGCTCAGATGTGTGGCGAGCAGCTTGGTGAGGTAATGTCACTGGTCATTCGGTGGTCAAGTTTATTGTTGCCCAAGCTTTAAATGATCGCCAGTTGGATGAAGTTGGGAATAATTATTCTGATCTGCTTCTACACAGCAATGTGTGTTGGTTGTCAAGAGGGAAGGTGCTCAGCTGTTTCACGGCTTGTCTGAGCGAAATTCGGACTTTTCTTGAAATGAAAAACGTCAAGCATCCTGAGTTCGCTAACACTGAGTGGATCCTGAAGTTCTACTATCTCACAGACATGACTGAACATTTGAACCAGCTCAATGTGAAAATGTAAGGCATTGGAATTACAGTCTTATCCCTTCAACAAGCAGTGTTTGCATTTGAAAACAAGCTGGAACTCTTCATCGCTGACATTGAAAACAGGTCGTTTACTACACTTTGAAAAACTGGGAGAGTTTAGAGATGCATGCACAGCAAGTGACCCTGCTCAACATCTTGATCTCCAGCAGCTAGCGGGCTTCACATCTAATCTCCTGCAGTCATTCAAAGCATGCTTTGGAGAGTTTCGTGAGCACACTTGTCTTTTTAAGTTCATCACCCATCCACACGAGTGTGCAGTGGACAGCACCGACCTGAGTTACATCCCCAGTGTCTCCATCAGAGATTTTGAGCTACAAGCTGCTGACCTGAAGGCCTCAGACATGTGGGTGAATAAGTTCAAGTCACTGAATGAAGATTTGGAAAGACTTGCCCGACAGCAAGCAGAGTTGGCGAGCAAACACAAGTGGGGAGAAATGAAAAAACTTCAACCCGCGGACCAGCTGATTGTCAAAACTTGGAATGTGCTTCCCATCACATACCACACACTGTAGCGTGTGAATATTGCTGTATTGAAAATGTTTGGCTCTATCTATGCATGTGAGCAGTCTTTCTCACATCTAAAGAACGTTTAAGACCAACCTACGATCACGTTTAATGGATGGAAGTCTCAACGCCTGCATGAAGCTTAACCTCACCACGTATCAACCAGACTACAAAGCCATCAGCAAAACCATGGAGCACCAGAAGTTGCATTAATGGTAAGAAGTACTTTATTCATCATTGGTTAGCAACAGCATAACAACATTGTTAAAAAGAATTCAGAGACTTATTGTACTTTAAAAGTGTTGGTCTTACATAAAATGCACACATTTACTTGTATTTAGTGTTAAACATATTGTATGGCTCTCACGGAATTTTAAAATATGTGGCGCTCATGGCTTTCTCAGCCAAAAAGGTTTCCGACCCCTGCCTTGGGTGTTTGGTGCTTTTTCTCTTTACGTTATATGTTTGTTTACTGAAGTAACAAACACAAGGAAATTAAAATGTACTACTTCAGATCCTGGGCAGTTGGCTCAGTGGTAGAGCGTCGGCCTGGTGTGTGGAAGTCCCAGGTTCGATTCCTGGTCAGGGCACACAGGAGAAGCGCCCATCTGCTTCTCCACCCCGCCTCCTCTCCTTCCTCTCTGTCTCTCTCTTCCCCTCTTGCAGCCAAGGCTCCACTGGAGCAAAGTTGGCCCGGGCACTGAGGATGGCTCCATAGTCTCTGCCTCAGGCGCTAGAATGGCTCCAGTTGTAATGGAGCAACATCCCAGATGGGCAGAGCATCGCCTCCTGGTGGGTGTGTCGGGTGGATCCTGATTGGGTGTATGCGGGAGTCTGTCTGACTGCCTCCCTGCTTCTCACTTCAGAAAAATACCAAAAAAAAAAAGTAATATTTCATCCAAGGTATATATAATGAGTTTAATGAAATGAATAAATAAATATTACAAGCATAGCTCCATCAAATTCTTTTCACCTGTGGACAGAATGAACATTATTACAGGCGCTTAGAACACGCTGTCGTGCAGATGAAAAGGGCAAGGAATGTAAATCTGTGATTTCCACGTTGGGCGGCTGCCCGGGCGCCCAGCTGAGAGAGAGAACCCTGATGACAAGGGCCATTTTAACAACCGGTTCACAGAACTCAACAGAAAATTAGGTATCGGTTCTGCTGAACCGGTACAAACGGGCTGAATCCCACCCCTGCGCATGTTGATTACTACTTTGCATGCGTTCTTTGACCCTCCTTCTGTCCCTGAATGGCGGAAATAAATCTCCCGGGTGAGAGACGTCCTCCTTCTCCAGGGGGGGTGGCTGACACAGACACCCTGACCGCCGCAGTGAGGAATCCAGGGTCCCAAAGCCTGGGTAAGCAAACCTTGTTCCTTCTTACTAACTTGCTCTCCCAGCCCAAACTTTGCTGAGATGCCTCCCTAAATGAGCACCCAAACCTGAATTTCTTTGTCCCCTCCATTCTTCACAAATTGATCATTTCCTTGTCTAAGGAAGAAGTCTAAACCGCTGACTCGTCCGTCCTTTCTCTGGCCGGCATGGATGCTCCCCTGGGCTCACGTGTTAAATTGGCTCTTCTCCCGTCCATCGGGTCTTGTATCAATTTTCTCATGGAGCCCAGCCGTAAGCACTCAGGAAGGGTGGGAAGGGGCTGCTCCCTGCCACCAACAGAGGCCACCAATTCCCCTTGTGTGTTCCCCGCTGTATCCGCAGCACCTCACACACAGGGTAGCTGCTCGATAAGTGTTTTTGATCTTGAAGGTGGGGAGACTTCCAGAGTTCAGCTAAGAACCGTGGTACCTGTGGGCAAGCTCGACCCCTGAGAGAAGACAGGGGTTGGGACAGGGAGCTGGCAGTGACGCTGGCAGGGGACCGCCCCCTGTTCCTAACGCAAAGGGCACAGCACCCTGAGACTTCACAAGGACCCTTCTCGGAGGCTCTGTGGGTTGTTCACAGGCTAACACCCTCCACGGCAGGAGGGGGCCTGACAAAGGAGAAAGGGAGACTCTTTTATTACAAACGTTCAGTCTCAACCCTCAGCTTAACTGAGATTTTACTTCGTATCCAGGAGGTTACAAAATTAAGAGCACTCACTTCCGCTTTTATTTTCCAAATAAAAACAAACAAACAAACAAAAACCAGAGAGCAAACAAAGGTACTGAACTCTGAACTTCCTCTCTTTTAACCACAACGTACCACTGCTGACTTACTTAGGTAAGATGATTGGCCAAGACGTGATAATCAGGCACCTGGTCGGTGCTGACCGCTCCCATCCGGCACTCTGCCCGGAACGCCGCCTGCGGATGTCCACCCTTGAAGGGGGCCGGCGCAGGGGTCCTGGCGGGAAAGGGACTGGACTGGATCGGCCCACAGCTGCCGTGGGACTGCCCGGCTCGGCCGCCCGGGGCAGGCCTCTCCCAGGCCGAAGGAAACTGCGCCGGCCCTGGCGGGCCGCTCTGCGGCGCACACCCACGGGCCGGTCCCCTGAAGTGAGTCTGAACCCCGGGCACAGCGGCCTGAGTGTGGGCCCCGGCGCTGCCCCCTCGGAAGCTCGGTGATGTGGGGGAACTGGTTTAACATCTCTGGGCAACCGTCTTCCCGTCCGTCAGAAAGAAAAGAAAGAAGGCTCTTGTTTCGGGGACGGTCAAGCGAACTCCAACTGGACCCAACCTCGCCGCTCGCTGCAGGGAACACGTGGACCTCTGGACAAAATTGTTGTTGTTTCCTTGGCCCCGGGCAAGTAAACAACAGAAGGCAGGTTCTAGAGGGGACGTGGGCTGAAGCTTGAGAGAAGAGCAGGTCGTTTGGCAGCTGACCCCGACATTGGGCTGCGGTCGGCACCCGGCACCGAGCAGCAGCGAAAACCTCCCAGCGCAAAACCCCAAGTCTTCCGCCCGCGGAGCCAGGAGACAGGGGCCGGTCGGCCGCAGCTGCTGGACGGGGCGCAGGGACGCCCGGAGGAGGGAAAGCCGGAAGGGAGGGGCCCCACATTCCGTATCAACTCTGCCCGAGTGTCCGGCTGACTCCTGAGCCAGGCAGAGCTGACCTCTGAGCCGATCCCCCCGCAAGACGCCCGACTATCCAAACAGCGGCCAGAGACAACGGCGTCCACACTCCTCAGACACACAACAGACTCCGGAGTCTCCACACCATGGCGCCGAGACTGTCCAGAAAACAATCTGAACCTACTCAACGTTATGAAAAAAGACAAAACAGGAAAATATGACCCGATCTCCAGAGAAAGTCTCACCCGCCGAGGAGAACAGGGAGGGCTCACCCCGGCTAGGCTGGGATCTGACACTGGATGAGGGAGGCAGCGGCACTCACCCCGCACAGGACAGAGACCCCGCTGGGAAACGGTTTCCGCAGCGAGAGAACTTATTATCTGACAGAACAAGTCCCCAGAGACTGCAGGGTCCTCTCGAGGTTAGCCGTCCCGGGCCTCAGTGACATCGTGAAGGAGGGACGCGGGTCCCCTGCATCTTTCCACACGGCCACGCCCAGCGCGGCAGCCTTGTCCCTCGTGGTCCACGGGGAGCTGCCGCAGCTCCAAGGAAGGACGTGAGACGCCTGAAGACAGATACACACTTTGTCCCGTGTCCCCTCGCTTCCTGCTTTGTAAGGTGCCCCGTGAGGCTGTGTCCCTCGAAGCTTCTTCCTTCAGCCTTCTTGGGACCCACAGGGGAGATACTGATGACATTCCGCTGATGGCAGGGAACTAATTGGAAGGATCCCCCAGTCTTTAATGACCCTGGTTAAGCCTCCAATTAAGCTAACCCAGGAACCACATACCCCGAGTTAGGGTAGGTGGTGAGAGGGCTGTAACTCATAAGGGCTACAGGGTCTGTCAAAGGCATGGTAAGACCAACCCCAACGCATTGATGGCTCAGGACCCGCAGAGACCAGCTCCATCCAACATGGCGACTGATTCCACCTTGCAGTCACCACTAGCCTCGTTAAATGCTCATTGTGATATATTAGCATGCTAAACGCCCCTTCCCCACCCCCCCACCCCCCACAGCAGGATGAGAAAACAGAAAGCCCATATAAGGACACAAAATGCCCAACGGGGCTCTTCTGAGAAGTCTCCACCCCTTTCCCAGAACACTCCTGAATGCTCCTCCCCCTTATTGAATGTCCTACCCCTGGATGAAAGGAACCTCGACAGAAGCAGTCAGTGCCCCCAGGGAGGGGCTGCCAGGTCCCTGGAGTAGCCCCCCCTCCCCTTGCTGTCTCATTGCTTCAGTAATAAATTCACTGTCACTTTAACTCTAAGCTGGCTTGGGTTTGAACTCTTTCCTGCTCAAAGCCAAGGATCCACTGTGGGTCGCGGACCGTTGGGTGCCCGGACCTCGGGAATGCCTACATCACACCTGCCTGCCTCCACACAGCGCATGAAGCTGTTCTGTTATTAACAGCCAAAAGCATCCTATCTGAAACCAGAGCTGGAAAGCTAATAACAGATGCTCTACATAGAAGACAAGCATAAAAAAAAAAAAAAAGACAATGAAAATTAAAATGAGTAAATTCTGGCAGCTCAGAACCCGAGGCTCCTTCCTCCTTCTTTATTTAAAAGAGAGATTAGCATGCTTTAGAAAGATGTTGAAGACATAATAGCATGCCAGGGAGACATTCCCCTTAACAACCAGAAGGACTAACAGAGAACTGAAGAAAAACGCAACTATGTAGCACTCCAGGCTGTTTAATGTCATAGACAATTAACATTCTTTGAGCACCACCGGTAATGTATTTTATGTATTTTGAAAAGTACAGCTCTCCAGCCTCCCACCCTCCCTCCCCCACCCCCAGCAGGAACTCGCAAATCTTGACCTCAGCCCCTGGTTCCTCTTGCGTCCCCGACTGCCCTGTGGACATGGACACCTGGATCACCCACAGGCACCTCTCTCTCCAACGCAACAGGCAGCCAGTGCAGAATCCACTGTCCGCATCCCCTAGCTCCCTCCTCTCCTAGAAATGTCTACTGATCTCGATAGGATACGCGTGTTCCTTAAGGCAGTGGGTCCCCAACCTTTTTTGGGCCACAGACCGGTTTACTGTCGGAAAATATTTTCACGGACCGGCCTTTAGAGTGGGACGGATAAATGTATCACGTGACCGAGACAAGCGTCAAGAGTGAGTCTTAGACGGATGTAACAGAGGGAATCTGGTCATTTTTTAAAGATAAAAAACATTGTTCAGACTTAAATATAAATAAAACGAAAAAAAATGTAAGTTATTTATTCTTTCTCTGCGGACTGGTACCAAATGGCCCATGGACCGGTACTGGTCCGCGGCCTGGGGGGTGGGGTCCACTGGGTTAAGGTATCCAAACAAGATCTTCCGCAATAGCCAACTATGTTCATACCACGTCTGTGAGCCAGAGCCCGGCACAGGGCTGCTGTGCCCATACACACACGCACACACACGCACGCGCGCGCACACACACTGCCATGTCTGACCCTCGCGACTCTGTGAGGGAGGTCCCGAGTCTCCCTGTTTACTCCTTCTGAAATGGGGAAGCTGAGGATAAGACGTCCACCTGGGGCAGCGGGACCCGACCCCAGATCCGTCTGACCTCCCTGTCTCCCGACTGCACCAGGCCAGTGGAGACCATCAGGCACGAGCTCCTCAGCTGGCCTCTCCACGTCCTCGACTTCCCACCCGTTTTCTTCTTCGTCCCTTTCCAGCCACGCTCTCCCCTTCCACCGCCCCCTTTATAAAGATGTCGCTGTGGTCCTTGCCTTTCCTTGACCGCTTCTTGGTCAGCGGGTCGTAGGGCTGTGAGCGCACCCCCTGGAGAAGAGTCCTGCTCACTCCTCAGTCCTGGAGGTCTGTCGTGACCCTGTTCCAAGTTCCCCTGCCGTCTCTCCGCCCCTCCGCATGTCTTTTCCAACGTTCACCTCCCCAGGGACTCAGCAACCTCCTGGAAAAGCACGTCCCTTGTCCCTCCTGCTTCCCCCTCACCTGGCCGACTCTTCCTCGCTCTTCTGCTGAGTCTGCTTCAAAACTCAGCTGAAACGTGGGGTCCCGTGCAGCCTCCCCCGGGGGTCCCGGGAGGGCGCGCGGCTCCCAGCGGCCTCTCCTCCGCCAGGACAGCGCGTTGTCACGCTGCGTCACAGATACTCGGTTTGTGGACTTTCCTACGAGACCAGGGGATGCCTGAAGGGCAGAAACAAGCCTTATTTCCTGATACTTCCTGTTGGTCAAAGAAGTTTGTAAACTGTGATTTTCACGTTTGCTCGCTTACAGTTTGCACTGGGGGCTGGGCAGCGCCAGGGATGTGTGGTCTGTGACATTGCAAACTACCTTCCTGCTCGGGAGGGGCCGTTGTTTTGCTAGTGTTTGCTGGAGGAGCGGTTTTCAAGCCAGAAAGTTTTGAAAAGAGAGAGAAGAGGCAGAAAGAAGCCATGTGTGCAGAATGAGAGAGGAGAGAAGGCAGGGTGCTGAGGGAGAAGCCATGTTGGCAGGGAGAGAGAAGGTGGGCGGATGGGGAACCAGAGCTGAGGGGCTTTGCGAGCTCCGCTGAGACTGGTGGGGCCTCGGATTCCAGGAGGAACCGGAGAAGATTCTCCTGGTTGTGGAACGGAGAAGGTGTCAGTGGCTTTGGGAGCCCTGAGTGAAGGGGAAATGTTTTCCCCGTGTGTTTGCTCATCAGCCAGTGCGAGACTTGAATAAAGGAATGGCCCACCAGTTTTTGGCTCCACTGTTTCTTTTTTTTTTTTTTTTTTTTTTTTGTATTTTTCTGAAGCTGGAAACAGGGAGAGACAGTCAGAGAGACTCCCGCATGCACCCGACCGGGATCCACCCGGCACGCCCACCAGGGGGCGATGCTCTGCCCACCAGGGGGCGATGGTCTGCCCCTCCAGGGCGTCGCTATGTCACGACCAGAGCCACTCCAGCATCTGGGGCAGAGGCCAAGGAGCCATCCCCAGCGCCCGGGCCATCTTTGCTCCAACGGAGTCTCGGCTGCGGGAGGGGAAGAGAGAGACAGAGAGGAAGGAGAGGGGGAGGGGTGGAGAAGCAGATGGGCGCTTCTCCTGTGTGCCCTGGCTGGGAATCGAACCCGGGACTTCTGCATGCCAGGCCGACGTTCTACCACTGAGCCAACCGGCCAGGGCCGTCTCCACTGTTTCTCTACCGTCTGTCCCAATCCCATGAGAACCTGCCTGTGCATGGCCTCGATGGCTGTGACTACTGGCCCTCCAAGTCCCCTTGTGCATGAGCGGTGGCCACATGTGCCAGCTGGACCACCCTGTGCCATGACCAAAGTGGATTTTGGAAAAGATACACGGATGTAGACCGCACCTTGACATACCCCCTTCTGTGCCGTCGGCACAAACCAATCGGGTCTCCTGGCTGAGCCCCTGAACCGTGAGCTTCGGAATCAGACACAGCCTGGGTTCATCTACCTCTCTGCAAACACGTCTTAGCGTCGAGAGCTGGACCCGTTCCTTAACCTCCCTGGGTCTCGTCACCTGCCTGAGTTAAAAGGAGACTTTCCTCCCGGGCGGGCTCCCGACTTTACCTGAGATCGGGTGTGAAGCGCTCAGCTGGGGCCTCGAGCAATGAGAACGGATCTCAGGGGAAACTGTGTCACGCCATGGCCGTGTCCGCTGTACGGGACCCCTCCCTCCCCAAGGCCGCAAGGACGTCCACAGTGCTCACTCTGGCTGCCCGGCCCAGGTGTTCAGACACAAGGAAATCAGCTGACCACCAAGACCTGAGACCAGAAGCCACGTTCTGAAGTCCTTGTTTTATGGATAAAACCCCACGGATGGGCAGGCTCTCTCAGTGGGGGGGTGGGGATGGGGGGAGACAACTGAATGAAAATGTCTTCTCCTGCTAGAGAATTTCCGTAGTCGGTCGAACTGTGCCGGCTTCGCCCAGCGCTGCGGCAAGCAGGCAAGCACGCTCTCCCGCCCCCCGAGAGAGGGCCACGGAGTGCCCTCAGAGCCTGCCCGGCCACTGTCCTGTCTCTCTCCCTGCCGGGGCGTCCCCGCCACACGGCTCTCCCCACCAGAAGCTGACTCAGCCTGACCTGAATTCAAGCAAGCCTCTGCAATGCGTGGGCAAATGCCTCGTCCACCTCCCTAAGCCTGTGTCCTTCCCAGTGAATGGGAATCATAACCACAGGAAATCTCCGTGGAGGGGGCGGAGGGGGAGACTCAAAGGAACGAGGTCTGTACAACACCCGGCTCTCGGCAAGCCCCTCCAACAGGAGCTGTCTTTGTCACCGTCATCCCAGTGACTCCCATCCGGTCACCACCACCATCAGCAGCCTCTCTTCCCATCTGCTCCGTAGAGCTGCGTGCGGTTTTTAGACCGTCCTAAACTCGGGGCGATGCCGGAACCCTAAGTCTGTGCAACTCCGGAAGCTGTCTGAACTCCCTGTCCCTCGTGTTCTCCGCATGAGACGGGGAGAGCAACGGCAGCGACTTCGCAGGGCTGGGGTTCGGGTTCAGTCCCTGGGTGTGAAGCCCGTGTGAGAGCACCAGGCACACAGTCAGCACTCCGTCCACGTCCGCTCAGCAGCTGGAGCTGGCAACGTCTACAAGCCAGACGTGAAGATGCCCAAGACATGGAAGATTCCTGGCCTGTCTCCCCCGTTGGTGGAGATCTTCCCAGGGACTAGGGAAGAACACAGACAGACCCTCAGGTGGGCTAGATCGAGCTGTGATTTCTTTTTCTTTTCTTTTTTTTAAAGAAGATTTTTTTTTTTAATTCATTGATTTTTAGAGAGGGAAAGGAAGAGGGAGAGAGAGAGAGAGAAATTAACACTGATTTGTTGTTCCGCTTATTTCTGCCTTCGTTGGGTGATTTACATGCAACCTTGGCGTACCTGGGACAACGCGCTAACCGATGGCGCTACCTGGCCAGGGTTCGTTTCTGTCTGGACCTTGGCTGTTTTGTCTCCTCTGAGGAGCCCTGGCTCTGCTGCGGCTCTTGGGCCTCAAATCAGAGAAGGCCACCAGGGAGACACAACGAGGCCAGCTGTCACTCGGGCCCTCGCCGGTCGGGGAAACCAGAGGCTACACACACGGGTTGAGTCATGGCTCTGGGACGTCTCCGCGGGGGGGCTGCCCTCCGCAGAGTGCAACCACGGGGACAAGACCCGCCTCCCTGATGTCCCCGTCTCTCCCGGTGGCCCTGGGCAACCCCCGAACACCTCCCTCTCCCTCTCTCGGTGCAGTTCTGCCCATGAAACACTTCTTTCTCAACCCACAATACCCCAGAAGAACCAGCTCCTTCTCTCTGCAGGAGCGTGACAGCTCCCTGTCGGCACTCACAGCACTCGATACTCCACCCAAGTGACAGGTCCGTCCACTAAGGCCAGCAATCCCATTTAAAAACTCTTATCTACCTAACCGAGTGGTGGCACAGTGGACAGTGTCGACCCGGGACACAGAGGACTCAGGTTCGAAACCCCAAGGTGACCAGCTTGAGCGCGGGCTCACTAGCTTGAGCTCAGGGTCATTGGCTTGAGCGTGGGATCATAGACATGACCCCATGGTTGCTGGCTTGAGCCTAAAGGTCACTGGCTTAAGCCCAAGACCGCTGGCTTAAGCAAGGGGTCACTCACTCTGCTGTGCCCCCACCCCCGGGTCAGCGCACATATGAGAAAGCAATCAATGAACTAAGGCGCCGCAAGGAAGAATTGATGCTTCTCATCTCTCTCCCTTCCTGTCTGCCTGTCCCTATCTGTCCCTCTCCCTGTCTCTCTCTCTCTCTCTCTATGTCTCTCTCACATAAAAAATAAATAAATAAATGAACAATACAACACCGTTTAGCCTATACCTTAGAATTCTATTTGAAAATAATAACTTTCATTCATGGCCTGGTAAAGCTCAAAGAGTAAAATCAAAATAATCTTGGGAGGTTATGATGGGGTAAGAACAGAACAACCAACGATAAAGAATCCAAAACAGCCTGACCAGGCAGTGGTGCAGTGGATAGAGCGTCGGACTGGGATGCGAAAGGACCCAGGTTCGAGACCCCGAGGTTGCCAGCTTGAGCGCGGGCTCATCTGGCTTGAGCAGAAAGCTCACCAGCTTGGACCCAAGGTCGCTGGCTCGAGCAAGGGGTTACTCGGTCTGCTGAAGGCCCACAGTCAAGGCACATATGGGAAAGCAATCAATGAACAACTAAAGTGTTGCAACGAAAAACTAATGATTGATGCTTCTCATCTCTCTCCGTTTCTGTCTGTCCCTATCTGTCCCTCTCTCTGACTCTCTCCTGTCTCTGTAAAAAAAAAAAAAAAAAAGAATCCAAAACAGCCTGACCAGGCGGTGGTGCAGTGGATAGAGTGTCGGACTGGGATGCGGAAGGACCCAGGTTCGAGACCCCGAGGTCTCCAGCTTGAGCGCGGGCTCACCTGGCTTGAGCAGAAAGCTCACCAGCTTGGACCCAAGGTCGCTGGCTCGAGCAAGGGGTTACTCGGTCTGCTGAAGGCCCACGGTCAAGGCACATATGAGAAAGCAATCAATGAACAACTAAGGTGTTGCAATGCAAAACTGATGATTGATGCTTCTCATCTCTCCATTCCTGTCTGTCTGTCCCTGTCTATCCTTCTCTCTGTCTCTCTAAAAAAAAAAAAAAAAAAAAAAAAAATCCAAAACAATGCCCTTGTATCATTTCTAAAAATAGAGACAGCCTTGGCCCTGGCCTGTTGGCTCAGCGGTAGAGTGTCGGCCTGGTGTGCGGGGGACCCGGGTTTGATTCCCGGCCAGGGCACATAGGAGAAGCGCCCATTTGCTTCTCCACCCCCACCCCCTCCTTCCTCTCTGTCTCTTTCTTCCCCTCCCGCAGCCGAGGCTCCATTGGAGCAAAAAGATGGCCCGGGCGCTGGGGATGGCTCCTTGGCCTCTGCCCCAGGCGCTAGAGTGGCTCTGGTCGCCGCAGAGCGATGCCCCGGAGGGGCAGAGCATCGCCCCCTGGTGGGCAGAGCGTCGCCCCTGGTGGGCGTGCCAGGTGGATCCCGGTCGGGCACACGTGGGAGTCTGCCTGACTGTCTCTCCCCGTTTCCAGCTTCAGAAAAATACAAAAAAAAAAAAAAAAAAATAGAGACAGCCTCGACCGCCCCCAGCCAACTGCATGAGCCCCCAGTCCTCTAGTCCAGACACTTCGCGATGATTTCCCTACCAGGCGGACCATGACCCGCGGTGAGAACGACATGTACGTGTGACCCACTTCACGCGTACCTAGGCACGCGTGCACGAAACACAGCTTTCTGAAACGATTCTTCTCAGGCTTCCTGAGGCTGATGCAAGCCCACGCCTTCCCCTCTGTTTTGTTCATGGTGTTCATCACCTCCTCAACTGATTTCAAGACCCTCTAATGAATAATGATCCACAGTTAAAAAAAAAAAAAAAAAACACACACACACTTAGAGAAATCCAAGAAAATCCATCCCGGAGCAGAGCTGCAATACGGTGTCAAGATGAACGGCAACCAGGCATCGCCGTCATGGCGTCCAGGTTCAGAACACAGGTTGGAATCTCCGGTAACTCCGAAGGCTACGGTCTAAGGAAAGTCAGGTGGCATGCTCCTCCCTCCCGGTAGCTGGATGACCTTGAGCAACCCCTTCCCATGTCCCCAGGCCTCCCTGGGCTAAGGCTCTCTGAGAACGGCAGTCTAGATCCAGCAAGATACAGTCTATGAATCTAGAAGGCGTCTGAATCAGCTTTGTGAAGGGACCCATGAAACCTGGCGGGCTTCCTAACGATCCAGGAGGCACCGCTTGGAGTGCACCTCTGAGAGAGAGTGAAGGTACACACTGGACCCCGTGGTGCATCCCCGAGACCCCGCACTGGACCCCCTGGTGCATCCCCGAGACCCCGCACTGGACCCCACGGTGCATCCCCGAGACCCCGCACTGGACCCCACGGTGCATCCCCGAGACCCCGCACTGGACCCCACGGTGCATCCCCGAGACCCCGCACTGGACCCCACGGTGCATCCCCGAGACCCCGCACTGGACCCCACGGTGCATCCCCGAGACCCCGCACTGGACCCCCTGGTGCATCCCCGAGACCCCGCACTGGACCCCACGGTGCATCCCCGAGACCCCGCACTGGACCCCACGGTGCATCCCCGAGACCCCACACTGGACCCCATGGTGCGTCCCCGAGACCCCCCACACACGCCTGCAGGGTCAGCACACACCCCCAGCCTCGGGAAGTGTGAAAGCCCAACGTCTTGCAGCTGCACCCTCCATTGTAGAAAGAGGCTGCCTTACCCACGGTAAAGCCACCTTCTCAAGAGCAACCCACGTCCTGCGGGTCCCCATCGTCCCAATGCCAAGGGGCCGTGACAGCTCCAGCCCCAAGGATTAGCTTTGGCCTCTACTACAACTATTGAACCACAATTCACCCTCCCCTTCCCTGCGACCCTCAATCCCTTATAGCCCTCAATCCCTTATAGCCGTTGACCCAAAGAGCGGCTCCCCAGGAAGCTCCCTGGGCGCACATCTGCATCGCTTAAAGACAAAACAGCCGTGACATTGGCCAGAGTCACCGGCAGAGAACAAAGCAAGAACGGTGTGCCCTTGGTGACGCTTCCTCAGGGGCAGTGCTGCAAACGGCCCTTCTCAGAACGACCCTTTCATGATCAGCCACGTGTCCTCTGCCTGCCCCATCTCCCTCAGGCCCCGTGGCAGCCCAGGGAGACCGGTTCTGTGTCTTTACCTTCAAGTCACAGAGAAGGAAACCGAAGAGGAAAGAGGTGACCCCCCAAAAAAAAGGTCGACCAGACGACCTCGCATGTGATCCATGGAGGGGAGGAGGTCTGACCTCACGGCCTTGACCCCCTCCCCCCTCCCCCCTCCACCGCACTAAGGTGATCACACATCTGCCACACAGGACGACGATCCGCCCACAGGTCTTCCTCAGATCCCTCCCTCCTGTTCTGAATCTCAAGCTCTCAGTCGAGTTCCCAGTGCAGGGCCAGACCCGGATGGAGGTAATGGCAGCCACGGTGGAAGTGTCCGGTGGCGGCGGCGGTGGAAGCATGTCCTGCGCTCTAAGCTCTGCGCCGAGTCCTTCGGGAGCGGCTCACCCGGCCCCGCCCCGCCCCCACGAGGCAGGTGCGCTTACAAGGACCGAGCGCTGAGCGCTGACCTGGAGCTGTGGAGCTGCCGTAGACTCCAGTGCGGCTCCGCCCCTGCGCGCTCTCCTTCGGGATGTGTTCAGGGAGCTGAGCAGTCACAAGCGCCTCCCTGAAACTGGCCTGGTAACTTCCCAAAGAAGCCGGACACGAATCGCAGCTTCTCCCGTCTGAGAGGAAGCGTCTGTTCCTCTGTTTCCCCCTGGTTTCCTGGAAGGCTTGGGACTGGCTCTCTCTAATGCAGCGGTCCTCAACCTGTGGGTCGCGACCCCGGCGGGGGTCGAACGACCAAAACACAGGGGCCACCTCTCTCTAATGCAGCGGTCCTCAACCTGTGGGTTGCGACCCCGGCGGGGGTCAAAAGACCAAAACACAGGGGTCACCTCTCTCTAATGCAGCGGTTCTCAACCTGTGGGTCGCGACCCCGGTAGGGGTCAAACGACCAAAACAACCTCTCTCTAATGCAGCGGTCCTCAACCTGTGGGTCGCGACCCCGGCGGGGGTCAAAAGACCAAAACACAGGGGTCACCTCTCTCTAATGCAGCGGTTCTCAACCTGTGGGTCGTGACCCCTGGGCGACCCCTGCGTTTTGGTCGTTCAACCCCTGCCGGGGTCGCGACCCACAGGTTGAGAACCGCTGCTCTAATGGAATAGGACAGAAGGGACAGCATGCTAATCTAAGCCCAGGCAGCAAGAGGACCCGGTGGCTCACGCGTGCACAGGGTGGGACACATCCACCCCCGTGGACCAAGCTCAGGCCAGCTAGCCCGCAGGGAGGCGAGCCACCCACCTGGAGAAAGACCCCACTTGCCTCAGGCATCCCGGCTGAGGCTCCAGCCAGGTGACCCTGGCCAAGAACAGCCAATCCCTGCCTAGACCCTAGACCGGAAGGACCACCCGCTAAGCTCAACCCAAATTACTGACCCACAAAAAACTGGGGCTAAATAAAATGGGGGTTATTTTAAGCCACGAAGGTTTGAGGTGGTTTGTTCTACATCAATAGGTACCTGGTGATTGAGGCGCCCAGTCAAATATCCAAAAGCAGAACCACCAAAGGAGTCTTCTACCGGACAGGTGACAAATCAGCAAGGGGAAAGGGCGGACCGGGTGCCCCTATCCCTGACTCGGAGAGTGGCGCTTTTCCACTGTGCCCCAGAAAGCAGCAGAGGCTCGGGTCAGACTGGTTGGAGAACTGGAAATCCTGACAAGAGCCATATTGTCCTCACAGCACAAGCAAGCAGAGGGCTTCTCTATTTCATTCTGCGGGCACACACACACACACACAGACCACCTTCTCCCCGACACACACCCTCATCTGTTTGATAAGATACGGGGTCTAGAGTTCTCCGTCCTACCGAAGTCAAGTGAAAGATGAAACTGGATACACCACCCCAAAGGACGGAAAAGAGAGATCAGAGACCGTGGCTTTGGGGACAGGAGCAAGAACACGGAGCTGGTCGGTGTGTCCCAGGACCTCTTGCGGTTGGCATGGCTCTGTGCCTCGGCGGTGGCCAGCAGCAAGGGAGCCGACGTGATGTGGGTCCCTCCCAGGCCGCAGTGGCTGTGAGATCAGAATGCTCCCTTGTGCTCCCCCCTCCCGCCCACGGAGAGGAGCCCAGACAACCCCGTGGAAGGCTGCCTGACCGGGGTCCCCAGCACTGGTCCATGCCGTGAGGGAGAAGTTAAATCCCTTTCTGCCAAGCCCCAGAAGTCAGGCCATCTGTCACAGCAGCTTTCAGAGATGCGTCCTGAGACTTGAACTATAATATAGAACTTTCACAATCCCAGCCCGAAACACGGAGCAGGAGGAGCTCAAGTTTTCCGGGTGTTCACAAAGCTAAATTACTGGGTGGGGAAACTGTCACCACGCCCTGGCTTCCTCTCGCTACAGGTGGCGGCCAATGGGCCAAACCGGAACAGGAAGCAGAAATCCCCCCCAAGAAGGCACACGGCACCGTCCCTCAATGGACGACTCTGGCCGACTTAATCCCGTGTGCAAAACGGAAACCCCAGCTCACATTCCTCAGCGTCGGCCACAGTGCTTTTCGAAACTCTGTGCTTTTTACACATTTTCAGTCGAGTGTAACACACATCACAGAGAAGGGGGCACAAGCCTAGCGCTCAGTGGACCTTCATGGTTTGAATGCGCCATGTGGCCAGCTCTCCCAGGTCAAGAAACAGACCGTGGACGACCCCCCCAGGGGCAGGGGCCCCCTCATCGTCCCCACCCATCCCCCCCACCCGAGGGCGATCCCTGTCCTGACCACGGTCATCTGCGCGACTTTTGCCAGTTCCTGAACTTCAAGCGCGGGGAGTCATACAGAACGCCGTTTTCTGAGTGGGCACTTTCAGCTGACGAAATGGCCGGGAGAGTCGTCTACGCCGCGTAGCGCCGCGCCTGTCCACGCTCCCTGCCGTGTAGCCGTCCACTACCCCGCGGCCGGTGGGTGCGGAGGCAGCGTCCTGTGTACACGAGGCTAAAGGAGACTCCCTTCGCTCCCGCCCACCAGGGTCCACGATGAGCCAAGGCACAGACCTCAGGGGAGAAGCCGTCCACCTTCCCCGCGCCCGAGGTTCCGTCCACCTTCCCCGAGGTTCCGTCCACCTTCCCCACGCCCGAGGTTCCGTCCACCTTCCCCGAGGTTCCGTCCACCTTCCCCGAGGTTCCGTCCACCCTCCCCACGCCCGAGGTTCCGTCCACCCTCCCCACGCCCGAGGTTCCGTCCACCTTCCCCGAGGTTCCGTCCACCTTCCCCACGCCCGAGGTTCCGTCCACCTTCCCCGCGCCCGAGGTTCCGTCCACCTTCCCCGCGCCCGAGGTTCCGTCCACAGTGAGGACGGCAGCCATATCTGCAACCTTCTGCACGATCACTGCCTGGAAGGCTCTCGTGAGGGCGAATATTATTGACTCAAACAAAAATGATCAGAGCTTGTAAACAAAGAAGTGATATACTCTTTATAAAAAATAAAAAATAAAATCACAGATAGCCTGACCAAGTGGTGGCGCAATGGACAGAGTGTCAGGCTGGGATGCGGAGGACCCAAGTTCAAAACCCCGAGGTCGCCGGCTTGAACACGGGCTCATCCGCCTTGAGCAAGGTCACATTCAGATTGAGAGCAGGGTCAATGGCTTGAGCGTGGGATCATAGACATGACCCCATGGTTGCTGGCTTGAGCCCAAAGGTTGCTGGCTTAAAGCCCAAAGTGGCTGGCTTGAGCCCAAGGTCACTGGTTTGAGCAAGGGGTCAGTCTTCTGGAGCCCCCCGGTGAAGGCACATATGAGAAAGCAATCAACGAAAAACTAAGGTGCCACAATGAAGAATTGATGCCTCTCATCTCTCTCCCTTCCTGTCTGTCCTTCTCTGTCCCTCTCCTTGTCTCTCTCTCTGTCTCTAATATTAAAAAAAAATGCATCTCATCCCCTTCTTTTTCAAACATCTGGCCATTTCGCTCACCCCCATACACCCCACTTCAAAACAGTGACAACAACCACTTCCTAGTCACTACCTGCCTTCACACAGTCCAACCCCCCCCCCCCCCCCCGTGACATACGCTTGTCTCCCACCAGGTCCCCCTCCTGCCCCCTCCCGCCCCCTCCTTCCTGTGCCTGTTCTCTTCAACCCTCAGCCCGTGCTACGCTCGGCCTGAAACACCCTCCCCAGCCCCCACCCCTTGTCAATCCGGGAACTCCTACTCCCGCTGTAACATTGTTCCCAACTGTCATGCCTCTGTGGAATCTTCTCCGCCCCTCCCAGGAGAAAGTATATATCATCCAAAGGATGTTTACACCTTCCATGTAGCACTTCTCATTCATGTATGTATCAGAACTAATCCGCCTCGATCTGGTCTTCCCTCAAAAGACCAGGAAGATCTTCAAGGTCAAAGACAGTGTTAACATTTATCTTCAAAGCCCATATTATAACCAGACATTAAACCATATATTTTTTCTAAGTTATTTATTAATTGCTGCTCTTCTTCTACTAGAATGTAAATTCCATGAGGGCAGGGACTCTTATCTTGTTCACTGTTTCTGTTTCAGTGTCTAGAACAGTACCTGATACATTGTCGGCACTCAATAAATACTTACTACTGAATCAATGAATGAATTGGTGGACAGATGGCCACATGGAGAGGAGAGATGAATACACGGATGGATGGTGGGTCGATGACAGATGGGTGGACAGCCAGGTGAATGAATGGATGACACAGAGACACCAGAAGGGCTGGGTGGATAGATGGATGGGTGGGTAAAAGCAAGATCATGTTTCACCAGCCCAAGGTCACGACATCATGGAGCGACAGAGCAAGGATTTGAGATCAGGTTTGTTTGATTTTTGAGCCTGCACTCTCGAGCCCAATTTACAGCACATCTCGAGCAGCCCACAGGCTGCTCACTGGGCTGTGGCAAGGTGAAAAGATCGAGTCTAGAGTCCTCCTCAAGGCCCTGGCCGGTTGGCTCAGCGGTAGAGCGTCGGCCTGGCATGCGGGGGACCCGGGTTTGATTCCCGGCCAGGGCACATGGGAGAAGCGCCCATTTGCTTCTCCACCCACCCCCCTCCTTCCTCTCTGTGGATCCCGGTCGGGTGCATGAGGGAGTCTGTCTGACTTTCTCTCCCCGTTTCCAGCTTCAGGAAAAAAAAAAAAAATAGAGTCCCCCTCAAGATCATGGTTATTGTTGAGCTAGGTTAATTGCCATCTACTTGGCAAATGCCAAGATTTCAACAAGAGGGGCCTGACCGGTGGTGGCGCAGTGGATAGAGCATCGACCTGGGACGCTGAGATCCCAGGTTCCAAACCCCAAGGTCGTTGGCTTGAGAGCAGGCTCACCAGTTAGAGCATGGGATCATCAACGTGACCCTACAATCACTGGCTTGAGCCCAAAGGTCACTGGCTCGAAGCCCCAGGTCTCTGGCTTGAGCTCAAGGTCGCTGGCTCGAACAAGAGGTCACTGGCTCAGCTGGAGCCTCCCGGTCAATGCACGTAGGAGAAGCAATCAATGAATGCACAACTAAATAGAACGATTAAGTGAAATAAAGAGTGTATGCTTCTCACGCTCTCTCTCTCTCTCTCTCTCTCTCTCTCGCCCTCCCTCAAATCAATGGGAAAAAAGCATTTTTTAATAAATTAATTTAAAAAAAAGGATGGGGGCCCTGGCCGGTTGGCTCAGCGGTAGAGCATTGGCCTGGCGTGCGGGGGACCCGGGTTCGATTCCCGGCCAGGGCACATAGGAGAAGCGCCCATTTGCTTCTCCACCCCCACCCCCTCCTTCCTCTCTGTCTCTCTCTTCCCCTCCCGCAGCCGAGGCTCCATTGGAGCAAGGATGGCCCGGGCGCTGGGGATGGCTCCTTGGCCTCTGCCCCAGGCGCTAGAGTGGCTCTGGTCGCAGCAGAGCGACGCCCCGGAGGGGCAGAGCATCGCCCCCTGGTGGGCAGAGCGTCGCCCCCTGGTGGGCGTGCCGGGTGAATCCCGGTCGGGCGCATGCGGGAGTCTGTCTGTCTCTCCCCGTTTCCAGCTTCAGAAGAAAAAAAAAAAAAAAAAAAAAAAGGATGGGCACTCCTGAATAAAAGCGACCATCCCCTCCAGCTCCTGCCGTTGCTGTGTCTTTCCATCCTCGACACCATCACACTCCCCCCGACGCCAAACATTTCCGGGGAAGACAGAGAACTCCGCTTCCCTGTGGACAAGGAGGAACAGCGGTACACACTCCAGCCAGAGGCAGAACCGGGCTCAACCGCAGGTCAAAGGGGTGCCGGGGGGTGGGGGGGGACAGATGTACAGGGAGAAGCTAATATCTCTGTAAGTTCTTCTAACTCCCTGTCGTTCCTTTGTAACAAAACCCGAAGAACATTTACGAAGCGCCCATAAGTGTGTTAGCTCTTCAAGGCATCTCGGCACCAGACGGAGACCTTCTCCCGGGTGAATTCAGAGGGTGGAGAGAGCTGGCAAAGCGTCTTCCACTGTGGGTGTGGACTGAATGCCGTTCATTATAAAACTTCTTAACACTGTCTTGCAAACGAGAGGAAACACCGCCTAAGTTAGTGGTGGTCAACCTGGTCCCTGCCGCCCACTAGTGGTGGTCAACCTGGTCCCTACCGCCCACTAGTGGTGGTCAGCCTGGTCCCTACCGCCCACTGGTGGTGGTCAGCCTGGTCCCTGCCGCCCACTGGTGGTGGTCAACCTGGTCCCTGCCGCCCACTGGTGGTGGTCAACCTGGTCCCTACCGCCCCCTAGTGGTGGTCAACCTGGTCCCTACCGCCCACTGGTGGTGGTCAGCCTGGTCCCTGCCGCCCACTGGTGGTGGTCAACCTGGTCCCTGCCGCCCACTGGTGGTGGTCAACCTGGTCCCTGCCGCCCACTGGTGGTGGTCAACCTGGTCCCTGCCGCCCCCTAGTGGTGGTCAACCTGGTCCCTGCCGCCCACTGGTGGTGGTCAACCTGGTCCCTGCCGCCCCCTAGTGGTGGTCAGCCTGGTCCCTGCCGCCCACTAGTGGGCATTCCAGCTTTCATGGTGGGCGGTAGCGGAGCAACCAAAGTATAAATAAAAAGATAGATTTAACTATAGTAAGTTGTTTTATAAGGATTTATTCTGCCAAACTTAGCGAAAATCCGACATAAAGTACTTGATAAGTAATTATTATTATATGCTTTAACTTGCTGTCACTCTGCTTTATAAATTTTATAAAGTAAAGTTCCTTCCCTACTTTATAAATCACCATGACTGTGGAACCGGTGGGCGGTTAGAAAATGTTACTACTAAGAGAGATACAGAAGTGGGCGGTAGGGATAAAAAGGTTGACTCTCCCTGGCCTAAGCAAAAGGAATGAATGGATGGACGTAAAACAGCAAACACGGGTCCAGGGTGAGGACGGGAGTTGGGAGGAGTGCTTGGTGCTCCCCCTCCAGGGGCTCCCAATGAGCTCAGCCCGGCTCCTGCTCCTCCACAATGTCTGATTCTATCTCTTCACACCAGCCCCCCCACCACTGCGAGCCTTGAACGAAAGGGACGTCGGCTCATCAGCTGAGCTACGAGCGAAGAGGAGATGAAGTTCTGCCGCGTGGAGAGAGCCATCTGAAAGCAACCATGTCTTTCTAACTAAATGTTCGCCTTACTCGCAACCACGGCACGGCACGGAGTGCGTCAGGGCCCCTCCTCAGGACGTCGGAGAGGACCCCCCCTGCGTCGTGTTCCCCAGGACGTGACCACGTCCAGCGCTGGCTCCCTGACAGCTCAGACTTTGTCCAGGCGCCTCAGAGAACAGGGAGTTTGGTCTCCATTTCTTATTCTCAGCCCAGAGAATATCCCCTGAGCCCACCCCCAACCATCTCATCCAGGCTAACACCCTATTGTTGCACCTGGGCGTTTCCTTCGGAGCACCTGCTAACCAATGGGAAGTGAGTACTGGTCAGTGACGTGCAGAATGTCTCACCTCCCTCCTTACACTGTTAAACCCCAGGACAATAAGGACTGTCTCGGTGCCACTCACCACCGGGCAACGGATTGCCTTCCTAAGTAAAGATGGAAAGTACGACCTCTGAAAATCTAGCTGATACAACGTAAGTTCCTTCGAAAGTTAATTAAAAGATATATATTCTTTCTGACACTGAGAACTTAATGAGTGAATGCTCTCTGGAAGAAAGGGAGGGAGGGAGGGAGGGAGGGAGGGAGGGAAGAAGGGAAGGAGAGAGGAGGGCAAACAGCTGTATGGGAAAAACATACAAATTTCCCATCAGGTTTTCAAGTAGCCGTCATGCCTCCAAATGCCGTACGTAAATACCGGAATTTATATACGCTACACAAAGGCCAACTGTCCATCTATGGACTGTCACACGATCTCAATGGAGAGACTGCATGAGTACATTCAAACAATCCATGAGACCAGAGCCAATGCCAAAATGACACGGGACAACACTTCTGTGTCCGCCAGAGGCGACGAGCTAATTAGCTGGTCTCTGCACTCACCCGGGAATCCGCCGGACCTGGAGCTTGGACAACAACAACAAGAGTGGATTTTAAATTGTATTTAGTAATTCAACAACCTATATAACTAAAAAGCATCCAAAGAAGATGCATATATTCTCAAAACGGTGACACACTCATCTGTTTACAAATGTTTGTGTACACACTTGTGGCCTTGTGGCGGGGAGGTGGGGAGGAGACAGAGGCAGAAACAGAAAGACAGGCAGAAAAGCGGGGGGGGGGGGCAGAAAGAGACCCCCGCAGCAAGAATGTGCATAAATTATTTTCAAACCTTCAGTTTCTCTTTTGACCAATAACCTTCTCTTTATCTTTTTCTCTATTGACCCAGACGCATCATAAACATGACGTATCTGGTTCTGGGCGGTCCCCGAGAGTACCATTAGTACACAGAAACAATGTATCTTTTTAATTAACTTTCAAAGAAACTTATCATCAACTAGATTTTCAGAGGTCATAGTTCCCATGTTGCCTTAGAAAGGCAAGCTGCTGCCCCGAGACAAAGCTTCCGACTTTCCTTGAGTACAAATTGACGGGTTGCCTCTCCAACAAACCGGCTCTCCTTTCTAAGACCCAACATCAACCCATCTATAGACTTTTTATTTCAGTTGCCACTTTGAGCCTGAAATCCCACTTCAGGCGGGGGAAGAAAAAAAAAAGTCAAACCATCAAACGCCAAATCCAAAAGCCTCTGTCTGTCTTTCATCCACAGAGAACCCCGGGACACATTCAGACTAAGCCAGAAGGTGAGTGGAGTTTCACACCCAGTGCTACAGGGACTGCTTCTGGGAGAGAGAAAAGCAGGGCAATTGAGCCAAGCTCCAGTAATTGGCAACCCGCTGTGGTGGTGATTGCGCACACACACATACGTGCATTCACACACACACACACACATGCACACACACGTGCACGCACACACGCATGCCTTCTTTATGATTTTACCGAGAAAGTTCAACCTGACATGCAGAACATATCGTATTATTCGTCTGTAGGAAAAATGATGCGGAAAGTATATACAATTAACCTTTGATTCGTCTTTGATGGGTGTGCTGTTGTTGTTTTGTTTTGTTTTTTAAGTGAGTATTCTCACCTCTCCTAACAACAGACAAAAAGGAACTGGTTAGTCTATAGAGCTGATGTTGACGAGACAGCCAGGGTTGGATCTATGCAACGCTCCGGGGTTTTGTAAGAATGATTTCTATTAGAAGGCTTGAACGCATGTTTTCTGGTCTACCCAGGAAAGGGCAGCCCTGGTCTCCTCCCTGGCATCACCGGCGCTGGGTCTTCATAAGTCATCAAGTCAGTAGTGTCCCGGGCTCTTCGGCCGACTCCATGGCACACGGTCAGACCGTTCTCACATGGACAGGGGCGAGAACGGCCTGGCGGTCGGGGCCCTGACACTGGGCTGAGCGCTCCCTGGTGCTCCCCAAAGCCTCTGAAGAAACGTACTTGGTAAGAAAAAAAATTAAAAAAAAAAAACCCTCTACGAAGACAAAAGAGGCACAGTCATCTAATGAGTTCCAGAATGAACTGCGTCCACGGTTTCCGGCAGCTAATCAGGTGACAGTGATCGCCTCGCTCAGCGTCACGGGTACTTAGTGTGAATACGTCCCTCGTACCAGCACCCTGGTGCTCCTCGCCGCAGCCCCGTGAGGCAGGGATTACTGGCCTCGCGTTGCAAGTGAGGAAACTGAGGCTGCTGCAGCTGGACGGCTGGGCTGCCCAAGGTCACACAGCAAGAAGGCGGCTGGGCGGAGATCCACCCCAGCTCGCCCACTCCAACCCCACGCTGCGAACGCTGAGTACGTGTTACTGCCTTCCTCTTTCTACTGAAGTGACTTCCTCTTAGAAGATAATAATAATAATAATAATAATAACAACAACAATAATTCTTTCTCTCCACCGAAATGCAAAAACTTCTTGGGAGCAAGAGCCTAATTCCACCCACAGGGCATCTGAACGATAAGAAAAGCACACAGGCAGCTTCCAAGCGCCTCTAAAGAAGGCTTATCTGGAAGGTTTGGGGGGTGTCCCACTTCTAATCCAGAAATGAAACAGTTTCATAAGAAGGAACCAGAGCCCCAGTCTCCTGAATGCACCAGCCAAAGATGACGTCACCAGAGACATCCTTAAACTCCCTCTCAAACTAAAAAAATAACAAAACAAAAATAACTAAAAAAAATAACAAAACACACAAAGGGAGAACTTACGCGGCAATCTCGAGTTCTGTCCTCCAGCGGGAGGAAGGCTGAATCCTAAGCCCCCCCCCCCCCGCGAGCACGCAGAAATCCCTGACTCCCCGTGGCCTGTGGGGTTTGCGTCCCTCCTCTCAGCCCACCCCAGCGCCCCCCGTCTCCACGATGACGAGGGCACCACCCCGGAGCTCAGAGGTTCAGGGGCCTCCCGGCCTCATGACCATCCTGCACGCCTCCTGGCCACGGTGCCGGGGGCTGCACGCCTCCTGGCCACGGTGTCGGGGGCTGCACGCCTCCTGGCCACAGTGCTGGGGGGCTGCACGCCTCCTGGCCACGGTGCCGGGGGCTGGATGCCTCCTGGCCACGGTGCCGGGGGCTGCACGCCTCCTGGCCACAGTGCCGGGGGCTGGACGCCTCCTGGCCACAGTGCCGGGGGCTGCACGCCTCCTGGCCACAGTGTCGGGGGCTGCACGCCTCCTGGCCACAGTGTCGGGGGGGCTGCACGCCTCCTGGCCACAGTGCCGGGGGCTGCACGCCTCCTGGCCACAGTGCCGGGGGCTGCACGCCTCCTGGCCACAGTGCCGGGGGCTGCACGCCTCCTGGCCACAGTGTCGGGGGGCTGCACGCCTCCTGGCCACAGTGTCGGGGGCTGGACGCCTCCTGGCCACAGTGTCGGGGGCTGCACGCCTCCTGGCCACAGTGTCGGGGGGCTGCACGCCTCCTGGCCACAGTGCCGGGGGCTGCACGCCTCCTGGCCACAGTGTCGGGGGGCTGCACGCCTCCTGGCCACAGTGTCGGGGGGGCTGCACGCCTCCTGGCCACAGTGTCGGGGGGCTGCACGCCTCCTGGCCACAGTGTCGGGGGGGCTGCACGCCTCCTGGCCACAGTGCCGGGGCCTGCACGCCTCCTGGCCACAGTGTCGGGGGGGCTGCACGCCTCCTGGCCACAGTGCCGGGGGCTGCACGCCTCCTGGCCACAGTGTCGGGGGGCTGCACGCCTCCTGGCCACAGTGTCGGGGGCTGCACGCCTCCTGGCCACAGTGCCGGGGGCTGCACGCCTCCTGGCCACAGTGTCGGGGGGCTGCACGCCTCCTGGCCACAGTGTCGGGGGCTGGACGCCTCCTGGCCACAGTGCCGGGGGCTGCACGCCTCCTGGCCACATCTCTCCTCTTCTACTGTCGAAACGGAGCACCCCGCTCACAGACACCCCCTTGCTTCCAGCAGGGAACACGGCCTCTTGAGATGAGCACACGCTCCTTGGCCCATGGCGTGGGGAATGCCGTCACGCTCCGGCTAAAAGCATACAGGCAGAAGCATCTCGTGGCAACGTCCACAGCGATGGCGTCTCTCTTGACCCCTCTCTCTTGACCCTTTCCTTCCTGCTGGCTGTAATAAGGATGCGCTGTGATAGCTGGGGCGCCTATCACCCCTTCTCGGACCGTGAGATCACTGTCACTCCTGCGGCAGTGGAGCAGAAAGCTGAAAGGGACCCAGGGCCCCCGGCCTCTGGGCTCCTGACTTCAATGCGAGAAGAAAAACCTTATGTGTATATTCTCTAGACATCGTTGATCCCATTTTAATGAGACTCGCTGTCAGAGGATATAGGTGGTGCCAAAAACACCTAGATAAGGAGCCTCCTCTACGCTTCGCAACTCAGTCCCAGGTCACGCTGAGCCTACCTGAGGATAACCTTCCCCCCCTCTTCCTGGATGTGCCCAATCTGAGCATCTCAATTTCAGGGGCTGCCCCTCGGCCCCAGCCCCTCCCTTGCTTCTTCTGACTCCGGCCCCAGTGAAGGGACACAGCCGTGACACGGGTGACCAGATGCTCACAGCTGCCTTCTGACTCTCACCCGGCTTCCGGCTCCATTACAAAGCGACCCAGCAGACCACCGGGTCTTCTCTCACACCAGGTACCCCCACCACCGGGCTCATCTGAGGACAACCATCCTAAGAGCTGCTGATTTCTGACGGCTGACGGCTTACCACGTCTGAGCTCTGCTTCCAGCATCTCCTACATGGCAACCACCGTGAGGCGCTCAGCGACATGTTTAAGGCAGGCAGTGGCATTGGGCCCATTTTGTAGATGAAGACCCCAGAGGGTCAATGCCATGGCGGGGAATCCAACTGCCCGAGAGCCCGGGCACGTGCCCACCGCCCCGCGCGGCCCCGCAGGAGAAGGGGCAGAAGGAAGGCGCGAGGAAGACTGTTAAGAGCGGGCAGCGGCCGCGCAGGGGAAGGGGCAGAAGGAAGGCGCGAGGAAGACTGTGAGAGCGGGCAGCGGCCGCGTGTCCTCAGGACACTTCATTCTGCTTCCCTCTTGACCGCTCCAGAAAACCCCTGCCGTTTCCTCCTGCCGCCCACGTCTCATCCCCTGCACATTCTGGAGTGACCTTCGGAGCAGGTGGGCCAGGACAGCAGCAGGAAAAACGTCCCAAAGTCACCCCCGCCCTCAGCGTGAGACAAAGACAGAAACCGACTCTCGGGACCAAACGGCAACCTCAAGGACCCTGTGCTTTTCGGCACCGAGACGCCGGGGGGTCTTTTGTTGAGAGGTCCAAGTTCCGGAAATAACCCAACTGTTTTCACCAGCACCTCAGCCGTTGGGATTAGGGGGAGTTCTTCCAGTTCAGCACGTGAAACTGGGGGGGGGGGCAGGGGTGTCACCATCTTGTCAGAGAGGCTGCGTGGGTCCGCAGGGGTCAGGGGCTGAGCTGACCCTGCCCCAGATCTCAGGTGAGAGGACACAGGAGTCTCAGAAGACAGCGGTGCCAGGCTGCCAGCTTTCTGTGCCGCGGACAATGCCACCCACACTCACGGGGATCACTTTACTTCTCCCTGGAGGGTGGAGGCGCTCCAACCACGCTGTCAATCAGGACTAAGTCACATAGCTGGCTCTTGAGCCCTTCAATGCTTTCTTCTCCCGATGGAAACCCAGCTCACCAGCATGGTCAGTGTGCCTCTAAGACACACTCTAGAAATGTGACATTCCTCACCAAACGCAACCACATCCAGCCCCAAAACTGGGAAGGGAGTGAAGGAAGGAGAGAGGGGAGAGGGGTGTGCCTTCTAGAGCAGAAGTTGCATGAAAATTCAAATGCCTACAGAGGCCAGAAAGCATGCCTGGCTGGGATCGACAGAGACCACGTGGGGGGCCTGCCCCTCTGTGCAGCCAGTCTCAGCTCCAAATGACCTTTCTAACCAGAAAGGGGAACCAGGTCTCGCCACACACGAAGGTAGACATTCAGATATGTATGTGAAATCTTCCAGTCCTAAAATGTCAACATCACATTCAGAAAAACATCCTGGACAGTGATCTGGCCCTGGAAAGCGAGTTTGCAGCCAGAGACCACCGGGGCCACCGTACATATGGTTCAAAGATGCTGCCAGGCCGGGCCTCCTTGACTTGTGGGTCAAGGATCTCCAACCAGAGGCAAGCATCCAGGTACCTGGTCACTGGAGTCCTTCCCTATCTAGCCAGAAGATACAAAGGGTGACTTAAACCAAGATCTGAGAAGCTCCTCTTTCAGGGGGCCCAGGAAACCAGCCCACCGCCATTCTGTGGGTCTGCACGGGGAGGGGGGGGGGCAGGGAGGCAGCCACCTGCGGAGACCTCTGTGAGGCAGGCAGGAGGCAGGACCGCGCTCTGTGAGCTGAGGAACAGGGAGGAACAGGGAGGAGGGGTCCTCCAGAACCAGGACTGACCAGGTAGGGTAGGTTCAAGAGACCGTCTGACTCCTGTGGTGCCCAGAAGTGAGAAGTGGGGGAGGGGTACGTCCTCGGTAGTGAGGCCTCCCACTCCACCCGCCTTTCCCTTGGGTGGAGCATCAGCCCATGTATACACCGCTTAAAAGGCCCCTTCTGGGGTGAAGAGTCCTAGCTTGGGAGGTCACTCTGACAGATGTGATTTCCTCTCTCTCTCTCTCTCTCTCCTGAACTCAGTCACTTCTAGAAAGTTCTTTTAACCATTTCTTCTCAAAAAAAAAAAGGCATCCCAGTGTCCCAAAGCCTACCTTGACACTGGAATCCTTGCTTCCCGAAGCCCCTGCAAAAGCAGAAGGAGGCAGGTCAGGCAGCTGGAGGGACCCAGCCACCACCTAGTCCCCCCCCCCCAAAGTCATTGCCCTTCCTCCCGCCCTCTACGCACCCCAGGTGCAGCCTCCCAGCCACAGGCGGGTGCCCAAGAGTCTTCCGCCTTTGAGGGAGAGGGGGGAGGGAGCTCGATGGTGTCCCCCACCTCCCCTCAGAAGGAAGAGGACAGGCGGCTGCGACCACCAGGTGGCGTTTCAGTGGGGGGGGGTCGGGGGGCGGAGGGTAGGCGGGAGATCTGCCCGCAGAGATGCCCGAGGACCCTCGGGGAGAGAGAAAAGACGCAAAGAGAGCGAGGTGGGAGAGCCCCGCGGCGGCGCTCTCAGGGGGCCTGGCTGAGGGGAGAGGACGTCCCCGTGCCCAGAGGGGCAGGAGGGGAGAAAGGGGCCCGCAGCGACATGAGAGGGAGAGCTAGGGAGCGGAAAGGGGAACCCAGGCTATCAGGGAGGCGCAACGAGAGAGAGAGAGAGAGAGAGAGAGAGAGAGACGGAGAGAGAGAGAGAGACGGAGAGAGAGAGACAGAGAGAGCCGAGGGCGCTGCCCCGGGAGGTGCAGGAGGAGGAAAGGGTGCCCGGTGCCCGCAGGGAGAGAGGACACCCAGGGCGCTGCCCCGGAAAAGAGGGATTGGGGTGAGGGCTCCTGGGGCCCGGAAGGAGGTAACGAGATAGGGAACCGGGGGCAAGAGGGCACTCCCTAAAAGGGACAGACCCCACATCCCCAGCGGCCCCGGGGCGCTCCGGAGGCGGCTGGGAGGGCGAGGGCAAGCGGGCGCCTGGCGGCCGGCCGTCTGGAAGCCGGGTGTGGGCCGGCCAGCAGGGAGCCCGGGCCGGAGAGTGGGAGCGGGACGGCCGGGTCGCGGGGCGAACGGAGGGTCCCCGCGCGCGGCAGTGCCCTCGGGGCCGGGCAGGCGCCCCGCGCGCGCGCGCGCGCTCTCACCAGATGAAGTCGGTGCAGTGGCTGCAGAAGGTGGGCTGCTTGAAGAAGCGGGCGGTGAATTTGTGGTTCTTCACCTCGTGCACGTTCTTCTGCCGGAGGGCGCCTTTGCGGGCGAAGCGCACGGTGCTCTCCTCGCCCTCGGCCGGCGGCCCCGCAGCCGGGTCAGCCATCTTTGCGCGCGGGACGCGGGAGCACGCGTGGGGCAGCCCAGGGGCGCGGGGCGCCGGCGGCGGCCGGGAGGCGCGGGGGAAGGCTGCGCTGCTGCCGCCGCGGGGCCGGGCGCTTCCCTGCGCCGCTCTGGCGGCCGCGCGCGCGGGGCTGCGGACGGCACTCGCCCAGCTGCCGCCGCTCGTCCAGCTGCGCTCGGCACCGCTGGCCCCAGCTGCGGGGGTGGGAGGCGGAGCCCCGGCCGGTACGCCCCCCTCATTTGCATCGCGCACAGGCCCCGCCCCGCCAACTGCTTTACATATTGGCACCTAGAGGCTCGGGGCCTTGGGGTGGGGGGTGGGAAGCGTTCTCAGCCGCAGCTCTGCGGCGTTGGAACCGAAACCTGCGGTTCTCAGACTCTCCAGCCTCGCCCCTAACTCGCCCTCGCCCCGGAGTGGCTTGAAGGAGAGGTGCACCCGCGGTGCCACCCGGGGAAAGAGAGCGGAAGGACCCGCGGGAGGCTGGGAATGGGGAGTGGGTAGGGTGGGCGCGACGGATTCCACGCGACCTCTGCGAAGGGTACTGATCCGCCCCCCAGCCACCCCACTGGCCATTCCGCGAGCGCCTCCAGGAGGGACGGGCTCCCGCTGTCACTCACTCGGGAAGGTCTGTGACTCCGCACACTTACACACGCGCGGACTGCAGAGGTAGAGGAGGAGCAATCTTTAGGTTATATATATCTCTCTAACTCCACCACAAAGAGAATTCTTGGCTTTGCTCGCCCGACCGATTGGAAGAGAACTCCCTACCGGCCGTCCATCCTCTCTACAAAGGGACTCGGTTTCCTCGACTGTGAAATGGGCTAATGGGGAAGGGAAATTGAATTAAGTCAGCATTTCCTCAACTTTGTTTATTCCTGACCCATCTTGACAAATGCTGGTCATCTTTGGGCACTTAATGGTGGGGGGGGGAGAGGAGCGGGGGTGGGGGGGGGAGTCTATCTGATTTCTGAGTTTGAATAGTAACTATTAAATCTCGCCAAATGCTGCCACCTGCCCAAAACAGCTGCATTTGGGGCTTCTTTTATTTGTTAAGAAAGATTTACAAATGATATTTAGAGGAATGTTAAAGACACACCAACATCCAACTGGGGCTCTCTCCCCGATGGGAGGGTGGAAGGTAGTCAAAAGGGTAATAGCAGGCCCTGGCCGGTTAGCTCACCGGTAGAGCGTCGGCCTGGCATGTGGGAGTCCCGGGTTCAATTCCCAGCCAGGGCACACAGGAGAAGCGCCCATCTGCTTCTCCACCCCTCCCCCTCTCCTTCCTCTCTGTCTCTCTCTTCCCCTCTTGCAGCCGAGGCTCCATTGGAGCAAAGTTGGCCCGGGCGCTGAGGATGGCTCTGTGGCCTCTGCCTCAGGCGCTAGAATGGCTCTGATTGCGGCAGAGCATCGCCCCCTGGTGGGCATGCCGGGTAGATCCCAGTCGGGCACATGTGGGAGTCTGTCTGACTGCCTCCCCGTTTCCAGCTTCAGAAAAATACAAAAAAAAAAGAAGGGGGTAATAGCTGTCTACATGAGGGATGCACCGTCCCCCACATCCGTGAAGACTGCACGGCACTGGACTACACACTCCTTCAGGGCCGCTGCCCACGTCTCACCCAGCCCCAAGCTCCGGGCCTGCCACCTCCTAAGAGCTCAATAGATGTGGGTTAAATGAGTGTGTGAACAAATGAGTCAATGAAAAACTTGAAGGAGAGCACCCCTCAACCTCACTCGTGTCCAGTCGGTGTTCAATAATGATAACTGTCAGGAGCTAGATGGCTGTCAGATATTTGCACTGTCTTCTTGAGTCCTCCCAACAACCCTGTGTGAGTCTGGTGACGCATTGTGGACAAGGATGGTGAGGCTCAGAGTGATCAAGATAGACAACCCGGCCCTGGTTGGTTGGCTCAGTGGTAGAGCGTCTGCCCAGCATGTGGATGTCCCAGGTTCGATTCCTAGTCAGGGCACACGGGAGAAGCACCCATCTGCTTCTCCATGCCTCCCCCTCTTGCTTCTCTTCCTCTCTCTCTCTCTCTCTCTCTCTCTCTCTCTCTTTCTCTCTTTCTCTCTCTCCCCTCTTCCACAGCCATGGCTGGAGTGGAGAGAGTTGGCCCCAGACACTGAGGGTGGCTCCCTGGCCTCTGCCTCAGGTGCTAAAGAAGAACTTGGTTGCTGAGCAATGGAGCAATGGCCCCAGATGGACAGAGCATTGCCCCCTAGTGGGCTTGCCGGGTGGATCCTGGTGGGGATGCATGCGGGAGTCTGTGTCTCTCCTCCTCTCACTGAATAGTAAAAAGAGAGAGAGAGAGAGAGACAACCCAAGTCACGCTGCCGTTGAGTGGTGCTCAGGCTGGTCTACCTACAAGTCACACTGGAAATAAAGGGACAAAAGGAGGCAGGATGACGTCGAGCCAACAACCCTGAACATGTGACTAAGGAAGCCCCTGTCCCACTCCGATGGGACTTGCCCAGTGGCGAGTCATTATTAGGTGGCCTGAGGACAGCAAACCTGTGATATGAGAACATCCCTCCCCACACAGTTCAAAGGTAGTGAGCAAAAAATAGCATTTGCTTTTTGAGGTTGACGTGTTTGAGAAACTGGACGTGGCTGTATGTTATTTGTCCTTTGACAGGCTCTGTCCCCTCCCAGGGGACACTGCTGTGGAAGTTGCTTTCCTTTGAACCCACATCCTGCTTTTTGAATGAAGTTCTTGGATGGCTTTGGTCTGTAACAACAAACAGTAACTTCATGGGCCTGAACCTAGGGATACAGAGGCAGGTGGATCCCACTGAGCCACTCCATTCCTAGGGGGGGGGCTGTACCATCTGAGAACGAGGGAGCACAGGTCCCATTCCACCCAGATCCCTATGGGGCCAGGGCTCTCAAACTGGTGGCCCTGAAATACATTTTTTAGCCAGCCCAGTAAATTCTTTTTTGTACATTGTATAGAATTTTACCTAATTATCCAGATTCTGACTTCTCTAGGTAGGAAAAAAAAAAAATGATATGGTTGCATTAAGCATGCATTCCTCCGTTTGTTCATTCATTGGTCCACTCCTTCAGCGATGACTTTATTGTGCACCTGTTACATGCTATTTCACCCATTGTTCAATAAAATAGAAACATCCTTGCCTTCATGGAGCTTACAGTCTCGGGGTGGGGGGTGGGGAGATGAACAATAAAGAAACAAACTAAAATCTATCCTTGGTGGTGTAGAGGTTCACGCTGTGGAGAAGAAATAAAGCGTGGTAATGGAATGAAGACAGAGTGGCCAGGGACACCCGTTGTTACCAGGGGACATCTAAGAAGAGACCCGAATGAAGCGAGGAGGTGTCTGAGGGCAGAATGTTCCAGACAAAGGGAGAGGTACACACAGAAGACGTGCAGAAGGGGCGTGCTGGGCGTGTTGAAGAAGTGGCCGGGAGGCCCCTGCAGCTGGCATGGAAAGAGGAGAGAGAGCAGGTGCCAGATGAGGTCAGGAGGGTGGCGAGGTCTTGTAGGCAGGATCGGGGTTCGGATTTCACCCCTGCGGATGGGAAGCCACGCTGGAGGGTTGAGAGCAGAGGCGTGGCTTGATCTGGCTTAAGTTCCCCTTAAAGATTAACCTCAATGCTCTTTGGAAATAGAGGGAAGGGGAGAAGGAGTAGGAGCAGGGAGAGCAGTTGAGGTCATTTGAGTAGATGAAGCAAGAAGTGACAAGATGGCCCAGTGCCACATGCAGCCAAAGGGCAGCAGCTCCCTACGGGTTAGGCCCAGGCACTCCTGGTCACCAGAGCCCCCGTGTGGTCCACTTGAATTATAAACAAAGGAGGCAGCGAGATCTCAGGTGGCTCTGGCTGGAAATGATGTCCAAGGTCCAGACTTCAGACTTGCTGTCTTTTATTATTATTATTATTATTATTGATTTGACAGAGAAACATTGATTTGTTATTCCACTTATTTATGCACTTATTGGTTGATTCTTTTGTGTGTGTGTGTGTGTGTGTGTGTGTGTGTGTGTGTGTGTGTATGACAGAGACAGAGAGAGGCAGAGGGAGGGACAGATAGGGACAGACAGACAGGAAGGGAGAGAGATGAGAAACATCAATTCTTTGTTGCGGCTCCTTAGTTGTTCATTGATTGCTTTCTCATATGCCTTGACCGGGGGGGGGGGGGGGGGGATCCAGCAGACCGAGTGACCCCTTCCTCAAGCCAGCTAGTGAGCCTTGCTCAAACCAGATGAGCCCACGCTCAAGCTGGCAACCTCCGGGTTTTGAACCTCGGTCCTCCACATCCCGGTCTGATGCTCTATCCACTGCACCACTGCCTGGTCAGGCCCATTGGTTGATTATTGTATGTGCCTTGACCAGGGATCAAACTAACAACTCTGGAGTATTGGGATAACGCTCTAACCAACTGAACTACCCAGCCAGGGCCAGACTTGCTGTCTCTATTAGTTTTCTGTGGCTGCCATAACAGAAAGTCATAAAACTAGCACTAAAAATAACAGAAATGTATTACCTCATAACTCCGGAGACCAGAAGGCGGAAGTCAGGTGTCTGAAGGGCCCTACTCTTTCCGGGGGCTTTAGAGAAGAACCCTTCCTTGCCCCTTCCAACTTCCGATGGCCGTCAACATTCCTTGGCTTCTTTATCTTGTCATCACATCGCTCCCTTCTCCGCCTCCATCTTCACAGCTTCTCTCTGTCCGTCTCTCTTCTCCTCTTCTGTCTGTCTAATCTCCTCTGTGCATCTCTTTACCAGGACACTAGTTATTGGATTTGGAGCTCACCCAGATAATCTGGAATGATTTTTTTTTTCATTTCAAAAAATTCTTATCATAATTGCATCTGCAAAGGCCTTTCTTTTTTTTCTCAATAGTGTAGCACTCACAGATTATGGGAATTAAGACACGAACAGTCAAAATACTACATGCGTAAACCACCCCTGGGCGAGTCCCTGGCTCCCTCGGTGTCCCCCCGTCGGTGAGATTGGGGCAGAGATGCAGTAGCTTGCCTCTTGAGACTGTCCTTCTCAGGCCACACGCTCCAGAATAGTGACCACTGGCCCCGCGTGGCCACTGAGCCCGTGGGATGTAGCTAGCCTGAACTGAGACGCGATTGCAACTATAAAACACGCCACAAAATATCAGGTACGTGCTTAAGATGACAAAGAATGTAAAAACGTCTCGTGCATAATTATCTTGATTACATGGTAAAGTCATCATATTTTGGATCTATTGTGGGCTAAGTCAGATTTTTCTCTAAAATGAATTTCCCCTGTTGTTTTTCTGTTTGTTTGTTTGTTTGTTTTATTTTTTTAATCTTTTTTTTTTCTTTATTCATTTTTAGAGAGGAGAGAGAGAGAGACAGAGAAAGAGAAGGGGGGAGGAGCTGGAAGCATCAACTCCCATATGTGCCTTGACCAGGCAAGCCCAGGGTTTCGAACCGGCGACCTCAGCATTTCCAGGTCGACACTTTATCCACTGCACCACCACAGGTCAGGCTGTTTTATTTTTTTAATGTGGTTACTATAAAATGTAAAATTATGTATGTGGCTCGCCTTATTTTTCTTTGGACAACTTGGTTCTAATGAATTGATTTAAAAGTAATTAATTAATTAATTTTTAAAAACGAAATCATATAAATAAAAACGCACCTCTATTCTCTCTGGTAGGAGCAGTGGTGTCCTGACTGGGGGGCTGAGGCGTCTGCACTCAGGGGGCCCACTCACAGGGCTGTTCAGTGGGTGCTGGCTGTCAGCGAGAGGTCCCTCAGGGCTTTTAGCCAGGGCCTCGGTTCCTTTTTATGTGGGCCCCTCCATTGGTATCCAAAGCTCTCTCGTAGCATGGTGGTGAAACCCCAAAAGTGAGTGTCCCAAGAGATGGAAAGTGAAAGATAATAGTTCTGTAGACTGACACAGTGTCATTTCTGACATGCTATATTGGTCAAGCACTCTCAGAACCTCTATACAAGGGGAAACCTTGTGTCTCAATGAAAAGCACTTCAAAGAATTGGGGCTCCGTAGGAGGTCATGAAATATTCCTCAAAATTTTGCCGGAGTAGGAGCTCATGAAATATTTCTCAAAATTTTGCCTGACCAGTGGTGGTGGTATGTTGGCTAGAGACTCAATCTGGGACGCCGAGGTCCCAGGTTTGAAACCCCCAGGTCACCAGCTAAATTAAACGCAGGCTCACCAGCCTGAGCATGGAATCATCGGCATGATCCCATGATCACTGTCTTGAGCCCAAAGGTTGCAGGCTTGAAGCCCAAGGTCACTGACTTGAGCAAGGGGTCACTGCCTCGGCTGGAGCCCCCAGTCAAGGCACATCTGAGAAGCAACAATGAACAACTAAGGTGCCACAACTATAGGATGATGCTTTTCATCTCTCTCTCTCTTCCTGTCCTTGTCTCTGTCTGTCTGTCTCTCTTGCAAAAAAAAAAAAATTATCAGAATTTTTAAATGTCATCATTCTTATCTCACATATGAAGAAACAGAAATTTGAAAAAGTTAAGCGATTCTCAAAGTCACTCTAAAACTGCTACTGCTGCCTGACCAGGCGGTGGCGCAGTGGATAGAGCGTTGGACTGGGATGCGGAAGGACCCAGGTTCAAGACCCAGAGGTCACCAGCTTGAGCGCGGGCTCATCTGGTTTGAGCAAAAAAAGCTCACCAGCTTGGACCCAAGGTCGCTGGCTCGAGCAAGGGGTTACTTGGTCTACTGAAGGCCCACGGTCAAGGCACATATGAGAAAGCAATCAATGAACAACTAAGGTGTCGCAACGCGCAACGAAAAACTGATGATTGATGCTTCTCATCTCTCTCCGTTCCTGTCTGTCTGTCCCTGTCTATCCCTCTCTCTGACTCTCTCTCTCTGTCTCTATAAAAAAAAAAACAACAAAAAAAAAAAAAAACCTGCTACTGCTAATAATTAAAACTTAACATTAAGAAAAGAAAAACAGGGCCCATTCAAAGGAAAAAATAACCGGCAGAAACTGTCCCAGTGAAACACCAGGTGGAGAATCTACTAGACAAAGACTTTAAAAAAGAGATACTTAAAGATGCTCAAAGAACTAAAGGAAGACATGGAGAAAGTCAAGAAAATGTCAAAAAAAAAAAGACAAAAAACTAAAAAGAAACAAAACAAATTCTAGAGATGAAAAGTACAGTAATTGAAATTTAAAATCCACTAAAGGAATATTCAAAGGCATATTTGAGAATATAGGTGAAAAAAGTTCGTGGACCTGAAGATAAGATGATTGAAATTACAGAGGAACAGAAAGAAAAAAAGATTGAAAAAAGTGAACAGAGACTAAGAGACCAGTGGGATACCGTCAAGTAAATCAACATATGCACTGTGGGAGTCCCAGAAGAAGAAGAGAGACAAAAATGGCAGAAGATTTTCAAAGAATTAATGCTGAAAACTATCCACGTTTGATTATAGACATGAATAGAAAATAGAAACTTTGGAGGCCAGAAGGCAGTAGACTGATATATTCAAAGCGCTAAAACAAAACAAAAAACTGTCAATCAAGACTCCTGTAACCAGCACAACTGTCCTTCAAATTGTGAGGGGGGAAAAATGAAGAAACTTCTAGATAGCCCTGGCCGGTTGGCTCAGCGGTAGAGCGTCGGCCTGGCGTGCGGGGGACCCAGGTTCGATTCCCGGCCAGGGCACATAGGAGAAGTGCCCATTTGCTTCTCCACCCCCACCCCCTCCTTCCTCTCTGTCTCTCTCTTCCCCTCCCGCAGTCAAGGCTCCATTGGAGCAGGGATGGCCCGGGCACTGGGGATGGCTCCTTGGCCTCTGCCCCAGGCACTAGAGTGGCTCTGGTCACGACAGAGCGACACCCCGGAGGGGCAGAGCATCGCCCCCTGGTGGGCAGAGCATCGACCCTGGTGGGCGTGCCGAGTGGATCCTGGTCGGGCACATGCGGGAGTCTGTCTGACTGTCTCTCCCCGTTTCCAGCTTCAGAAAAAGTACAAAAAAGGAAAAAGGAAAAAAAAAGAAAAAAGAAACTTCTAGATAAAAGTTTAGGGACCTTTTACCACTAAGCCTTCCCTGCAAGAAATGCTAAAGGGAGTCCTACAGGTTGAAATGAAAGGGCATTACACAGTAACCCAAAGCCATACGAAGAAATAAAGATCTTAGTGAAGGCAAACATATGGGTAATTATGAAAGCTAGTGTTATCATAGAAATGGTTTGTAACCTCCCTTTTCTGTTTTCTACATGAGTTAAGAGACAAATACACTTATTTTAATGAAAGAATTATTAATTAGCGTTATTGTAACTTTGGTTTGTAACTCCACATTTTGCCTTCTACATAAGTTAAAAGATTAACACATCATTAGAAAAGAAACATTCGTTTATGTTTTTGAACACATCATGTATCAAGATGTCATTTTGTGATGTCTGTCACTGAAAGAGGTGAGAACAGAACTATACAAGAGCAGATTGGTAGGTTGTACATGCAAGTTAAGCTAGTACAAATACAAAGTAGGGCTATTTAACTTTAGGATGCTAATTTGTAATGCCCAGGATAACCACAAAGAAAACAGCTATAGACTACACAAAAGGAAATAAGTAGGGAATTTAAATGTTTTCCAGGGGGAAAATCAGCCAAACATAAAAGAAGACAGTCATGCAGCAAATAAGGAATAAAAAAGCTATTAATGGCATAAAAGAATAATTAGCAAAATGACAGAAGTCCCTTCTTATCAGTGATTTCTTTCAGTGTAAACTCCCCATTCAAAAGACAGAAATTGGCAGCATGGATTTTTTTTTTATTTTACTCTATTTTATTTTATTTTTAACAAGAGAGAAAAAGAGAAAAGTGTGTGTGGGGGGGAGACAGACAGGAAGGGGTAGAGAAATGAGAAGCATCAACTCATAGTTTGCAGCACCTTAGTTATTCATCGATTGCTTCTCATACATGCCTTGACCACTTGACTCCAGCTGAGCCAGTGATCCCTTGCTCAAGCCAGAGACCTTGGGCTTCAAGCCAGCGACCTTCAGCCTCAAGCCAGTGACCATCAGGTCATGTCTATGATCCCATGCTCAAGCCGGCCATTCCACGCTCAAGCTCGTGAGCCCACTCTTGGAAACCTCAGAATTTCGAACCTGGGACCTCAATGTCTCAGGTCAACACTCTATCCACTGTGTCACCACTGGTCAGGCTGCAGAAGGGATTTTTAAAAATATGATCCAACTCTATACAGTCTACAAGAGGATTAGTTTAGATCCAAAGACACAAATAGGTTGAAAATGAAAAAATTGTGTGAAAGCAGGATCTTGAAGAAATATTTGTATGACCAATATCTATGACCAATGTCATAGCAGCCTTGTTCACAGTGGTTACAATGGGGACGCAGCCCATCCACAGAAGAACGGATAACTAAAATGTGGCATACGCATACAATAGAATGTTACTCATCCCTAAAAGGAAAGAGACTCTTACATAAGCTACAAAGTGGATGAACCTTGAGACATTATGCTAAATGAAATAAGCCAGTTACAAAAAGACTAACCTTGTATAGTTCCACTTCTATGCTGTATCTAGAGTATTCAAGTTCATAGAGACAGAAAGTAGACTAGTGGTGGAAAGAACGGGGAGTTGTCATTTAATGCAGTGGTCCTCAACCTTTTTTTTGGGCCACAGAACAGTTTAATGTCAGAAAATACTTTCATAGACCGGCCTTTAGGGTGGGACGGATAAATGTATCACGTGACCGAGACAAGCGTCAAGAGTGAGTCTTAGACAGATGTAACAGAGGGAATCTGGTCATTTTTTTAAAAAATAAAACATCGTTCAGATTTAAATATAAATAAAACGGAAATAATGTAAGTTATTTATTCTTTCTCTGCGGACCGGTACCAAATGGCCCACGGACCGGTACCGGTCCGCAGCCCGGGGGTTGGGGACCACTGATTTAATGGGATGCTGAGTTTCGGTTTTGCAAAATGAAAAGAGATCTGGAGATGAATGGTGGTTATGAATGTACTTTATACCATTGAACTTTTAAGATAGTTAAGGCAGTAACTTTTTGTTGTGTGCATTTTAACCACATGGAAAGTGGAGCGCATGAATTAATGGGTACAGAATTTCCATCTGAGAAGACGGAAAAGTTCTGGGGATGGATGGTGGTGATGAGTGTCCAACAATGTCAACGTCCTTAATGCCTCTGAACTGTACAGTTTAAAATGGTAGGATGAAAAACGGTACACTTTGTTTTATATACTTTACCTCGATAAAAAAAAATAATAAAGTAAATGAATGAAAAACCCACAATTGATTGGATGCTCACATCGAACCAGAGCCGACGCTAAATAAACCCTTTCCATGTGCGGATGTCTCACGGGGTGACGGTACGATTTCTGTGTTACACACGGGTGAGGAAACTGAGCTACAGCGAGGCTGAGTAACTTCTCCTGGGTTCCGGGTTAGAAACTGGCCGGGCTCTGACTTCTACCCAGGTCTTCTGAGTCCAGAGCCCGTGCTTTAACCACAATCGCTTTTTGCATTACGTCCCTTGGGAAACATATTCTGGTAAGATGAGAACACTCCTGCCTAGAAGAACTGGACTAGAAAAGGTAACCAGATATCGCTAATTTTGTGTGTGTTCCAATATAACACACTATATACAATAAGGTGGATTAATTTTAAGCCTACAGTAGAATATGGTTTGTTTTGTATTTTTCTGAAGTTGGAAACGGGGAGGCAGTCAGACAGACTCCCGCATGCGCCCAACCAGGATCCACCCGGCATGCCCACCAGGGGGCGATGCTCCGCCCATCTGGGGCGTTGCTCTGTTGCAACCAGAGCCATTCTAGCACCTGGGGCAGAGGCCAAGGAGCCATCCTCAGTGCCCGGGCCAACTTTGCTCCAATGGAGCCTCGGCTGCGGGAGGGGAAGAGAGAGACAGAGAGGAAGGAGAGGGGGAGGGGTGGAGAAGCAGATGGGCGCTTCTCCTGTGTGCCCTGGCTCGGAATTGAACCCAGGACTCCTGCACGCCAGGCCGATGCTCTACCACTGAGCCAACTGGCCAGGGCCAGAATATGTTTTTACATATATCTACATCGATGTACCTTCCACCAGATCAAAATATAGTAAAGTTCTAGCTCCCCAGAAAACTCCCTTGTACCCTTTCCTAGAAAATAACCCCTTCAGAGGGAGACACTCTCTAATTTGTATCATCATAAATCAGGTTTATTTCATTAAAAAAATTTTTTTTGAGTTCTGACATAATATCTGTAAGATAAAATTTACATCAAATACTACATAATATGTCACTTATGTAGCATCATATATGTAACACAATGTTTTTAAATTGTGGCATAATATTTGTAACAAAAACATGTAATAAGTTATATGTAACATAATATATGTAACCAAATGTACCGTCTTAATCCTTTCTTTTTTCTGGGATGAGATCTTTCAAGATCTACTCCTTTAGCAACTTTCAAATATACAATACAGCAGTTGTTTGCAACCGCCTGTCTGCGGACCCGTGATGGTCTGACAGAAATTTTGTGTGTGTTTATAATCTTCATAAAACATCAAGGTAGTTAACTCTGTCACAGACCAGCACAAAATTTCTGGCAGACCAGGACCAGTCCACGGATTAGTGGTTGAAAAATACTGCACAGTTGGCCCTGGCCGGTTGACTCAGAGGATAGAACATCGGCTCGGTGTGTGGACGTCCCAGGTTCGATCCCCAGTCAGGGCACGCAGGAGAAGCGACCATCTGCTTCTCTCTCTTCCTTCTCCCCCTTCTCTCTCTCTTCCCTTCTAGTAGCCAAGGGACTCTAATTCCCTTCGAGTCACCCTCGGGTGCTGAGGATAGCTCAGTTGATTCGAGCTTTGGACTCCAGATGGGTGTTGCCAGGTGGATTCCTGTCAGAGCAAATGCGGGCATCTGTCTCTCTATCTCCCTTGCCTTCACTTAAAAAAAGAAATGAAGGAAAGGAGGGAGGGAGGGAGGGAGGGAGGGAGGGAGGGAGGGAGGGAGGAAGGAAGGAAGGAAGGAAGGAAGGAAGGAAGGAAGGAAGGAAGGAAGGAAGGAAGGAAGGAAGGAAGGAGACATTGCGGTTGGCTCAGTGGTAGAGCGTCAGCCTGGCGTGCAGGAGTCCTGGGTTCAATTCCTGGCCAGGGCACATAGGAGAAGCACCCATCTGCTTCTCCACCCTTCCCCCTCTCCTTCCTCTCTGTCTCTCTCTTCCCCTCCCGCAGCCAAGACTCCATTGGAGCAAAGTTGGCCTGGGCGCTGAGGATGGCTCCATGGCCTCTGCCTCAGGTGCTAGAATGGCTCTGGTTGCAACAGAGCGACGCCCCAGATGGGCAGAGCATCGCCCCCTGGTGGGCGTGCCGGGTGGATCCCGGTCGGGCACATGTGGGAGTCTGTCTGACTGCCTCCCCATTTCCAACTTCAGAAAAATAGAAAAATAAAAAATAAATAAATAAAAAGAAAGAGACATTGCACGGTATTATTGACTATACTACACATTACACCCCCAGAACTTATCTTATAACTGGAGGTTTGTAGCTTTGACTATTTCACTCAGCACTGCCCCCCAATCCTCTCAGGCCCTAATCTACTCTCCTGCGTCTATGAGTCTGGCTGTTTTAGATTCCACAGATGAATGAGATCACACAGGATTTGTCCCTCTCTGTCTGCTGTATTTCACTTAGCACAATGCCCTCGAGGTCTATCCAGGTTGTCACAAACGGCAGAGTTTTCTTCTTTTTTATGCCTGAACAATATTCCGCTGTGTATAGATCCCACATTCTGTTTATCCATTCACCCATCGGCGGACACTTAGCTCGTTCCCGTGTCTTGGCCGCTGTAAATAAAGCCGCGATGAACGTGGAGGTGTAGCTATCTCTGCCAGATGGAAGTTTCATTTCCTTTGGACATGGACCCAGAAATGGGACCGCTGGGTCCTGTGGTAGGTAGTTCTGCTTTTAATTCTCTGAGGGGACCCCCCCCGTGTCGTGTCCACCGTGGCTGCCCCAAACTCCGGGCCCTTGAGCGGCGCACCAGGGTTCCCCTTCCCACCACATCCTCGCTTACCATGTCTTATGTTTTTGGACGACAGCCATTCGAACAGGTGTGAGGTGACATCTCACTGTGGTTAAGTACAGTAGTGTTATGTACGTTCACGCTGCGTGCAGCCCACATCCAGGGCGCTTTTCATCTTGCAAAACTGAAACTCTCTACCCCTGGCTTAAACAACGCTCCACGCCCCGCCGGCCCCGTTTCCTGGCTACCATGTTTCTCCTCTGTGTCTATGAACTTGACGATTGCTAGGGAACTCAGCGGAGTTGAACTGCACCGGATTTATCTTCTCATGACCGGTGGTGGTCTGACTTAGCCCATTCAGGCGGCTGTCCCACAGACCAGGTGACTGAAACAACAAAGATTTGTTTCTCAGGGTTTTGGAGGCTAGAAATCTAAGATCACGGTGTCGGTATGATCAGGTTCTTGATGAGACCTCTGTTCCCGGTCATTTCTTCACATGGCCTTTTTTTGGAGAGAGAGAGAGAGGGGAGAGTCTTGGGTCTCTCTTTTTTAAGATAAGGGTGTTAATCTCATCACAGGGGCCCCGCCCTCATGACCTCATCTGAACCTAATTACCCAAAGGTCCCTCCTCCATGGACCATCCCAGTGGAAATTAGGGCTTCAACAGATGAATGGGGTGGGGGAAGGGAGGAACAGACATTTCATCCACAGCGCTGGCTCATTTCACTTTGAATAATGCTTTCAAGTTCTGTCCACTGTTACGGTATGAGAGCTTTTTTTTTTTTTTTTTTTTTTTTTTTTTTAGCTAAGACCATAGATTCATCTTTCTTCTTCTTCTTTCTTCTTCTCCTTCTTCTTCTTCTTCTTCTTCTTCTTCTTCTTCTTCTTCTTCTTTTTCTTTTCTCTCTCTCTTTTTTTTTTTTTTTTTTGTATTTTTCCAAAATGAGAAGCAGGGAGAAGACAGAGAGATAAACTCCCGCATGCGCCCGACCGGGATCCACCTGGCACGCCCACCAGGGGGCGATGCTCTGCCCATCTGGGGCATCGCTCTGTTGCAACCAGAGCCATTCTAGCGCCTGAGGCAGAGGCCACAGAGCCATCCTCAGCGCCCGGGCTAGCTTTGCTACAATGGAGCCTTGGCTGCAGGAGGGGAAGAGAGAGACAGAGAGGAAGGAGAGGGGGAGGGGAGGGGTGGAGAAGCAGATGGGCGCTTCTCCTGTGTGCCCTGGCCGGGAATCGAACTTGGGACTTCCACACACCGGGCTGACGCTCTACTGCTGAGTCCACCTGCCAGGGCCTCATCTTGCCTGTTCTTGAACTTCATATAACTATACACCACGCAGTTTCTGAATATTTTAACTCTCTGTGTCAGTAAGATTCATCTGTAGTTTTTGTATATGTCAGTGTTTGTTCTCATTTTTACTGCCCTGCCTGAATATATACCACAGTGTGCTTGTCCAGTCCCGCTCAATGACCACGTGGGTGATGTCCAGTTTGGGGCTGCTCTGGAAAACTCCACAGTGAAATCCCTGGGTAGGTCTTTTGTGAACAGAAGGCAGTCATTTCTCCTGAATCACTCAATACCCTGAAGTGAAGTTGCTACAGCCAGTGACTTGAAGTCCTGTAGCCTTAACTCCAGACAGCTGGGGCTGGTTGTGGCCACCGTGTGCTGTGGTCAGGCACCTGCCCCAGGCCCTGCGCTGAGCCCTCCTTCAGGGAGGGGGCTGCGTGTCCTGCGTCCCCTCCTCTTCCCCGGGGTCTCCGGCACTGCGTCCCCTCCTCTTCCCCGGGGTCTCCGGCACTGCGTCCCCTCCTCTTCCCCGGGGTCTCCGGCACTGCGTCCCCTCCTCTTCCCCGGGGTCTCCGGCACTGCGTCCCCTCCTCTTCCCCGGGGTCTCCGGCACTGCGTCCCCTCCTCTTCCCCGGGGTCTCCGGCACTGCGTCCCCTCCTCTTCCCCGGGGTCTCCGGCACTGGGTGGGTTCTCAGCGCCCGGCAGCAAACAGGAAGTCACTGTGGGTAACACTCTGTGTCATAATGAACACAGCACAATTCAACCCAACCTTCAGGTCAGGAGAAGGTTGTGTTTGGTTTGCTGAATTCTAGAAAAGGAGACTGAGACAAGGAAGCCAGGAGGGCACACATGGCAAGGCCAGGGATCCCCCAGTGGGGGCCGTGCTCCCGTGAGGGTCCCCTGGTCCTCCTTGCAGCAGGAGCAGCACAGGGACTGCAGCTGGGGTCCGAGGGCAGGCAGGCGGCGGCTGTGGGGTCCCAGGGCGGCTGCCTCCTCGTTCGTTCCGTTCCGGGGGCTGTCGCGGCTGCTCTTTCTGTGTGAGACGTGTCAGAGCGGCGCTGAAAACCCACCGGCCCCCACCTGGAACTTTCTCCTCTGTGTGTTCACAATCATTGAAAGCAAGTGAAATCAGGCATGTCTCTTTCTGTGAGATCCAGTGAGACCTGGTGCCAAGTGGCAGCAACACTGGAAGCCATCTCAGGGTCCCCATTTTAGGGATCAGGATGCTAAGGGTTACCTGAATGAGGAATACTTTCTCTTTCTCTCCCCCCACCCCCCATCCCTCACCATGATGTCGTCTGGAAAGAGAAACAGGGAAGTCTCTCTGCCTAGAAAGTCTGACCTGGGAGGGACAGAGAGCTTTGTCCGAAGCCTTCCTTCTTCACCTGCCGTTTCTCAGGCAGGACCAGGGCTGGGGTGAGCAGAGGGAGGCATTCAACTTGAGCCCCCAAATTAAGGGGCAACAAGAAGAAATCAGTGAGATACATAATAGCTCAAGGCAAAAGATTTAAAATTCAAAACTAATGCAAAACAAAAAACAACAACAAAAAAAAAAACAAAGACCATGATGATGAAAAAAAACAACTTTTTAAGCAAAAGTAGGCTCTGATTGCCAGGATGAGGGTGAGGTGAGTAAGGCCACATGGAGTGAGCGCAGAGGTAACCCACCGAGAAGGAGTCCGTGAGCTCATGGGACTCGCCTGGGACAAGCCATTGAGAGGGAGCCCTTGTGCGCTGTTGGTGGGGAGTAAGTTGGTGCCAGCCGCTGTGGAAAGCAGTATGGGGGGGGGGGGTCCTCCAAAAAATGAAAGAGAACTTTCATATGATCCAGCAATCCCACTTCTGCGTATTTATCCGAAGAAATCCGAAACACGAATGTGAAAAGATAAGTACACTGCCGAGACCAGCTCCGCCGTGGGCATGCCCGAGAGGACGGCGCCGCAGGACGTCAGAAACAACACACACAAGACACAACAGAGAGGCCCTGGCCGGTTGGCTCAGTGGTAGAGCGTCAGCCTGGCGTGCGGAAGTCCCGGGTTCGATTCCCGGCCAGGGCACACAGGAGAAGCGCCCATCTGCTTCTCCACCCCCCCTCCTTCCTCTCTGTCTCTCTCTTCCCCTCCCGCAGCCGAGGCTCCATTAGAACAAAGATGGCCCGGGCACTGAAGATGGCTCCTTGGCCTCTGCCCCAGGCGCTAGAATGGCTCTGGTTGCAACAGAGCAACGCCCCAGCGGCCCCCTGGTAGGCGTGCCGGGTGGATCCCGGTCGGGCGCATGCGGGAGTCTGTCTGACTGTCTCTCCCCGTTTCCGGCTTCAGAAAAATACAGGGGGAAAAAAAAGACACAACAGAGAGAAAAGGTGGGTCCAGGGGACTCCCGGCCTCTAGGACCGAGAGCCCAGATCTCTGCAGCCTCATCGTGTTTATTGGTCTCTTGGCTTATCAAGCAGATTAGCAGAGCCCGGGTCACGTTAGTCCACAGTGGATTCAGGTGCAGAGAAAGCTGACCCTCCCCTCCCCCATGCCCCCCAGGCACGTGGGAAAATGGCTACCGGGATCAGCTGCTTCCTATAAACAATCCTCGTAGCGCTGGTGGGGGCAGCGTTCCGCCCCCGCAGGACTTCGCGTTCAAAAGTCCGGGCCCAAGACTCTGCTCGAGGCTGCAGTTGAATCTCTCGGCCATTTTTCTACAGTGCACCCCTATGTTCACGGCAGTATTATGTACAATAGCCAAATACGGAAACACCGCAAGTGCCCATCAGTAGGTGAGCAGATAAAAAGCAGGGGTACAGCCCTGACCAGATGAGCATCGTCCAGATAGTCAAAGGTTGACAGTTTGATCCCTGGTCAGGGAACATATAGGAATAGATCAATGTTTCTGTATCTCTCTCTCCCTTTCTCTCTCTCTAAAAATCAATTTAAATAAAAATTTTTAAAGTCAATGTACATACATACAATGGAATATTACGCAGTCATAAAAAAAAGAGTGAAATCAACATGGGTGGGCCTGGAAGGTATTATGTTCAGAGAAATAAGTCAGATAGAAAAAGACAAATATCATATGATTTCACTTACATGTGGAATCTAGCCTGACCAGGCGGTGGCGCAGTGGATAGAGCATCAGATTGGGATGCAGAGGACCCAGGTTCGAGACCCCAAGGTCGCCAGCTTGAGCACGGGCTCATCTGGTTTGAGCAAATCTCACCAGCTTGGACCCAAAGTCACTGGCTCGAGCAAGGGGTTACTCGGTCTGCTGAAGGCCCGCGGTCAAGGCACATATGAGAAAGCAGTCAATGAACAACTAAGGTGTCACAATGAAAAACTGATGATTGATGCTTCTCATCTCTCTCCGTTCCTGTCTGTCCCTATCTATCCCTCTCTCTGACTCTCTCTTTGTCTCTGTAAAAAAATTTAAAAAAAAATTTTTTAATAAAAAATTGAAAATAAAATCAACAACAAAAGCCAGAAACTAGCTCACAGATACAGAGAACATTCTGATAGTTGCTAAAGGGGGAAGAGAGTTAGGGGGCTTGGTGAAAAAGGTGAAGGTATTAAGAAGTATACATTGTGCCTGACCAGGTGGTTGCTTAATGGACAGAGCGTTGTGCCTGCATGTCAAGGTCACGGGTTCAATCCCCAGTCAGGGCGCATACAAGACACAACCAATGAGTGCACAACTAAGTGGAACAAGTTGAAGTCTCTCTCTCTCTCTTTTTCTCTTTCTGTTCCTCTCTCTCTCAAATCAATGAAAAAAATGTTTAAATGTTAATATTTAAAAAGGCAGGCCCTAGCCGGTTGGCTCAGTGGTAGAGCGTCGGCCTGGCGTGCAGAAGTCCTGGGTTCGATTCCCGGCCGGGGCACACAGGAGAAGCGCCCATCTGCTTCTCCCCCCCTCCCCCCCTCCTTCCTCTCTGTCTCTCTCTTCCCCTCCCGCAGCCGAGGCTCCACTGGAGCAAAGATGGCCCGGGCGCTGGGGATGGTTCCTTGGCCTCTGCCCCAGGCGCTAGAGTGGCTCTGGTCGCAACAGAGTGACGCCCCAGAGGGGCAGAGCATCGCCCCCTGGTGGGCAGAGCGTCGCTCCCTGGTGGGCGTGCCGGGTGGATCCCGGTCGGGCGCATGCGGGAATCTATCTGACCGTCTCTCCCTGTTTCCAGCTTCAGAAAAATACAAAAAAAAAAAAAAAAAGGCATTGATAGGTTTTAATCATTGATAGGTTTTAATTATTATCGTTATTGCTGCTACTACACCCATCACAAGTATGGCTCCAGGAGGGAGGATTGTTTCATCACTGGGTAGAGTGGGGACCTGCTGTTCCCATCCCTGACTCTAGGAAGCCTTTCCCGGTGTTCGGAGTTTACACTGGGTCTTCCTCACCTGTGACTGACATGCTCAGCTGAGCTGATCATTGACCCTGTCCTGTATCCTGTCATCTGTGTACCCGTCCCTCTCCCCGGTAGCCTAGGACGTCTGTAAGGGTAGAAGCACTTGTATCTGGCTTACCAATCTATTCTCCTTGGGGCACAATGCCAGCTACATAATAGCTACTGGAACTATATTTATCTTTCTGTGTGTGTGTGTGTTTTTTTTTTAGAGAAAGAGAAGAAGTGGGGGTAGAGAGATGGGAAGCATCAACTCATAGTTGTGTTATTTTAGTTGTTCATTGATTGCTTCTCATACGTGCCTTTATGGGGTCTCCAGTCAAACCAGTGACCCCTTGCTCAAGCCAGCGACCTTGGGCTCAAGCCAGCGACCTTGGGCTCAAGCCAGTGACCTTGGGCTCAAGCCAGCGACCTTGGGCTCAAGCCAGTGACCTTGGGCTCAAGCCAGCAACTATGGGTTCATATCCGATGATCCTGCACCAAGCCGGTGACCTCAAGGTTTTGAACCTGGGACCTCAGCGTCCCAGGTTGATGTTCTATCCACTGGGCCACCGCCTGGTCAGGCTATATTTATTATCTTACGTGAGTAAGAGCTGATGTCCGGAGACCCCTTCTCAATCCTTCTTCAACTGAGTTGCACCAAATGGGCCGGGGGTGAGGACAGAGGGGTGCCAACATTCCTTTCAGCCTGAGCCACACAGTAATAAAATTATCGTTACTCTTTCTTTTAGCGCTAACATTAAATTGGGGGCTCCATATGTGCTAAGCATTGTTTAAACCTTTTCATGGATTAACTCATTTAGTCCTCATGATAACCATAGAGAGAGGGGGTAGCATTGTCCCCCCTTTCCCAGAAACTGAGTCAGAAGAGCCACTTGTGTGCCCAAGATCACTCAGTCACTTGAACAGTAGTCTGACCCCAGAGTCAACTACGAAGCACTGAATTAGCCCCTGGTTGCCCGGTCCCTGCCACCCACATCCGTGAGATGGTGCCCGCTCAACACCCCCAAGCAGTCATTATTCAGTCCCTCTTAGACCCAGAGAGTGCCCAGGGCCAGAGCTTATAAGGAGGAGGAGATAGATTTTGTCATCTCTCTGAGAAGCTACCTGACTGATCCCTGCAGGTTTAAAAAAGCCTCTTTAATATAACAAGTCCCTTTGTCCTGGAATTCTCGTCTACGCTTGGCCGGTCAGCTGAATCCTGAGCCGGGCGAGCGGAGTGCCCATCCAAACCCTTTCTTCCCGACGTGGTGCAGTGGGTAAGACAGGGAGGTCCTACCATCACCCGCATGCCAGGTGCAGAAGAAGCACACATACGGCTCAGTTCAGGGGCACTGGTTGCGTACCTTATCTGCTCCTGGGTTTGTATCCGTGCACGCCAGGTTTGGGTGGCTTTTTAAAAATAGATATTATTGAATTTATTGGAGTGACAATGGTTGACACAGCGCCGTAGGTTTCATATGTACAGTCCTCTAACGCATCGTCTGTATATCGCACTGTGTGTTCGCCAACCCAAGTCTCTCCTCCTGTCACCATGTCTCCCCTTGTCACCATCTCCCCCCTTTCCCTCGGGGCATCACCAGACTGTGTCTGAGTTTTTTGTTTATTATGGTTTTTATTTTCTTAACCCTTCCCCTTTTTCACCTAGTCCCTCAATCCCCCTCCCCTCTAACAGCTGGGTTTGGCTGTTATTTGTTTGTGTTAGAGAGGGACAGGCCGACAGGAAGGGAGAGAGATGAGAAGCATCAACTCAAAGTTGTGGCACTTCAGTTGTTCATTGATTGCTTCTCATACATTCCTTGATTGGTGGAGCTCAAAGCTGAGCCAATGACCCCTTGCTCAAGCCAGCAACCTTGGGCTCAAGCCAGCGACCTTGGGCTCAAGCCAGCAACCATGGGGTCATGTCTATGATCCCATGCTCAAGCCGGTGACTGCAAGTTCAAGCTGGAGAGCCCACGGTCAAGCCGATGACCTTGGCATCTTGAACTGGGTCTTCAGGCATCCCAGGTCAATGCTCTTTGGGTGTTTTTCTCCCCTTCTTTTCAAAGTGAGAGGAGGGGAAATAGAGAAACAGACTCCCACGTGAGCCCTGACCAGGATCCACCCTGCAAACCCCATCTGGGGCCACGCTCGCAACTGAGCTATTTTTAGCACCAGAGGCATAGTTTTCACAGAGCCATCCTCAGTGATTGGGGGCCAATGTGCTTGAACCAATTGAGCCATGGCTGTGGGAGGGGAAGAAAGAGCAAGAGAGAAGTGGGAGGGGGAGGTGTGGAGAAGCAGATGGTCACCTCTCCTGTGTGCTATAACTGGGAATCGAACCTGGAGACTTCCACATGCCAGGCCAACACCCTACCACTGAGCCAACCGGCCAGAGCCTCTTTGGGTGTTTTTTTAAACAAGCATTAAGGGTTCCAACGTAGCATGTTTTCCTCCCACTGCCCTGAATTCTTGAGCCAACAGGATAGAATAGAATGATACAATATTTTAATTGAAAAATGACTTTCTCTTAGGCCCATTTTTTAGAACACTTAATATGCTCATATTTCCAAAAGTCAAAATGACATAAAAAAAGACAAACTGATTATTGAGAGGCGAACATCCCGCCCCAGCCACTGTCTCTGCTCCTTGGGAAATACCCGTGTTTATTTATTGCTCAGCCTCTTGTCCATCTTTCCACATTGCCTCGATTAAATTTACTGTCGAAACATAAGAAAATGAGAATACATATTTTCATACATTCTGCTTCCCCCTTTCTTTCTTACACAAAAGATAACATACTATGTACAATATTCTGCACTTTTTTTTTTTTCTATTTTTCTGAAGCTGGAAACGGGGAAAGACAGTCAGACAGACTCCCACATGCGCCCGACCGGGATCGACCCGGCACGCCCACCAGGGGGCGATGCTCTGCCCCTCTGGGGCGTCGCTCTGTTGCGACCAGAGCCACTCTAACGCCTGGGGCAGAGGCCAAGGAGCCATCCCCAGCACCCGGGCCATCTTTGCTCCAATGGAGCCTTGGCTGCGGGAGGGGAAGAGAGAGACAGAGAGGAAGGAGAGGGGGAGGGGTGGAGAAGCAGATGGGCGCTTCTCCTGTGTGCCCTGGCCGGGAATCGAACCCGGGACTTCTGCATGCCAGGCCGACGCTCTACCACTGAGTGTACTTTACTTTTTTTACTTAGCCTTTGCTATTAGAGCCTAGAGAACTTCGTTAATTTCGATGTCTCTGCCTCCTAGTCCATCTGAGGATGGACCTAGTTAGAGACACCAGCTCCTCATGGGTGAACACTCGGGCTGTTTCCAAACTGTGACGACCACGGACGGTGCTGCGACACATGACCTTGGACGTTCTTCCTCTCCCCACAGCCGTGCGTGCATCTGTGGAATAATCCCCAGGACTAACCGCTGGGAGGTCACAGGCTAAGTGCATTTCGAAGGTGAATGGATGGTGTCAGCTTGCCCTCCACGGGGGCCATACAACCTCCTGCCCTCACACCACTCACAATGACAGTGGCTGACCACCACCACCACCACCCCCCCTCCAGCCTTACCGACGAAGCCGTGAGGCCCTTCTCTCACTCTGCCAACCCGCTAAGTGATAAACGGTGTCTGGGTGCCATTTCAGTTTGCATTTATCTTATTACGAATAACGCCGGGCATCTTTGCGTGAGAATAGTGTGTGGAAAACAGTTTTATTGTGAGTAATGGAGCTCATTAGGGTTAATTCAAGCGGATGAAGGGGAAATTACCACGAGCATCGCAGAGGTGGTTCACGCAGCCAAGAGGAACAGTGTCCCCAGGTTCCGGGAGAGACCGGGTCTGGAAAACAGAGAAATATGAACTAGCTTCCTTCTCTCCCTCTCTCTCTGCCTCTCCACCCCCCCCACACACACACACACTTGTTAAACCAGCCTCCCACCCCTAGTATATTTGTCACAGTCTTTAGGCCACACAGGCGTCAGCATACCTTCTCAATTGTAACACCCAGGAAGGGATTCTCACGGGTCTATCTTATCTGCAGCACACCCCTGGTCCAAGCTGCTGAGAATGAGGACGATCAGGAAATGCGATTCCTGGGGGCCTGCCCATCACAGAAGCCGGCTGGACGCCCAGAGGAGCCCTACTGACTGCTCCTTTATTCACTGCCCCTCCCCCATGTGGGGCCCTGCCAAAAAAAGACAGAGGGCCTCTAGTTTTGGGGCCAGGGCCCCATTTGGGGGACAGGGCTTTTTCCAAGCCAGATGTGGTCATTCCATTTCCCTTTCCTAGTGAGGGGGGTTTAGGAATAGACTCTTAGTACCATTCTAGCCAATGATACAGAAGAACACATTCCTTGGGGCTAAAAAACAGATAGGATGGCAAGATGGGCCCACTCTCCTGTTACTGTAACTTCTTGTGTTTGCGTGCGATTCTATCAGTTAGCTTTGTGGCGTGACAAACCCGCCCTGAAATCCAGTGACTTCATACCGAATCATTTATTATTTCCAGTGACCTTGTGGGTTGGCTAGGTGGTGTTCCCATTGTGGGCTAGCTCAGCCGGAGCTGGGTGGTCTGGATAGAACACGGGCTCTCTTCATGTCTGAGAATCCGCGAGCCGATTGGTCTAGACCAGTGGTGGTCAACCTGGTCTCTATCGTCCCCTAGTGGGCGTTCCAGCTTTCATGGTGGGCTGTAGCGGAGCAACCAAAGTATAAATAAAAAGATAGATTAACTATAGTAAGTTGTTTTATAAAGATTTATTCTGGCCTGACCTGTGGTGGCGCAGTGGATAAAGCGTTGACCTGGAATGCTGAGGCCGCTGGTTCAAAACCCTGGGCTTGCTTGGTCAAGGCACATATGGGAGTTGATGCTTCCAGCTCCTCCCCCCTTCTTTCTCTCTGTCTCTCTCTCCTCTCTAAAAATGAATAAATAAAATAAAAAAAATTTAAAGATTTATTCTGCCAAATTTAGCAAAAATCCGACATAAAGTACTTGGTAAGTAATTATTATTATATGCTTTAACTTGCTGTCACTCTGCCTTATAAATTTTATAAAGTAAAGTGACTTCCCTACTTTATAAATCACCATGACTGTGGAACCTGTGGGCGGTTAGAAAATGTTACTACTCACAGAGATACAAAAGTAGGCGGTAGGGATAAAAAAGGTTGACCACCCCCGGTATAGAGAGAGTTAGTGGGGGGGTGGGGGGGGCTCCTTTCTATTTTATCAAGGAACTACGCCCACTTTATAAAATAGCGTCTCAAGTTCCAAACAGCAAGGGGGTGGGGGGAGCTCCAATGTACGGACACTTTTCAAGTGTCTTCACATGTCTCCTTACAAACTGTCCCATGGACCACAGTGCGTCCCCTGGCTAACTCCTGTTAGGTGGAGAAATGACTATATCTCTTGATGGGAGGAGCTTAAATATATATATATTTTAAAAACATATATAAAAATATATATATGTGTGTATAGTATAGCTATCCCGGCAGCCTGTCCCGGTGACGCCTAAAACTCTAGCCACCTGGGGGCCTTGGGGGGACACGAGTCTGAGGGTGGCAACGGGAAGGTTCTCAGAGATGACGCTGAGCCGGCGGGTTTGCTAAGCCTGGGGAGCTGCTCCCTTGGAAGTCCTCACTATGTGGGATCACTCATGTTCCTTGCTGTCTGAGATAGTTACATTGGTGTTGCCTGACCTTTGCCTATCGGTTGACGTGTTGGGGGAGGGTGGATCAGGTCTCCGACAGCAAGGGACGGCTCATCTGCAGCCAGAGGTCCTAAATTGGTTGAATTAAAAAAAAACAAAAAAACAGCCTGACCAGGCAGTGGTGCAGTGGATAGAGCGTCAGACTGGGATGCGGAAGGACCCAAGTTCGAGACCCCGGGGTTGCCAGCTTGAGCGCGGGCTCATCTGGCTTGAGCAAAAAATAAGCTCGCTAGCATGGACCCAAGGTCGCTGGCTCGAGCGGGGGGTTACTCAGTTTGCTGAAGGCCTGTGGTCAAGGCACATATGAGAAAGCAATCAATGAACAACTATGGTGTAGCAACGAAAAACTGATGATTGATGCTTCTCATCTCTCTCCGTTCCTATCTGTCTGTCCCTATCTATCCTTCTATCTGACTCTCTCTCTGTCCCTGTAAAAAAATTAAAAAAAAAAAACAAAAAACAATCAAAAACACCCACACACGTTCTTGTGAAGAAGTCTGGGCGGATTACCTGCTCACAAGAGCCACCTTTCAGGGGTGGCAGAAATCAACTGCCACTTTGAGCGCCGTTAATATACATATTAGCACGTAGAGTTTATGAGCGGGACAAGCAAGGCTCGGGCCTGGGGTCCTAACATCCAAATACACGCGTCCACAGTTACGGGGAGGGTGTACACTGCACGGTGTGTGAAGACAACAGAGGTGACGATAGACCTTGGGTGACCAAGCCGGTCATGCCATCTGACGTGTGAAATACAGTCCCGAGGGACACAGGAAAGAGGAAAGAGGAGGAGGGTGTCATCGGACTGTCATCGGACTGTGGCCGAGAGGGTCAGTGCAGGAAGGGCTACAAAGAGATCGTGAAGTTTTTGTCAGGGGGCCCCCTTTCGGCGGTGTTGATGGGACGGAAAGCAGACCACAGGGAACTGAGGAAGGGAACAAAGGGGAGGAAGGAGGGACCGTACACACAGACCAGGACACACGTCCATAGCACACCCACTTAAAAAAAAAATTTTTTTAATTAGGCCCTGGCTAGTTTGCTCAGTGGGTAGAGCATCAGCCCAGCATGCAGATGTCCCCGGCTCAGTCCCCGGTTCGATCCCCGGTCGGGACACACAGGAGAAGTGACCGTCTGCTTCTCTCCACCACCCTCGCCCCCTCCTCTCCCTCTGCCCCTCCTGCAGCCAGTGGCTCGGCTGGTTCGAGCATCAGCCTCAGGCGCTGAGGACGGCTCAGCTCGAGCGTCAGCCCCAGATGGGGTTGCCGGGTGGACCCCGATTGGGACACATGGAGGGGTCTGTCTCACTATCTCCCCTGCTCTCACTTAAAAATATATATATATAAATTTAACTTAATGGGGTGACATTGGTCAGTAAGACGACACAGGTTTCAGGTGAACATCTCTATAGCATTTGAACTGCTGGCTGCATTGTGTGCCTGTCACCCGACGTCACATCACCCTCTGTCACCATATATTTGTCCGTCTCTCCTCCCCTCAACCACTTCACTTTTATCTAGGTCCATGAGTCTCCGTTTTCTACCCCAGCTGCGTGTGAGATCGTACGGTTGTTACCTTTTCCTGATTTACTTGTTTCGCTCAGCGTAACGTTCTAGCGCTCTTGACTAGGTAGGTGTCTGTCTCATCGTCCTGACTTAAGCCAGCTGGGCGGGGGGCATCAGGGAGGTGGGTTTACGGCCCTTTATCACTGAAACGTCAACAGGGAGCCAGCGTCAGACACACCTGGCTGGATTCAGGGCGCACACGGCCGGACGGAAACCCCGTCTTCCTGGCCATGGCGTGGTCCTGCTCGTCTTCTCAGAAAGTCTGTCTCCACCTGGCAAAGGAAACAGCCGCCTTCCCCGTGGCTCCTGCAAAAGCCTCAGGAAACATGCTGAATGGTCCAGCTCGCTGACCTGACCTCCCTGAACCCAGCGCTCTAGCCCAGGAGGCAGTGTTCCGACCGGCCAGACCCTTGTCAGCCCTCCCTCCACCTGACCACTCAGGCTGAACAAAACTCTCATGAAATACCAGCCTCTCCAGGCGGTGGCGCAGTGGATAGAGCATGAGCCCGGGACGCTGAGGACCCAGACTCGAGACCCCAAGGTCACTGGCTCTGAGCCCAAGGTCGCTGGCTTGAGCAAGGGAGCTGCCTCGGCTGGGGCTCCCCGGTCAAGGCGCGTATGAGAAGCAATCAATGAACAACTAAAAAGTGCCACAACAAAGAGCTGATGCTTCTCATCTCCCTGCCTTCCTGTCTGTCTGCCTGTTTCTCTCTCTCACTAAAAAAATAAATAAATAATGGAAGTGATGATTTTCTAAAAGAAAAGGGGGGGGGGGGTGTATAATAGAACTATTAAACAGGACACAAAAAGCAAGGAAAATTTGATAAATTCAACCTCATGAAAATTAAAAACATGAAAAACCTTGTTAAAAGGATGAATCTGCACACTACAGACTGGGAGGAAATATTTGTAAACTGTGTAACCAGCAAAGCACTGATCTCTAGAAAGTGCTTTTGAAAACTTTCAAAACTCAACAATAAAAATAAAAAAATAATTAGAAAGTGGCTAAAAAATATGACCAGACACTTCACAGAAAAGGACACACACATGACAACTAAGCATGTGGAAATATGTTCACTAGCCATGAAATGCAAATCAAAGACAGACTGATACATCACCACACACCTAACAGAATAGCTAAACTTTAGTTCTTTGGGGTTTTTTTTAAAGATTTGATTGACTTCTAGGGGGTTGGGGAGAAGCGGGGAGCATCAGCTCACAGTAGCTGCTTCTTATATGCGCCCAGACGAGACGAGACCAGCCCAGGGTTTCGAACCGGCGACCTCAGCGTTCCAGGTCGATGCTTTATCCACTGCGCCCCCGTGAGCCAGGCCAGAAGAGCTAAACTTTAAACACAGCGGTAGCACCAAATGCTCACAAGAATGCAGAGAAACGGATCCTTCACACATCACTGGCAGAAACAGAAAATGGGACAGCCACTCTGGAAAAGGGGATGGCAGGGTTTTTTGGGTTTTTTTACAAAACTAAATCAACTTGAGAACTTTGGTCCATCAAAGGACACAGTCAACAGAATGAAAAGGAAATCTACAGACTAGGAGAAAGTATTTGCAAATCATCTGCCCGATAAGGGTTAATATCCAGAATAAATATACAGAGATAGATAGATAGATAGATAGATAGATAGACAGATAGATAATCACTACAACTCAACAACAAAAAAAAATTTTTAAACCCAATTTAAGAATGGGCAAAGGAGCCCTGGCCGGTTGGCTCAGTGGTAGAGTGTCGGCCTGGCGTGCAAGAGTCCCGGGTTCAATTCCTAGCCAGGGCACACAGGAGAAGCACCCATCTGCTTCTCCACCCCTCCCTCTCTCCTTTCTGTCTCTCTTCCCCTCCCACAGCCAAGGCTTCATTGGAGCAAAGTTGGCCCGGGCACTGAGGATGGCTCCATGGCCTCTGCCTCAGGTGCTAGAATGGCTCTGGTTGCAACACAGCAACGCCCCAGATGGGCAGAGCATCGCCCCTTGGTGGGCATGCCGGGTGGATCCCGGTTGGGTGCATGCGGGAGTCTGTCTGACTGCCTCCCCTGTTTCCAACTTCAGAAAAATACAAAAAAAAAAAAAAAAAAAAAAAAAAAAAAAGAATGGGCAAAGGTCACGAGTAGACATGTCTCTGAAGATGATATACAGGTGACCAATAAACAGGTAAAAAGTTGCTCAGCATCACTAATCATCAGAAAAGTGCAAGTCAAAAGCACAGTGAGATACTGTCTTACACCCAATAGGATGGCTACTGTTAAAGAAAAACAAACAGGAAACACCAAGTGTGGGTGAGGATGTGCATGTAGGTGGGCCTGTGAGATGGCACAGCTGCCATGAAAAACAGCATCAAGTTTCCTGAAAACATTAAAAATAGAAGGACTCTACGATCCAGAAACCACCCATCCGAGTCGGCACCCAAAGGCATAGAAAAACAGGGTCTCAAAGTGATCGTTCTGCACATCCCTACTCATGGCAGCCACAGCCACAGTGGAGTCAGACAGACTCCCGCATGCGCCCTCAAGACGTGGAGGCAATCCAGGTGTTCGTCAACAGGTGAACGGGTAAGAAAGCGCGGTACACGCCTACACAGGGGACTGTGACTCAGACTTCAGGCGGAAGGAAACCCTAACACAGGCGACAACATGGGGGAACCCTGAGGACAAGTAAAGTACCAGTCACAAAATAATAATAAAAATAAAACCTGTGTGATTCCACTAGTGTGAGGTGTGTCGAATAGTCAGACTCGGTGCCTTGCCCCCCCACGACGTAGCATCAAGCTGTCTTCCTCTCCCTCGCCGCCACGCTCTGACGCAGACGAGGAGGAATGCCTGTGGTCCTTGGCCGTGGGCAGCGTGAGCTCTGAGACGGATTTAGAACACCCTGGGTTAGAACTTACCCGCCTCCTCGTTTGTGCCTCCTGCTCCTTATCCTTATCTGCCGCTGTGGCATTTCCCCAGATGCCCCACCCGGCTGGCTGCCTTTCCGAGCCTCCTTGCACGGACTCTGCATAACATTTTCCTGAAGGGTCTGAAATTTGAGTAGCAGTGAGGACTCTCTCCATCGCAAGCGACAGGATCTGAATTTAAACTGAATGAAGGGAGTGCTTTTTGGTTTTGTTGTTTTTTTGTTGTTGTTTTTTTTCAGGATTTTTAGAGTCCTGTAACTGAAATATTCAGGGCTAGCTCTGTCCAGTTTCAGGCACGGTTTGATCCAGGTTCTCCAACATAAACCACTGCCTTTTTCACCTCTTGGCTCCGCCTTCCTGGGCTGGTTTCATCTGAAGCCAGGCTGTGCCCATTAGGGGCCCTGGCAGCTCAGAGCACAGTCCTACCTGCTCAGCTAAACCCCAGAGAAAAGGGAGTCTTTCCGTTTCCCCTGTGGTTTCAACGAACGCCCCAGCCACTCTGGCTCCCGGGGGCTGCCATAATGAGTCACCACAATGGGGTGGCCGAAAGAGAAATCTCTTCTCTCCCGGTCCTGGCGGCCTGCAGGCTGGAGCCAGCGTGCTCCAGAACCGCACTTCCTGCGGAGGCTGCAGACGGGTCCATCCCGGCTTCTTCCCGGTCCTGGCAGCTGGCGGCCTTTCCTGGGCTCGTGGCCGTAGCTGTCCCCTCTCTGCCTCCATCTCACACGGCCTTCCCCTCTCCTGTCTGCCTATGAGGAAGAGCGTCCCTGGATTTCGAGTCCACCCAGGTGACTCAGGTGACCGCTTCATCTCAGGAGACATGTAGTTACAGCTGGAAAGATGCTTTTGCCAGAGAATGTCCCATTCACAGGGGTCATGTATTAAGACGTGGATGCATCTTCTTTTTGGGGGGGGGAGGGGCCAACATTCCACTTCCTAAAATGGACATGGACCCTATGTAGTCTCAGAAGTCTCAGCTCCCAGAAGGTCCCCAGGACTTGATTTAATGCTATGCTGTCACTGTCTTCTAATATGTCGTGGTTGAGCAAGGGACCCCTCGGTTTTGTGTTGCTCTGGGCCCCATAAATTATGCAGCTGGTCTTGGTCTGAGAAGCAAGATAGACGTTGAGAACTCTTTATTTGGGATCGACCCCAGGCCCCACATCCACGCCAGCAGGCCCCTGGCTTACCCACCCTGACCCCTTCAGTCTTGAATAAAGACGATGAAGGGAACAGGAGGTGCGATAGAGCATCTAGCTTAGGATATCAGGGAAGGCTTCCCGGTGGAGGCCACCTGTAGACTGAGATATGCGGTATGAAGAACTAGCTGGGCAAAGAAGTGAGAACACACTGCAGGCAACGGGAAGAACACATGCAAACAAGCGGAGGCGAGAGAGAGAGAGAGAGAGAGAGAGAGAGAGAGAGCGAGAGAGAGAAAGGAGGACAGCGGCCCAGGCCGACCCGGCTGGTTAGAGTCCCGTCCTGAAGCTCAGAACTCGCCGTTCCGGTCCCCAGTTGGGGCGCAGACAGGAGCAGATGGATGTTGTTTCTGTCTGTCTCTCTCTCCCTTCCTCTCTCGCTCTAAAAAAATAAAAATAAAATAAAATAATAAAGATGGCTTGTCCGTCGTCCTGTTGAGAGAGACAGAGCCAGGCTGTCAAAGGTGCTGACCACAGGGGACGTTCCCCGCTGGGCTGGATGGCGCTGCAGGGTTAACCAAAGCGGTAAGAAGTAGACAGACCGTCTAGAATGACAGTCACTTTCTACCCAGCTTCTTGTCACTTCCCCTCTCCGGTTTGTTCTGCCTGGTTGGCCAGAACTGGACCAGGGCAACGGTTCCTCTAGCTACTTCCTCTCCCTTCTGAAAGACAACAACACCAGCAAGAAAAAGAAGAAGAAGAAGAAGAAGAACCAGCCGGAATCTCAGCGTCTGGTGAGCCAAGGAAGGTCACCTGCTGCATCCGTATCACTGGGCCACCCTGAGCTGAGAGTTATTGCAAATAAGTGGGGAGAGGGTGGCTGCATCTCCCCCTCCCCTAAAAGTGCTTTCAGGAGCTCTGGTGGCCGTTCAGATTCATGTGTGTTCGTCAAGGTTGAGCTCCCACCTCACTCCTTGTATCAAATTAATCCCAGACAGAGCAAAAAGGTTAAAGTAAAAAAAAAAAAATAATAAAGAAATAAAACAAAAAGAAATCAAACGATTAGAATACTAGAAAATGAGGGAAATGTTATAATCTTGGAAAGGGGAAGCTTTCTAAGAGAGACTCAGACCCGAGACATGAGAAAAAAAAAAAGATTGGTAAATTTTAATAGAAAAAGAAATGTACATTTCCACAAGGGGAAAAGAAAAGATACAAAAATCAAAAGACAAATTGTAAATTAGGAAGACTATTCACAGCCCTTGGCCGGGTGGCTCAGGGGATAAAGTGTCAACCTGGCACACCAGAGGTCATGAGTTTGACCCCCTGTCAGGGCACGTGTGAGAAGCAATCAGTGAGAGCACTACTGAGTGGAACAATTAAGTGAAACGAGTTGACGCTTCTCTCTCTCTCTCTCACACACACACAGACACACACACACACACACACACACTTCCCTCCCCCCTCTCAAATCAATGGAAAATTTCTTTCTAAAAAAAAGAACATTCACTACGTATATAACAAAGCCTAGGCTAAAAATTCCTCTTAAATCGAAGAGTTTGGCCAAGAACTCAATAGCAAAATAAAGCTTACAAAGGACAAGAAGAACAAGGAGTTTACAAGTAGAGAAATTCACGGGGTTTGTAAGCATGTAAGGAGGAGCTCAATCTCACGTCGATCACAGGCACACAAGGGGACCCTGTGTCCCCCGTCAGACCAACAGAGTGAGAAGACGGACAAGACAGTAGGTTTGAAAGGATGTACAGACACCTGCACACACTGCTGGCCTGCTCACATGTTGGCACAACCTCTTTGGAAGGAAATTATGAAATAACTACAAAAATTTTTAAATGTAAAAGAAAAAAAAAAAAAAGCACTGAACCGGGAGCTCTCATTTCAAGCATTTGTCCTGGACATAATCTCAGATCTGAGTCAAGATGTTTGCCCAGGGTCAGTGTTTGGTCATTGTTTGTAGCAGCAAAAATGGGAATTAATGTTTCCCAGCCAATGGGTAAGAGCTCATTGTATTCCAGAGCTTCCATATGAGAATATTAAAAAGCCACTTTTTAAAATGAGGTGGGGCCCTGGCCGGTTGGCTCAGTGGTAGAGCGTCAGCCTGGCATGCGGAAGTCCCGGGTTCGATTCCCGGCCAGGGCACACAGGAGAGGCGCCCATCTGCTTCTCCACCCCCCCCCCTTCCTCTCTGTCTCTCTCTTCCCCTCCCGCAGCCAAGGCTCCATTGGAGCAAAAGATGGCCCGGGCGCTGGGGATGGCTCCTTGGCCTCTGCCCCAGGTGCTAGAGTGGCTCTGGTCGCGGCAGAGCGACGCCCCGGAGGGGCAGAGCATCACCCCCTGGTGGGCAGAGCATCGCCCCTGTGGGCGTGCCGGGTGGATCCCGGTCGGGCGCATGCGGGAGTCTGTCTGACTGTCTCTCCCCGTTTCCAGCTTCAGAAAAATACAAAAAAAAAAAAAAAAAAAAATGAGGTGGATGTATAAGGGCTCTGATATTAAGCAATTTTTAAGAGATATTGTTGGAGGCATAAAACTCTGGACATGATACACCCACTAGTGTAAAAGATGCCAAGGATGAAAGAGAGAAAGACCAGAGACAGAGACCGAGATGAGACAGAGAGAAGAGACAGACAGAGACCATACACAAAACATGTCTGGATAGTTACATAAGAAGTGCTTGTAGGCCCTGCCTGGCCAATTGGCTTAGCAGTAGAGCATGGACCCAACATGTGGATGTCCCAGGTTCAATTCCTGGTTAGAGCACCCAGGAGAAGTGACCATCTGCTTCTCCACCCCACCCCCTCTCCCTCTCTCTCCTTCTCTCTTCCCCTCCCACAGCCATGGCTTGATTGGTTTGAGCACATTGACCCCAGGCACTGAGGATGGCTTCATGGAGCCTCTGCCTCAGGTGCTAAAAATAGCTTGGTTGTGAGCATGGCCCAAGATGGCAGAGCATTGGCCCCAGATTGGGGGTTGCCAGGTGGATCCAAGTCACGGTGCATGTAGGAGTCTGTCTCTCTATCTCCCCTCCTCTCACTTGGAAGAGAAGAAGAAAGAAGGAAACCGAAAGTAGTTATTATGTCTCTGGGGATGCAGGTCAAAGAGAAACTTGATTTTCATTCTATATACTTTGTTACTCCTTGAATTTATTATTTTTCTATAATACTGTTAATGGAAAATACTAAGAGGATGGAGATGACTGAGAGGGGCAAAAGAAAGTAAAACTCACCCACGATTTTTCTTAAGAAACTCTTTCTTTTAAATTTTATTTTTTTAACTGATTTTAGAGAGACAAACATTCCTTTCCTGTCCCACTTATTCATGCATGCATTGGTGGGTCCTGGTGTCTGCCCTGACGGGAGATGGGACCCACAACCCACAACCTTGGAGTATCCCATGACACTCTAACCCACTGAGCTAACTGGCCGGGGTCCAAACTCACCCGCCATCTTAACTCTAAAAGAATCTTTACGAAGAAAAATAATAAAATCCCCTCCCCTGAGTGAACCACTGATAAGCTTCTTCCAGAACTGTTTCTGTGTTCATACAAATTTCTGCTTTAAATCGTGGACTTGTATCACCCCCCCCCCCTCTTCTCACCACTGTCTCTCCTTCACCCAAGCAAGCAGCCAGCCAGCTTAGGGGGAGCGGGGAGGGGGGGTGTTAGTCCTAGAGGAGGTTTGGGAGGGGCAGGTCTAAAAAGCCAGACTTCTTGGCTTTTGTTCCAAAAAACCTAAGCCCACAGGAGAATGTAGAGGGTTTGCAGAAGATCTAGGGGTGGGGGTGGGGGTTCAAGAATAAAGTCACTGAAAAAGATAAACAGGGTTTCTTTTCTATTTTACAACCGGTCTGAGGTCCGTGGCCATCGCGGACACGCGTGACTTTGCCTCCCTGGGCGCAGAGCAAAGCCTGAGAGCTGGCGTTGTCAGGAGGCGTGCACACATTCAAGTCGGCGGAGGGGAAGTGGGGGACGGTGGAGCAGGAGGAAAAGGAAAGGAGAACTTCAAGCCGATCGAGTGCTAAAAATACCCCGAGGGAGCCGCTGAGTAATAATGAGATCGGATAAGAAGAAAAGAACTTTCCATCAGTGCGAAGGACGGGAAGAGGCAATTCACAGAAAAGAAGGTGCAGAGTGGGTGATCAGCAGAGGAGACCGCTCTCAAACGCCCGTTAAGACAACCGTGAGACAGACTGGCGTGATCACCCCCTGCCATCGGACTGGCATGTCAGGGAGAGGCTGACCTGTGGGCGCCTCTGTGCAGGGGAGGGAAGGGCGCCCCCTTCTGGGGAGAAGCACCCATTCCGGGTGACTGGGGGGGCGCATCCTGGGTCCTCTACCAGTCCTGTTCGTCCCCAGCCTGGTGTGTTCTCTGCCAACACGCCTGAATCCCGCGGTGAAAATATAAAAATGGTTCAGAACGCCCGGTGTCTAGGCAGCTGTGGGAAAACCAGGCGTCGCCTGCTCCTCAGATAACCTTTCCTGTGCCACTGAGGGTCTTCACACTCTGATTCTGAACAACAGGGCTGTCCCTCTCCGTCTTCATCGGTCAGCTTGCAGCCCTACTGTCCCCATGGGCCAGGGGTCCCCAAACTTTTTACACAGGGGGCCAGTTTACTGTCCCTCAGACCGTTGGAGGGCCAGACTATAAAAAAAAACTATGAACAAATCTCTAAGCACACTGCACATATCTTATTTTAAAGTAAAAAAACAAAACAGGAACAAATACAATATTTAAAATAAAGAACAAGTAAATTTAAATCAACAAACTGACCAGTATTTCAATGAGAACTATGCTCCTCTCACTGACCACCAATGAAAGAGGTGCCCCTTCCGGAAGTGCGGTGGGGCAGGATAAAGGGCCTCAGGGGGCTGCATGCAGCCCAGGCAGGGCCATAGTTTGGGGACCCCTGCCGTGGGCTATGAGAGAAGTAACCGCACTCTCCCGGGTCCCGTCTCCCCAGTGGTGTGGCGGTATTTCTCGTTCATGTTTCTTAAGAACCTGCACACAGTAGGCTCTTCTTTCCCCCAGGTGTTTCATTGTTCTTTATGATTTTGTTAGTTTTCTCTTTTTTCTTGGCGTTATGATTTTATTTTATTTTATTTATTTTTGTTAAGCGAGAGGCAGGGAGGCAGGGAGGCAGACTCACGTATGCAGCCCAACCCGATCCACCTGGCAAGCCCTCTATGGGGTGATGCTCTCTGCCCATCTGGGGCATTGCTCTGTTGCTGGGCAACCGAGATATTTCAGGGCCTGAGGTGGAAGCCATGGAGCCATCCTCAGTGCCAGGGCCGACTGGCTTGAACCATTTGACTTCAGAAGGGAGAGAGAGAGAAAGAGAGAGAGAGAGAGAGAGAGAGAGAGAAAAGGGAGGGAAGAGTTGGAGAAACAGATGGTCACTTCTCCTGTGTTCCCTGACCAGGAATCAAACCAGGGACATCCACACACTGGCCCAGCCAACGCTCTACCACTGAGCCAACTGTCCGGGGCCGGCGTTATGATTTTAAACGGCAGACTTACCCCCTTTACTTTTTCTATCTACGGAAGCCAGCCTCATTGATTGTTTTAATTCAGGTCTTTGCCAGGGACAGGAACCAGCATGGACAAGCTTCATGAGAGCAGCAGGCATTAAACACAAAATTCGGGGAACCGGGTACACTGCAGATCACGCCAGGCAGCCCAAGCAGGGCCCAGCGGGCCAGGAGCCGGGACACCCGCAGGGCTCAGCGGCCGGAATGCACGGACCTCCTCCCTCCAGCGCTGCCGCAGCCTCCGCTGGGGCCAGGGGCGCGGGGGCCATTCCAGAGGAAGGGGAGCTGCTGGACCACCATGCTCTAGAACTGGCGTCCGTACCACAGACATTATTATTATTATTATTATTATTATTATTATTATTAATTATTCATTAGAAGGTGTTGAGAATGGGTTGGTCTGAATGGGAAGCGGCGGACACGTCCCCGGTCCCGTGATGGAGCTGTGCAGACCAGACTGCACAGGCCGGCCCCCACCCCCTGCCCTCCCAGGGGCTGGGTCTCTGCCCCTCAGAACCCCGAGTTCCTTTGCACCCACTCTTCCAGGCCAACCGCCCCGCTTCTTTGGCTGCGGTCTTGCTCTGGTGGACCAAGGCGGCGGGCGGGGGGCGCAGAGGGAACCCGGGGAGCAAAGGGGGCCTCCTGACCTGGGCGCTGTTTTCCCTTCTGCACACAGCGGCGCAGGCCTGCCCCCTGGTGGCCGCCAGCAGATCGCCTCCGGGCGGAAAGGACTCGGGACCCCACGCAGGGTAGGGAGGAGATGCCGGCTTCAGAACACGTCCCCGCGCCCACCGAGGACTGGCCCTGGGGTCCCACCAACCTACGTGTACCCCCCCAGCTCCGCCACCAGCCGCTTCAAAAGCTGGGACATCGGTACCGGTTTCCTGGCGCTGCCGTAACAAACTGCCACAGCTGGGTGGCTTTAGAACAATATAATCAGAAGAGGTCAATAAGTAACTTATTTGAAAAACCCAGAAATGTGTTGTTTGTTGTTGTTGTGCCGTTCTGGAGGCTTGCCACCTGAAATCGAGGTGTGGGCAAGACCCCTCTCCCTCTGAAACTTGTCAGGGTTCTTCCTCACCTCTTCCTAGTTGCTAGTGCTTTTCTGGAAATGACAGCCCCTTGATAGACTATTAAGCAATATAATTAAAAATTATATTGATCATCCTGACCAGCGGTGGTACAGTGGATAGAGGATCGGCCTGGGACGCTGAGGGCCCAGGTTCGAAACCCTAGGCCCTGGCCTGTTAGCTCAGTCAGTTAAGAGCATCATCCCGAAACAAGGTTGCAGGTTCGTTTCCCGGTCAGGGCACACCGGAAATCAGCACGACTGAATGGAACAACAAATGGACGCTTCCCTTCCCCTCCCCCCCTCTCTCTGTCTTTCTGAAAATAAAAAATAAATTAAGCCCTGGATGGATGGCTCAGTCAGTTAGAGCATCCCCCGGGAGCTGGAGGTGGCCGGTTCGACTTCCTGGTCAGGGAATATACAGGGGCATGTTCTTGTCCCTCTCTCTCTCTCTCCCTCCCTCCCTGCCGCTCTGGAAAGAGAGAGAGAGAGAGAGAGAGAGAGAGAGAGGAAGAGAGGAAGGAAGGAAGGAAGGAAGGAAGGAAGGAAGGAAGGAAGGAAGGAAGGAAGGAAAAAGTATGATTCCAAAAGAGGAAGAGGAAAGCTTATTGTCTAGTAAAAAACTAAATTTTTGTTACATTCCCTCCACAGAAGCAGACCTCACCTTGGGATTGGTCTTCCTCCTGCTATAAAAATGACCTCCCCAGAACCAAGAGGAATCGTCAGAACCGGGCTGGTCCAGCTCAGCAGTTCTCAAACATGAATGTGCACAACACTCACCCCAGGAGGCAGGTGAGAAGGCAGACCCATCAGAAAGCTAGAACGGGAACCTAAGTCCATCTCATTCTACCGCCTGGCTTTTCCCCGCTGTTCTAGTGAGTCCCAGTGCCTGCGCCCGGCGTGGTCCTGGGCCCTGGCGTGGTCCTGGGCGCGCTCCTAGTGCCCAGAGCAGACTTAGCCCGGAAGGTGTCTTCCTTTTCACAGCGTCTCCCTGTGACCTTGGTCGTCTCTTCCAGCCAGAAGAACCCGGCCCCGATTTTCCAATCCTCAGGCCTACCTAGTCCTGCTGGCCTCCAAAATTCTTAGGAAGGGATATTTTTTGCAAAAAAACGGTGGTGGCTTGTTGGTGAGTTTGCATTTTGCTCTCAGTCCTTCAAGATTCCTTGCCTTTCGCCGAAGAGAGAGAGAGAGAGAGAGAGAGAATGTGAGCCAGATTCTCTCCTAACGCTTCGGATGGCCGGGTTTGTGCTCCTACGTTCTTGGGGGGCCGTGGGTTTCTGACAAAGGATGTCCTGACAGTTCTTCCAGCCTTGACATCGGAGGCCCTGGGAGTCCAGAGGTGCCCTGAGGTGTGTATGAGAGAGAGGGGACTGACGGGAGGACACTGCTTTCTCCCGGGACAGAAGTGGTCATCCCTCGATGGCTCCCATCCAACACGCGGGCATCCCTTCGAGGGTTCGTTGGAATGGACAATCAGCAGCAGCTGCCCAAGCTGCTGGCGGGGGCGGGGGCTGCGCTGGGCTCCCGCTAACGAGCCCTGATTGGCACCACGTTCAAATGCAAATCGGGGTCTTTGTTTCTTACCAATAAACTTTTTTTTTTTTAAAGCAAACCCCGGGAGACTGAGAACTTCAGCTTGATTGTGAATCTCACTGGGTGTTTTTGTTTTTATTCCTTCCATGCGTACCCCAAATCTTGATGCTCACCCCGTTTTCCCAGTCATCCAAAAACATTCTTTTTAAAATAATTTTACTTATTTATTTTAGAAAGAGAGGAAGGGGGGGAGAGAGAGAGCAGACAGAGAGAGACAGAGGCTGATCTGTTGTCCCCCTTATTCATGCACTCACCGGGGGGCTCCTGTATGTGCCCCGACTGGGGATCAAACCCACCACCTTGGCGTATTGAGATGAAGTTCTAACCAACTGAGCCACCCTGGCAAGGGCTCCAAAAACGTTCATTTGGAGTAGACCTTTGTAAAGCCAGAAGCCAGGGCCAGCATCAGAGCAGCCCGGCCCATGCAGGTTCGCATTGGATTCGGACAGTTGGTAAAGAAACAACGGAGCCACAAACTGGTGGGCCATAGTCTTTAATTCTAGCTTGCACCCGGCGGGCAAGTAAAAACACACACTGGGCTCCAAAACCCACTCACATTCAGTGCTCACAAAGCTACTGACTTATCCGAGTTTCCTAGAATCAAAGGTTTCTAGCTTACCAGCCTTATTCTCCTCAGTTCCCCATCTCCTTCCTTATCCCAGATACAAACTCTACACAAACTGGCATCTCACTCAGCACTGTGCCATCTTGGCTGCTTCTCCTGGCCACATGGCCTCTTTCTGCTCTCTGCTCTGCTCCCTCTGCTCTCTCATGCTAATCATCCCAGGAACCAAGAGCGCAAGCTCTCGTTCTGCCCTCATTTTATAGTGTAGAAATCCAAACCTTTAATCCAATATACAAAATAGGGAAGTCTCTAATACAAAGTCACTTCTCTGAGGCATGATGGGATTGTACCGCCCCACATCAAAAAGGGTGGGAAAGGCTTAATCCCAAAACCAACCCCCAGGCTACAAGGATTCTCAACACACATTAATATCACCTGGGCGACGGCCTCACGTGGGCAGCACCATCTTTAACAAAGTGAGCATAATATATTTTATCTGCCCAACAACCTTAAATTGAAAAGAACCAGCCTGACCAGGCAGTGGCGCAGTGGATAGAGTGTCGAACTGGAGACGCAGAGGACCCAGGTTCAAGACCCCGAGGTCGCCAGCTTGAATGCGGGCTCTCCGACTTGTGAACGGGGTTGCTCGCTCAAGCATGGGATCCTAGACATGACCCATGGTCGCTGGCTTGAAGCCCAAGGTCACTCACTGGCTTGAGCAAGGGGTCACTCGGTCTGCTGTAGCCCCCTCCCCCCCCATCAAGGCACATATGAGAAAGCAATCAATGAACAACTAAGGAGCCTCAATGAAGACTTGGTGTTTCTCATCTCTCTCCCTTCCTGTCTCTCACAATTTTTTTTTTTTTTTTAGAGAAACAGGGGCTCAAACCTGGATGGGAGTGGGTGCAGGCTCCCAAGGCCTGGCGAGAGGGAGCAGAGTCACCACCAGTGTTAAGAAAAGATGCCCTCCTGTGCTCACTTCTCTGCAAATCTCAAGGAACTTGCCAGTTCCATTTCTGAGATGAAGAGACTTCCACATTTTAGTCTGAATCTCCACTGTGACGAACGAAATTCGACTGCATAAATTTTAAAATCTGATTGGTTTTATTCAACAATTCATGGACCAGGCTGCATCCAATCTAGCAGACAGCAGAGCCGCGGGAGGCAAGCGATTCCACAGGCAGAAGAGAGCCGTTGCGGGGGAGAGAAAGGTGGGTTATTGCGAAGTCAGTTCCCTCAAAGGCAGATTGCCTCCTCACTCCTGCTGATCAGGCGGTTTCCGCCTGACTGGTCTGAGATGCCATTTCTGGGAGAGGCTGAGAACGTAATTAAGTAAATAAGTCTCAGGTGGGTGATGTTGCGGCTTAGCATAAGCCATTCCATTTGGGGACTCTTTGTCTTTTAACATCATCATGTCAAGATGTTACCTTAAGATGTCCCTGAGAACAGTACTCCAGAGAATAACAGTTCCCTGCCCACACTTTCCCTGAACAATCAGGATCTAGCTGAGGCGCCGTGGGTGTTCCGTGCTTCCCGCCCGGGGGACACGACTGCTTTGGCGTGCAGCATAGTGGCCCGTTTCTGCAGCCATCTCTTCTCCCATCCTTTTCCCTCGAGCTATGGAGTGTGCCCTCCCAAGACCAGTCTGAGGGGACAGAGTCCGGTCTGATGACTGAACAGTTAGATCCGTGCGGCTTGTTTTCATCAGAGCAGGAGAAGCTGCTAATGCCCGGCTGGCTAACTAAGGCAACTAGTTGCTGGACCCTGTGACCGGGTGGCCCCCCCCCCCATGGGAGGCTGGTTAGGTGCGCTCATCTCTCTCTCTCCCCTCCGGAACCTGTGCCCCGAGACCCAGGGGTTCCGGGGTGGGAACGGAGGCCATGTACCTAACACAGAACGAAAGCACACACTTCTCCCCACCCTACATACCGTCCTGCATTTGAGGCTGAGCTCTGCCCAGCGGCAGCTCTGTGACCTGTACCAAGGTCCTTAACTTCTGACACTAAGTTAATAAGTTCTGATAACCCACTACCATTGGACCAGCTGGTCCTTGACTTCTGTAAGCATCAGTTTCTTCTTCAGGAAAACAGGGGTGATGAGTGCGCAGTGGATTACTTCTGGAATGGCCACCATAATTCTCTCCCACCCCCTGGCCATACGTTCAGTAGGTCACTTTGTTCCACCGTCTGTTGTAGCCATGGGACTTGCTTGGACCAGTGGGACCTTAGCGAATGTGATACACGCAGAGGCTGGCGACACGCTTACACGTTAGGACTTCCTCGCTCTTGCTGCTGAGAACCCCCTGTCCCCTGTCCCCTGCCACCATATGAACAAGCATGGCTGGATGAGGAGGTACGCGGCTGTCATTAGACCACCCGCCGGATCTGTGAGGAAGCACAGGACTGCACAGTTCAGCTCTAGCCAAGCCAGCCCAAGTCAGAATAAATTCCCAGAAAAAAAAACACAGAACTGTGAAAATCATAAATGCTTGTTGTTTTAAGACACTAAATTTGGAGAAGTTTTGTTATACAGCAAAACTGACTGATACACATTTTCTCGCCCGGGTGATGTTTGAGCCTTGAATGCATGTGGATATAAAGTGCTCCGACCAGTGCCTGATACATGATAAGTATTCGACCCTATTGATCTGTGAAGCCAGGGTCCTGGGAAGCTGCTTGACCTCCATGCAAGCAGAGGGGACAAGGACAGAAACTCTGCTTATGTTAGCCACTGCCCAGGGCCTGGTTCTCTCCCGGGGCTGGCTCAGAGACCCTGTACGGGCACCGCCCGGCACTGCCGATCTGTTGTACAGGTTGTGAGCGTCCCCCTCCAGTGCCATCTAGTGAGCCACGTCGGCAGAGTCAGCCCGTGGGAAGGGGCCGGTCCTTGTTCTCCAAGGTCACCGGTGAAAACCTGCCACTGCCCATTTCAGACCCGACGAGTGGCACCCCACTTTGACCAATGGAACATTGGCATTGTCCCAGCCACGTGATCTGACAAAGAGCGTCTTCCCCATTCCCACGAGTCCGCAGGTCCAGAAAGAAACCTTGGCTGGAGTGGACCCCCGTAAGGACCACTCACACCCACACCCCATTCCCCCGTCCGAAGAGCAGCCTCCCAGGTGCTCACACACGGGCTGTGCCCTGCAGAGACAGACAACATGGAGTTCCCCACTTCTCTCTCTCTCCCTGGCTTTGGAAGGAGGCACAGGAAACCACAGAGAGGAAGCCCTAGCTGAGCCTGTCCCTGGTGGTGAGGCTGTCTCTGCTGGAACGGAAGGTGCCACCTCCTGAGGCTGGCAAAGCGCCCCGTTCTCGGGGTGCCTGGCGAGAGAGAGGGGTGGCTTCTGCACGGAACTGGCTTGCCCCCATTGCTGCCCCCCTACAACCCGCTTGCTTCTCCTACCACTGCACAGTCTGTCATCAAAGCAGCTCCGCAGGACCTGGCCGGTTGGCTCAGCGGTAGAGCGTCGGCCTGGCGTGCGGGGGACCCGGGTTCGATTCCCGGCCAGGGCACACAGGAGAAGCACCCATTTGCTTCTCCACCCCCCCCCCCTTCCTCTCTGTCTCTCTCTTCCCCTCCCGCAGCCAGGGCTCCATTGGAGCAAAGATGGCCCGGGCGCTGGGGATGGCTCCTTGGCCTCTGCCCCAGGCGCTAGAGTGGCTCTGGTCGTGGCAGAGCGACGCCCCGGAGGGGCAGAGCATCGCCCCCTGGTGGGTGTGCCGGGTGGATCCCGGTCGGGCGCATGCGGGAGTCTGTCTGACTGTCTCTCCCTGTTTCCAGCTTCAGAAAAATAAAAATAAAAAAATTTAAAAAAGCTCCGCAGCCTGACCTGTGGTGGCGCAGTGGATAAAGCGTCAACCTGGAAATGCTGAGGTCGCCGGTTCGAAACCCTGGGCTTGCCTGGTCAAGGCACATATGGGAGTTGATGCTTCCAGCTCCTCCCTCTTCTCTCTCTCTGTCTCTCTCTCTCCTCTCTCTCTCTCTGTCTCTCTCTCGCCCTCTCTCCTCTCTAAAAATGAATAAATAAATAAAAATAAAATAAAAAAACAGCTCTGCAGGTGGCATGTTTGTAAGAGCCACCCGTTGAGGCCAACCCAAATCTCCCTCAATGGTAGAAAGGATTAAAAAAAGAAGTGTGGGTTTCATTCACACAATCGAATGGAATGCCACAGAACAGTGAAAATGCACAAACAGTTCACATGGTCACATGCCTACATTTCACAGATATAATGTGGGGTGAAAACACACAAAAATATACTTGAAGAAATCTACATAAAGTTCAAAAACAGGCGACCTTGAGTTGCTCCAGCACTCCAACCGGTGACTCCAGCGCTCAGGCCAGCCGGTTGAGCCCCGCACCGAAGCTGGCGACGGGGTTTCGAACCTGGGACCTCGGCGTCCCCGCTCGATGCTCCACACTGCGCCACCGCCTGGTCAGGCACAACCTTGCATTTTATTCCACTGCATTGTTGGACCCACTTCCAGTCTCAGGGAGAGGCTACAATGTAGTCAGACCAGCTAGTAGGAGATGCGTCCACCAGGGGGCGTCTCTAGACCTCCGAGAGGGGTCTACTAGGAAGAGCATAAAAGGGACAGAACAGCGTCTTCTCCATCAGAGGTCAGCAGTCTATGGTCAGTGAGCCAAATCAGTCCGCCACCCTGCAAGCCAAGTTTTATTGAGAACAGCCGCGCCCATTCGTTTACATTCTTTTTTTTTTTTTTTTTTGTATTTTTCTGAAGCTGGAAACGGGGAGAGACAGACAGACTCCCGCATGCGCCCGACGGGGATCCACCCGGCACGCCCACCAGGGGGCGAGGCTCTGCCCACCAGGGGGCGATGCTCTGCCCCTCCGGGGCGTCGCTCTGTCGCGACCAGAGCCACTCTAGCGCCTGGGGCAGAGGCCAAGGAGCCATCCCCAGCACCCGGGCCATCTTTGCTCCAATGGAGCCTCGCTGTGGGAGGGGAAGAGAGAGACAGAGAGGAAGGAGAGGGGGAGGGGTGGAGAAGCAGATGGGCGCTTCTCCTGTGTGCCCTGGCCGGGAATCGAACCCGGGACTTCCGCACGCCAGCCTGACGCTCTACCACTGTGCCAACCGGCCAGGGCCTTACATTCTTTCTATAGTAACTTTCGCACTGCAACGGCAGAGTCATTGTAATAAAGAGATAACCCAGAAAGCCAAAAATATTTACTATCTGTTTCTTTGCAGATAAAGCTTGTGACCCCTGGTCTAGAGGCTCCTCCAGAAATGGTCCATGACAGTGACCCATCTGAGAAGGAGCTACGTCCTACATCAATAGGTGCAAGACAACACCTCCAACAACTCTAAGAGGGGGTGATGTACAGATTAGGACACGGAGACACAGCAGGGCTAAACAAACTTCCCAGAGTCCCACAGCCAGTGATGGTTGGAAATAAGATTTAACCCGAGGTAATCTGGTTCTGGAATCTCCGTGGTTGGCCACCACTACAATGCTTCCTAAAACTTTCATCAAGGGAAAACAAGAACCGAAAACAGTCCTGTACAAAGATTCATCCTCTGCAATTGCAACCTAGGAAACTAGGAAGAAAGTGATACCTATTGATTACAACAAATTCTTTAGTAAAAACACGTGGGGGTTTTTTTGTTTGTTTTTGTTTTTCCTGAACAGAATTTATTATATCCAGAGATGGGGCTCAGTCCTTCTTGGCTGCCGCCTTCCTCATGGCTGCAAGGACGTTGCTCAGCTCCCCTCGCTTCCTCTTGGCACGGATGTGTGTCCCTACCCTTTTCTTGATGAATTTCAGGGCTCTCTTGTCTTTGGAGACCTTGAGCAGCTCCATGGCACGCCGCTCATAGGGAGCAAAGCCACACACTTCTCGGATCATGTCCCGCACAAACTTGGTGTGCTTGGTGATTTTAACCTAAAATTTTAGAGACCCTCATATATTTCTATCAAGTGTAAGGGCAGAGTCAAGACATTATCAATCGTATAAAGCTGCAAAAACATTTTCCACCAATGTATTCTTTCTTAGGACCCGGCTAGGCAGTGTGCTCTATCCAAATGAAAAACTAAACTCCCACGAGGGAAGCAGAGGTCCAGGAGAGAGGAAAGAGAACCCGTGGGATAAGGATGGAAGGGACCCACAGTGTGTAGGAGACAGAGCCTGTTCAGACTGAAGCAAGGAGACAGGACATCTCCCCGGTGGGACCCGGCATCGGTTAGCTATTGCTGTGTCATGAATCACCCCCCAAAATTAGCTGCTTAAAAACAAGAAACATGTATTATCTCCCACAGTCTCTGAGGGTCAAAAACCAGGGAGATGCTTCTGGGTCATGGGCTTCCATGAGGTTACAGTCAAGCCGAGGTGGTGGTCGTCCGAAGGCTTGACTGTGGCACCAGGACCTACTCATCCGCAGGGCGACAAGAGTCCTTGGTTACGTGCCCCGAGGGCCTCTCCATAGGGTCGTTCCCCCAGAGTGAAGATAAGACAGGGGACAGAGACCAGGACAGAAGCCACAGCATCTCATATTCTAATCTTGGAACTAACCTGTCCTCATTGCTGCAGTGTTCTCTTGGTTCCAGAGACCAACCTAGTACAACGTGGGGAAGGACATCATTCCATCTTTATAACAACACTAAGAGGCAGGTGTTGTCGTCGTCGTCGTTGTTGTTGTTTTAGAGAGAAGGGAGGCGCAGACAGATACAACACTTCAACATGGCTGCTCAGTTCATCCCTGCAACCAAGGTGCCGGGATGTTAGGTATGGACTCCTGCCCCAACCGTTTTCGCAAACTCCCTGTGTTGGGGCAGGGTCACTCATCTGTCATGCCCACAGGGAGCAGAGTCACTCATCTGTCATGTCCACAGGGGGCAAGGTCACTCATCTGTCATGCCCCTCAATTCCCTCACCTGGGAAATACGGGTAATAATAGTTCTCGTTCCATGGAGTTGTTCTTATGTCAGTTACAGTTTGGACAGTGCTCATAACCGTGCCTGGCACACAGAAATGTTCAATAAACTGAGTAAATAAACTTGTCCTGGGACACTGAGCCAGGAGGGAGTAAAATGGGATTTGAACCCTCCCAGAACTTTCTTCTTTTTATTTTTGTATTTTTCTGAAGTGAGAAGCGAGGAGGCAGACAGACTCCCGCATGCGCCCGACCGGGATCCACCCGGCATGCCCACCAGGGGGCGATGCTCTGCCCATCTGAGGCCTCGCTCTGCTGCAACCAGAGCCATTCTAACACCTGAGGCAGAGGCCATGGAGCCATCCTCAGCGCCTGGGCCATCTTTGCTCCAATGGAGCCTTGGCTGCGGGAGGGGAAGAGAGAGACAGAGAGGAAGGAGAGGGGGAGGGTGGAGAAGCAGATGGGCGCCTCTCCTGTGTGCCCTGGCCGGGAATCGAACCCAGGACTTCCACACGCCAGGCCAACCCTCTACCACTAAGCCAACCGGCCAGGCCAGAACTGTCTTTCTTAACCACTGTGAAACCCATAGTGTTAAAAAAAAAAAATTCTTTAAGGTGTAATCTGGAAAGCAAGCCTCCTCTCCCCTGAGCTCTGTTCCCACTGCTCAGAAGTAACCAGTATTCAGTTTCTTGGGTGTTCTCTGTGAAATTAGTTACATGTATTGCTTGTAATTCTTCCAATGGCCAATTTTAGAGCTTAAAAAAAAAGAAAAGACGTCAGTGTTCACTCCCTACCAGACTCTCTATCACGGTGTAAGGAATATCTCTAGAGAACTCTACAATGTATCCATCTGCTCTGAAGAGCTATGTTCTCTGCTGTGGGACGGAACCCAGGAGAATTCTTGGCACCCAGAGAACCACAGTCCGTAGTTCAGGAGCTTGACCAAAATGACACGTTAGAAATGCCCGGGCTTGTTTTATATTGCTGACACGAGTTGGTTCGGGACAGCGGGGTCAAAAGCAGGTTTAGAACACAGTTTTTCATGCACTAGGTTTACATATTATGAACAAACCATTTCTAGGCAACCCCTCCTCAATACTCTTCTTGGAGGAGGATGGGAGTGATGGCACAAATTATAGGGAGGTAACTCTCCCAGCACAGTATCAGATGGGAATTGTGTTCAGCTACCAGCAACAGAGATCCGGTGACGGCGGGTTAAACAACTTAGGGTTTATTCTCTGATGGAAAAGATACAAAGCTATTTGGGGTTTCCGGCTCCTTCTCAGAGTCTTCGCCTATAACTTCAACCCTCCAGGTCAAGGTTATTTGTGTGTTTGCCCTAAGACTACGGTGTTCATGTTCTGGGCAGGCAGAAAAGAAAGAGCAAGACACGAGAAGGATGTCTTTTGTGGCTGAATTATCCCTCTTCAGAGAGCTAAAACAAACAAACAAACAAACAAAAAACCCTGCTCACATAACTGCAAAGGAAACTAAGAAATGTTGGTGTTTCTCTGGGCACCTCAGCGCTCCAAATGAAAGCCGCTTTCTATTGTTACAGATGGGGGAAAGAGAGGGGCTCTGGGAGGCACCTCGCCGTCTCTGCGTGGGGTCCCCTGTCCAGGAAGAGGTGTTATTGTGCTTAAAGTAGGCACAAAGCTCTTCATGGTCCCCTAACTCGTTGCCCACCTAGAATCTCCCGGCTCCATAAACGACACCGTTCTCTAACCAGATGCTCAGGCTGCCAACCTTTGAAGCATTCTTGGATTCTTCTTGTACCTTTTCCCCCCAACATGGGAAGCATGGGCGTGTTTTGTTGACTCTGACCCCCTGGACTGTGACCCATGTCTTTCTAAATAAATCTAACCTCCGCCGTCACCATCCCTGTCCAAGCCACCCCTCTTCCTACCTGATCTTCCTGCTGCCACTGTTTAAAAAAAAAACCACAATTTAATAGCAGGTCTTCGAGATTTCCCAAGACCTGCTGAATCATAATCTTAGCAAGGAGACCCAGGAAGCTGTGTCGTAACACAACACAACCCTTGGGTAAATATTTTGTTACTATTATTATTAGTAAATGCATATAATGAAATTCACTGTTGCAACCAGTTTAAACTCGGCAATTCAGTAGCATTGTATACATTCACAGTGTTGGGCAACCGTTGCCACCACCTGGGGTTTAGACCTTTTTCATCTCCCCAGTGGAAACACCCAGGCTCATTTAGCATTCACAGCCCGTTCTCCCGCCCCCAGCCACGAAACTGCTTCCTGTTGCTGTGTCTTTGCCTGTTCTGGCCATCTTATATAAATGGGATCATACAATATGTGGCTTTCTCTCTTTTTTTTTCTCCTCAAGAGAGAGGGAGAGAGAGAGAGAGACAGACAGATAGGGACAGACAGACAGTGACAGACAGACAGCAAGGGAGAGAGATGAGAAGCATCAATTCTTTGTTGTGGCACCTTAGTTGTTCATTGATTGCTTTCTCATATGTGCCTTGACTGGGGGGTGGGGGGACTTCAGCTGAGCCAGTGACCCCTTGATTAAGCCAGCCCCCTTTGACTCAAGCCAACGACTGTGGGGTCATGTCTATGATCTCACGCTCAGCTGGCAACCTCGGGATTTTGAACCTGGGTCCTCAGCATCCCAGATCGATACTCTATCCACTGTGCCACCGCCTGGTAGGCATAGGTGGCTTTTCTGTCGCCCACCATGGGCGATGCTCTGCCCATCAGGGGGCGATGCTCTGCCTATCCTGGGCGTCGCCATGTTGCGACCAGAGCCACTCTAGCGCCTGGGGCAGAGGCCACAGAGCCATCCCCAGCGCCCGGGCCATCTTTGCTCCAATGGAGCCTTGGCTGCGGGAGGGGACGAGAGAGACAGAGAGGAAAGCGCGGCGGAGGGGTGGAGAAGCAAATGGGCGCTTCTCCTGTGTGCCCTGGCCGGGAATCGAACCCGGGTCCTCCGCACGCTAGGCCGACGCTCTACCGCTGAGCCAACCGGCCAGGGCCTCTTTTCTTTTTTTTTAATTTCTGAAGCTGGAAACGGGGAGAGACAGTCAGATAGACTCCTGCACGCGTCCGACCGGGAACCACCCGGCACGCCCACCAGGGGCGACGCTCTGCCCACCAGGAGGCGATGCTCTGCCCCTCCGGGGTGCCGCTCTGCCGCGACCAGAGCCACTCTAGCGCCTGAGGCAGAGGCCAAAGCCTTCCTCCACTTGGCATAGTGGTTAAATAGTAGTCCACTGTGTGGCTAGAGTGCCTATTGTTTCGTTTGGTAGACCACAGGGGTACTCCCACCTTCTGGCTACTGTGAATATTGCTTCAGTGAACAATCTAATACAAGTTTTTGAACGTCGGTTTTCAGTTCACTGGGGTGTGTACCGAAGAGTGGAGCTGCTGGGTCACATGGTGACTCTATGTTTAAGTTATTAAGGAACTGCCGTACCCTGCTTCCCGTCTGTCCCCTTCTTTATTGTTCACTCAACAACCAGAATTACTTCTTTCAAATTTGTAACAGATGATGTCTGACTTTGCTTACAACTTTCCAATGGCTTCTCATTTCTCTCAGAATAAACTCATTATACTGGCTTATATGATAGGCCTCTATCTCTTTCTCCAATGCCTATCTTAACTCTTGCTCCTTGTTGGCTAAATTGTTTTCTGTTCCTGCCTCAGGACCTTTGCACTTGCTTTACCTCCTGACCTCTCCCTGTTTGACTTGCTTTCAGCCTGTATACCCCACCTGAAGTATCAACTCCTTAAAGAGGCCTTCACTGACCACCTTATCCTGATGAGCCCCACCCCACCCTCAACCACTGCCTATAAAATCACCCTGCTTTATTTCTTTGAAGCGTGTATCTTTCTTTGAACTTACCTTTTTTATATACAGTATTTATCTGTTGTTGGCCTCCTCTCTAGAATATGAACCCCCATAACAGTGCGACTGTCCGTCTGTTAACCCCTGGAACGCTTGCATTTAGCTCAGTGCCTGGTACATCTGAGAGTTCATGAATACTAATAACTAGTTAAGCAATCACTCACTTGAAACAGTCTGAAAACATTGCTCAGAGATGGGAAAGGCCTCGGCAGAGATTTCAAAGAGAGGTGGGTGATCTGCGTATTCATGGAATAACTTTGACGAATTAACTTTTCTGCCGGGGGTACAGCAGACCTCTTGTCTTCACTACCCTATGAGTAGACGCAAATAGAATTATGAGAATTCCTACAAAATTGGAAGAAAGTCCGAGAGAACGGAAACCACATTTCTCTGCAGACCGACGGCTGCACGATTCAGACCACCGTGGACTTGACCGCGGAGCGGCCGCCTGACCTTGAGGCCATGGCTTCCCATCCACGCTGCAGGGTTAATAAAAGTACCTCCCTCGTGGGTGTATTGTCAGGACTGCATGAGGTCCAGCTCTGGAGGCCTCGGCTCAAGAAGAAGCCGCCGTGAGGATCGTGCCTCTATGGTGAGAGCTCAGAACCAGACACGGAGACGGAGACGGAGGTGGGCGCGCAGGGCTCATGGGGAGGGGCACCCGGGAATGAATGGGGAGGAACAGGACGGGCCAGAGGGACCCTCAGCCGCCACGCACGTCGGGCTACGGGCCAGCCACCCCAGCGGGAGTTCTGACCCAAGGCGTCCCTCGACAGAGCACCGTGTGCCAGACTCTTGCACCTTGCTCAGTCCCCAGAAGAGGGGGGGCTTCGGCTTGAACGCCAGACTCCGTGAGCCCCCGCGCTCCCTACAGCTGAGGCCAAGTCCCTTCCCCAAGGAGCTGCCGACCCCCCCCCCAGGCCTCCCAGACACGGTTGACTGATTCAGGGTGTTCACCTGGTTATAAAGAATGCCTCGGTGGACCATCTGTTGATGCACCCGTGTTTACTTTGTACAGCCGCACGCATTCACTTAGGATACATTCCTAGAAACGAGAATTCCGACTCAAGGAGTGATGGCCCTGTTTTAAGGCTTTTGATTATATTATAGAAAAGCAGACGGAGCCTCAGAGGAATCGTGGTCTTGCTTAAAATCAATAGTTTTGATATGCCCTTGGACATGTAGATTTCCTTTGTTAAATGCATGGTTCGTATCTTTGTCTCTAGGACGTTCATCTTTTTTCCAGTCGGTTCCAGAGAGCTAGTTACATGTAGAGGACATTAACCCCCTTATTGGATATTCATAATGTAAAGAATTTCCTTTCCCTTTCAATGTTTTATGCCGCTTATAGATGTACAGAAAAAAATATTTTTTTTTTTTGTATTTTTCTGAAGCTGGAAACGGGGAGAGACAGACAGACTCCCGCATGCGCCCGACCGGGATCCACCCGGCACGCCCACCAGGGGCCACGCTCTGCCCACCAGGGGGTGATGCTCTGCCCCTCCGGAGCGTCGCTCTGCCACGACCAGAGCCACTCTAGCACCTGGGGCAGAGGCCAAGGAGCCATCCCCAGCGCCTGGGCCATCTTTGCTCCAATGGAGCCTTGGCTGCGGGAGGGGAAGAGAGAGACAGAGAGGAAGGAGAGGGGGAGGGGTGGAGAAGCAAATGGGCGCTTCTCCTATGTGCCCTGGCCGGGAATCGAACCCAGGTCCCCCGCACGCCAGGCTGACGCTGTACCGCTGAGCCAACCGGCCAGGGCCTAGATGTACAGAAATTTTATTTTACTTTTATACGGTTAACCCTCTGATGGTTTTCTTAGAAAAGCCTTGGGCACCTTGAAGTCACATTCAGATTCACTGGCTTCCTTGTACTAAACAGTTTGTTTTACTCATCCCCACCCCCTTACTCGCCAAGGATACATTCTGAGCCCCCCCCCATGCCTGAAACTGCATGTAGTCCTGAATCCTGTAGATACCATGTTTCCCCTGTATGTACGTACCTATGATAGAGGGGTTTGTTTGTTTGTTTTTTACAGAGACAGAGAGAGAGTCAGAGAGAGGGATAGATAGGGACAGACAGGCAGGAACAGAGAGAGATGAGAAGCATCAATCATCAGTTTTTCCTTCGGACACCTTAGTTGTTCATTGATTGCTTTCTCATATGTGCCTTGACCGCGGGCCTTCAGCAGACCGAGTGACCCCTTGCTCGAGGCAGCAACCTTGGGTCCAAGCTGGTGAGCAAAGATGAGCCCACCCTCAAGCTGGCAACCTCGGGGTCTCGAACCTGGGTCCTCTGCATCCCAGTCCGAAGCTCTATCCACTGCGCCATCGCCTGGTCAGGCTAGAGTTTAATTTATATGTTAGGCACAGTGAGAGATGAAGAAAAATAACTCCTAATAAAATAGAACTATGATAACGATGTACTGTAATAAGTTCTGTGAATGCGGCCCCTCTCTCTCAAAAAACCGGGCGGGGCTCAGTTTGCCCGTCTTGTGACGCTGTGGGAAGGCACAGCGACCACCTGTGCCCAGTCCGTCGCCAACCCTCACGTGCCATAAACGGCATGGTGTCCCTCGCTGCAGGGCACCCCTTGCTGACGTCCCTCAGGCTCAGGGTTTCCGGGCACGACCCGTTGTCATCAAGGGAAACAGGTTTCCTGTTCAGGTCCCCTTCCCACAGACGTCACGCCTGTTCCATCTTAACTGAGCACCTACCACGCCCTGTGGCCTCCCTTTTGCATTATGAGGTGTGACTGACCGCAAAAAAATAAATAAATAAATTCTTCTTTTTTCTTCTTCACCATTTCACGGGGAGAAGATTCATTCTGACCATAGATCTGAGCGGCCTCCGCACACAATTTCCCCCTGAAATGAACGTCACACTTGTGAGTGGAGGACATTCATTAACATGCACAGCATATCGTGTGGAGGTGGTACTCGGGGACCAGACAGCACGAGGGGTTGCCTGGTCTTGTGCTTTGGTGCTGACGGTTGCGCTTCCGAGGGGTCTAAAAAAGGAAATTACTCTGACATTTCCAAAGTACGTTTTTTATAGGCCTGAGAACAGTGGGCAGAGCTCGGATAAGGTAAAGATTGATCTTGGCTCAGAAAGCTGGAGGCCTGGGACATGGCTGCCCACGGTGAACGACCAGTTAGTATAGGGCCCCTTTTTCATTCACGATAGAGTCTGAAAATGTCAGATTTTCATTTTTCTTAGCCTCTCTGATAGCTAGAGGTGTCCTCGTCCTGACCCATGACAAGTCAAGGGTAGTCTTTCAGGGAAGGTATCATTATGGGGAAAATTTTCCTCGATGATTAAAACAGAGACATAAAAAGACTTTTCTTGCCTGACCAGGTGGTGGCGCAGTGGATAGAGCATTGGACTGGGATGTGGAGGACCCAGGTTCGAAACCCCAAGATCACTGGCTTGAGCGCGGGCTCACTAGCTTGAGCATGGGGTTGCTAGCTTGAGCGTGAGATCATAGACATGACTCCATGGTCACCAGCTTGAGCCCAAGGTCGCTGGCTTGAGCAAGGGGTCTCTCGGTCTGCTGTAGCCCCTCCGCCCTGTCAAGGCACATATGAGAAAGCAATCAACGATTGTCACAACAAAGAATTGATGCTTCTCATCTCTCTACCTTCCTGTCTGTCTGTCCCTATCTGACTCTCTCTCTCTGTCTCCGTCAAAAAAAACACTTTTCTTTAGCCATCCAGACGCCCTTACTGTTCCATCAAGGATGTGATGGCTAGAGGTCCAGCAGCCATTCTGTAAACACGAGTCAAAAAACCTGAGAATTAAAAGTCAAAATGGACAAAGGAGGAGGGAAGGTAAAAGAAGACCTTGGATCCTTAAAATCGTTGAGCTACTCAACTACTCTCAGACCACCTACCACCAAAAACGCCCTATCACGTGAGACCATTGTCTCGATTGTCTAAGGCACTTGATTGTCTAATTGGCAATTTTGTTATGTGTAGCGGAAACCAAACTACCTAGCATATAATTATCTGTTGATTTTGCCTGCCCACTATACTGGTCCTCTTCTGCTGCTACCTTAGGGAATCAACACACTACGCACATGCACATGCACACACACACACACACACACACACACACACACACACAACCACGCATTTAGTTCAGGTGAGATCCACTCTCCATTTCCTGGGGTGAGCATGTGACCAGGCTGGCCAATCAGAGTGGCACACCCACCTGGCCACAGGGCGTGGGCTGAGGTTGACCTCTGGGAGTCAGGACAGGACTGTTTGGAGAGAGAGATGGTCTCTTGTCGTTAGGACTGCTGCTTAAGGAGGAAACCAACACACAGACAAGCAAGGTTGAGACAGAAAAAAGACTCCTTTCCGATGACATCACGCAGCCCTGAGGACTCTGAGGCGCCTGTCTACCTTTGGACTTCTCTTTCAGTTACAGGAACCCATAAACTTTTATTCTCCCATCAGCCTTAGGTTAACAAGGGAAACAGTCCTGACCGGTACAGACCAGAGTCCTGGTTTGCAGATAAGGCCGAGGGGCCGCCGCTGAAGGAACGCAGGGGTGGGGCGGAGAGGGAGGCGGGACGAGGACGGCCTCCCAGGTCACTGTCCCTCGTGCGTGGCTTTTTCACAGGTCACAGAGGAAAGGGGACCTGCCTGGCAGGACTCACACACTCAGCGACCGACAGTAACAACGATACAGGACGGTCTGACGGGCCACACGACTCGCCCAAGGTCGTTTGGGACGGATTCTCAGGGTGGGGTCTGGACCGCAGGAGTCACGCCTGCATATTGCCTCTTAAACAGGAGGCTTTTATTGGTCCTGGCTGGGTGGGGCCGAGGACAGCTCAGTTTCCCTCTAGCTGAGGGTCGAGTTCAGCATCCTGGACGATTTTCCTGATCAGTTGGGAAGAGGCGCGGGCGGCCAGCAGTAGGTCGGCCCCGTGCGACTACTGGGGTCCTTGTAGTGTACCCCGTTCCCTCCCCGGGGGCCCCTGCACACCCGGGCTCAGGTTCACCCACCCTGGCCAGGAAGGGGGCTGCATCGGGAAACCCCCACCTTCCCTTCAGGAAACCGGGGGAGATGGCTTCTTTCAGGAAATGCCAGGTCCGCAGAAACGCTTCCCAGAGGCTCTGGCGGAGCAAGCCGGGACAGCTCCGGGGCCCCTCCCCATGCCACTCTGGGCGGCCCCCCTCAAGCCAGCGTCCAGGGCACAGGCCTCGAGTTGCCCCCAGCCCCTCCCCTGAGGACTGCTATCTTATCCCCACCTGTGGGCACGCTCACGGTCTCACCAGGTCCGGACACAATGTCAGGTGAAGGCCGTTGTTTCTAGCATGTCCAGCACCTGTCATCACGCCCTGACGCTTGTCCCCGGACCTGACCCGGTGGGTGGACATCATTTTGGTGGCCAACCTCCACCGAGTCCAGTCTGACCAGCGGCTGGGCTGGGTCGGGTTGTGCAGCCACCGATGGCTGTCCCCAAAAGGGTCCCCACGAAACACAGACTCCACCCAGGACCCCTCCTCACAGCTCCCCTCGGCCCATGGCTCCCCCTCAGCATGGGCAACAGGCCACCCCATGTGAGATGTTATTACAGTGGTGACTCCACAGCTTTACTTTTTTTTTTTTAATTTTATTTATTTATTTTTTACAGAGACAGAGAGAGAGTCAGAGAGAGGGATAGACAGGGACAGACAGACAGGAATGGAGAGAGATAAGCATCAATCATTAGTTTTTCATTGCGTGTTGCAACACCTTAGGTGTTCATTGATTGCTTTCTCATATGTGCCTTGACCGTGGGCCTTCAGTAGACCGAGTAACCCCTTGCTGGAGCCAGTGACCTTGGGTTCAAGCTGGTGGGCTTTTGCTCAAACCAGATGAGCCCGCGCTCAAGCTGGCGACCTCGGGGTCTCGAACCTGGGTCCTCAGCATCCCAGTCCTATGCTCTATTCACTGCGCCACTGCCTGGTCAGGTGACCCCACAGCTTTAAACCACACTGAGTCCCTCCTTTGGGTCACCAAAGAGAAGCTCTGTTTGGGGCAGTTTTTAACACTTGCTGATCTTCCTTTGTGACATTTATGATGGTGGTGGGGTTCCTCTGTATGTCCTGGATTTTTATAGTTACTGTATTTTTTGTAATTGGGGCTGATTTCTAACGTGCAGGGGTGATACTCAGTTTCCCTCGTAAGCTCAAATATGTAAATTTTCAAGGAGCGCATTCATACACAAATAATAAGTAAAGAAGGGCAGACCGTAGAAACTGCGCGGTAACAACAACGAGCACGGTATCCGGATCTCTGAGATTTGGTAACCGTTGCTTACAGCCCAGAGGCCCCCCATCTACAAACACACGGACAGTTCTGGGCGTGAGAGCCAAGGGCCGATAGTGGGAGAGTGAGGTCCACACAGGTGGGCTACCACAGCCGGACACTGGCTGTCTCTCTGCGTGACAAAGGCCCCTGACCTCCTGCGCTTGGGTGGGACCCGAGGGGGGCTTTCCTGCACGCAGCACGCGCCCGTCCACCAGAACGGCAGAGGGGCTTGAGGACCCCCAGCCTTCCGAGAACCCTCAGGATGTCAGGAGCTCTCGGAAGACCTTTCCTGAGAGCCTTGAGGTCAGTGCTTTGTGGACAGGGGGGAACCTCTCACGGACAGTTCCCACTGGGAGTCTGGCTGGAAGCCGTAGGTCAGTGTTTCTCTTTACTAATTTATTTATTTAGTTTAAACGAGAGGAGGGGAGATAGAGAGACAGACTCCTGCATGTGCCCCCAACTGAAATCCACCTGGAAACCCCCATCTGGGGCCGGTGCTCGAACCAACTGAGTGAGCCACTGGCTGTGGGAGGAGAAGAGGGAGAGAAGAGGGAGAGGAAGGGGAAGGGAAGTAGATGGTCGCTTTCTCCTGTGTGCCCTGACCGAGCATCAAACCCGGGACGTCCACAGGCTGGGCTGACACACTCTCCACTGAGCAAACTGGCCAGGGCTCGGTCAGTGTTTCTTAAAGTTTGGTCTTTGGATGTCTAACATCAGAATCTCTTGTTTACAATATAGATTCTCCTGCCAACTCGGGGAGCTCTCAAACGGGGCTCAGGGTCTAAACTTTTTAATCATGGTATTTATCATCAACAAAATTTGAGAAACAGCCTGACCAGGTGGTGGTGCAGTGGATAGAGTGTCAGACTGGGATGCCGAGGACCCAGGTTCGAGACCCCCAAGGTTGCCAGCTTGAGCGCGGGCTCATCTGGTTTGAGCAAAAGCTCACCAGCTTGGACCCAAGGTCACTGCCAGGCTCGAGCAAGGGGTCACTCGGCCTGCTGAAGGCCCGCGGTCAAGGCACATATGAGAAAGCAATCAATGAACAACTAAGGTGTTGCAATGAAAAACTAATGATTGATGCTTCTCATCTCTCTCCGTTCCTGCCTGTCTGTCCCTATCTGTCCCTCTCTCTGACTCTCTCTGTCTCTGTAAAAAAAAAAAAAAAATTTTTTTGAGAAACACTCTCATGGAAAAATAGACCAGTTATAAAGAAAGTCAGTATCTATCTATCTATCTATCTATCTATCTATCTATCTATCATCTATCTATCATATCTCTATCTCTTTCTCTTTTATTTCTCTCTCTGTATACAAATTTCCCCCCACACTGCCTGGAAAAAATAGCAACTCAGTGAGTTTTATACACTCCTCCCCCCCCCCAAACACACACACGCCTCTAATAGACCCAGAGACTAAACAAACACCCCTCGATCCCAAAGTCTTTGTTCACGGGACAAAATCACAAAATCCCCTCAGAAATCAACCACCACCCTCCTTGCTTCCTCCCCCCCCCCCATGCGACTCCTCTGTCAGAATCACACTGCAGTCAGAACAGGAAGATTGAGGTGGGGTTCATCTGCCACCCCAGACAATGCCTAGAGCCCCACACATGTGCGGTCTTTATCCTCATGACCTCAGCTGCCCCCAAGTCAGAACTGCCAGGACTCGTACGTACGGTCGCCTGATCCAGGGCTTCCTCAGAGCGTCCCGCCGGGTCCCACAGCCTCGGGTGTGAGCCCGTGTTCTGGAAGACCTGATACATCCAGGGTTGAGCCTTCCCCACAAATGCCCTGACACAAGGACTTGAGCAGCTGTTGATTCGGGGAGTGACCCAGGGAGAGACGACAGGGACGTGACAGTGAGATGGGAACAAAAGGGGACAACACTGAGGGCTCCAACCAACAGGTGCTCGCTGTGGGCGGAGGTTTCTGAGACTGAAGAGACTACGCCTCTAAAGCATCCCACCTGGGCCCTGGCCGCTAGGCTCAGTGGTAGAGCGTCGGCCTGGCGTGCGGGGGACCCAGGTTCGATTCCCGGCCAGGGCACATAGGAGAAGTGCCCATTTGCTTCTCCAATCCCCCCCTCCTTCCTCTCTGTCTCTCTCTTCCCCTCCCACAGCGAGGCTCCATTGGAGCAAAGATGGCCCGGGTGCTGGGGATGGCTCCTTGGCCTCTGCCCCAGGCGCTAGAGTGGCTCTGGTCGCAACAGAGCGGCGCCTCGGAGGGGCAGAGCATCGCCCCCTGGTGGGCAGAGCATCGCCCCCTGGTGGGCGTGCCGGGTGGATCCCGGTCGGGTGCATGTGGGAGTCTGTCTGACTGTCTCTCCCCATTTCCAGCTTCAGAAATAAAAAATTTAAATAAATAAATAAATAAATAAAGCATCCCACCTGGGCCCTGCCCACTAGGCTCAGTGGTAGAGCATTGGCTCGGCATGTGGAAGTCCCAGGTTTGATTCCCAGTTAGGGCAATCATCTGCTTCTCCACCCCTCCTCTTCCCTCTATCTCTCTCTCTCTCTCTTCTCCCACAGCCATGGCTTGAATAGTTCAAGCAAGTTGGCCCTGGGTGCTGAGGATGGCTCCATGGCCTCGCCACAGGTGCTAAAATAGGTCGGTTGCCAAGCAACGGAGCAGCAGCCAGACTGGCAGAGCATCCCCTGGTAGGGGGCTTGCCAGGTGGATCCTGGTCAGGGAGCATGTGGGAGTCTGTCTCTCTGCCTCCCCGTCTCCCACTTAATAAAAAATATATATAATAAATAAATTGTCCCACAGGAAGGGCGAAGAAACTGAGTATTTATCCACAATTTCCATCTGTCGTTGGTCGAGAACTGCTCCAAGGATCGTTAACTGCCTAGCACTTCAACCCGCCCCTCACACGGGCCATGTGTACCCGCAAATGCCAGCAGAGTCCTCAGACAGTGTCACCCATGCTTGTGGGATGAGGCCCCTGAGGCTCCCCCCAAAATTAAAACAGCACTACCGTATGGTCCAGCGGTCTCACTTCTGGTTGTGTCCAGAGGAAACGAGGTCAGCACCATGAAGAGATAGCTGCAGCCCCGTGTTCATTGCAGCACTGTCCACAGTGGACAAGACACGGACACGGCCCACATGTCCATCGACAACAGATGGACGGGGTGGAAGGAAATCCTACCCTTCGTCACATCACGGATGCACCTGGAAGCTTTATGCTAAGTAAAATAAGACAGCCCCACAGAGAGGAAGACGGCATGACCCCTGTCACACGAGGCATCTAAGAGTCAAAAGTAGAGGAGACCAGCAGTTTTCAACTGGCGTGCCACGAAAATTTTTTTTTAAGGCTTTTAAAAAAAAATTTTTTTTATTCATTTTAGAGAGGAGAGAGAGTGAGAGAGAGTGAGAGAGAGAAAGGGGGGAGGAGCAGGAGGCTTCAACTCCTATATGTGCCTTAGACCAGGCAAATGCAGGGTATTGAACCGGCGACCTCAGCATTTCCAGGTCGATGCTTTATCCACTGCACCACCACAGGTCAGGCGTGCCACGAGAATTTTTAAAATATGTGTTGACCTCTTTTCTCTTCGATTGTCAAATTTTAAAAAAGTGACAACAGTCAACATCACAACAGCCATCCAAGTGTGAATGAATCAAAATTATACCTCCTTTTTTAGTCAGATGGGCAAAGAAAAATTTTTTTGGTGTGCCACAGAACTTTAGTACTTTACGTGTGCCATGAGATGAAAAAAAGGTAGAAAATCGCTGGAGTACACAATGAAATGGTGGTCACCGGGGGACGGGGGACAGCAAGCTGCTGTTCAGCGGATACAAAGCTACTGCACCACAAGGTGAGCCCAAGCACTGTTCCACGTACGACACAGCGCCTGAAGTGAACAGGGGGTCGTGCACTTAAAAATGTGTTAAGCAGTGTTCTTACCACACACAAACCACTCACGGACAAAGGGATAAATCTTTGGAGATGACGGAAGGTTGATTACCTTGAAGATGTCCAAAACCCACCGACAGTCTACATTAATTATGTGCCGTGTTTGCATGTCTGCCTACGCCTCACTACAGCTGGGGGAGGGAACCCTCTGTAGTGCGGTATTAGTCAAGCCTGGCAGCTCGTATATCAACAAAGGGTTAATGACAGGGTCTCCTCAGTGGAAAAGCCCTGCTTCTTGCCTTTGCCAATGTCTGTAGTGCCTATATGCCCACCACAGCCAATCTCAAGAGGCCAGTGTGCCATCACTAAAGCAGACTTAGGAGCCTGACCAGGCGGTGACAGTGGATACAGCGTCTGCCTGGGACCCAAGTTCAAAACCCCGAGGTTGCTTGCTTGAGCATGGGGTCATAAATATGACCCCATGGTTACTGGCTCGAGCCTAAAGGTTGTTGGCTCGAGCCCAAAGGTCACTGGCTTGAGCAAAGGGTCACTGGTTCAGCTGGAGCCCCCCCCCCCCCCCTCAAGGCACATATGAGAAAGCAATCAGTGAACTAAGGTGCCACAACTACAAGTTGATGTTTCTCATCTCTCTCCCTTCCAGTCTGTCTCTCACTCTTTCACTAAAAATATAAAAAATCATACAAAGCAGAGTTAGGAAGACAGGAACACAAGTTTGGGCTCTCATCTTGATACAAGTCAACCCCAGCATGCAGTGTCTCCTATAACTACAGCCAAGTGCTTTTCTGCAGACCAACAGTCTTGTGATTTTATGTGACTTTCACTCTTTCTGTGATGTCTCAACGTTGGAACATGTTACCATTAAAAAAAAAAATTGAATCACTTCCCAAAACTTTGAATGATTTCATACTCTAGAAAGGTATGTTTTTGTTTATTGTTTTTATATCACCTCTCTCCCCACCCACCCAAATTACATGAGCATGCACCCATGGGACCAAGTGAAAACCCATTAAGAAGACTTCACGAATCCATCCATTCAGCCAACTTCCACAGTAATGGATCTCTCCTGTCTGACCAGCACCATCCACCCCCTTCTTCTGATAACAGCACTTCACTGCTCTTTAAGCAATCAACCCTTACCCCACCCTGAGTCCTCAGAACCTACTTCCTGGCTCTTGCAGTTAGCAGACACAACACAGGCCTGGCCAATCAGAACATTCCATTCCCCTGAAGAAGGGACAAGGTCCCAGGGAGCTAATGACACTCTTTGCTTGAAGTTACTGAAAAATAAAAATCCGTTCCCACTGGGTTACTGAGGAAGCCTGGAGCCACCAGTGGCCACCCTCCACCAAGAAGAAGAACCCCTTCGAGAATTAAGCCAGCACGACAGAAATCTGAGTTGAGAAATGAAAAATAACTGAGTACAGATAGCGTCATCCGAGAACTCTTGGATCGAGCTGTGTCTGAAGTCACTTCCAGACTTAGTCACTTCCAGACTTCTACATGAGCCCATCAAAACCCTTTCTAGCTCAAGTCCCTTTGATTTGGGATTTTGGTCACTTGCAACCAAAAGATTGTTGACTGATTGGCAGATCTGAGATCCAATGGGGTTAGACTTTAGTATACTCTCCAGTTGTCTCCTTGACCCTAACCAGAGCTCGGTGTAGAGTAGGACTGTGCTTGATTGGAGCCCGTCCCCCCACGGGGGCCGAGGCCTGGTCTTCGAGCTGGTCGGACGCACCCACAGGGTCACTTCAGGATCCGGATGCTCATCTTCTGCTCAATATTCATCTTCTCCAAGGACTGGTGGGGAGGGGAGGTCGTCAAGGGGACGTCACCTCGGTAGCCCTCTCTTCTTCCAAGCTCCTCTCCCGTCCCCACGGCCCCACCATTCCCCCTCTTTCTGCCCCGCACCTTCCAGCTTCATTCCCTGTGTCCGTCTGTCCTAGGAACTCACGCTGTCAACCCCTCGGGCCCCAAGGGCACGCTGACCTTGGTGAACTCCAGGAAGGACACAGCCCCGTCCCCGTCCTCATCGGCCTCCTGCACCGTGCGGTCCGCGATGCTCTCCAGCTGCTCCTCTGTCACCTGCACCCCAACCATCAGCCGGAGCACCTGGGAGGTGATGGAGACCACGGGGCCATAAAGAGGACGGAGACACAGGGACTGCTAGCGTCGTTCCCCCAACGGAAAAGTCATCAGCTATCTTGTAACCCATCCCTCCTCCGTGGTTCGCGCCACTCCAATCACGTCCCACCGTACCCACCAATAATTCCCCCTCAGCCTCCTGACCTCCACCCCCGAAGTGCCAGGTGCACCACCCCCTTCCCCAGCTGCTGCTGTGGTAACCAAAACCGAAAACTGTCTCTGGACAGTGGCGATGTCATTCCGGGATCACGTCCCTCCCTGCTCCGGGGCTCCCAACCTGCAGCATCTCGTGCCTGGAGATCTTTCCGTCGCGGTCCTGGTCGTAGAGCTGAAATGCAACTGGGAAGACAGTGGGGGGTGGGGGGAGAGGGCGGGTCTTCCCTGGTTCTCTTCCAGCCCAAGGTCGCCCTGGGGGTGGGAGGGGGGAGGTCTTCAACAGGTTTACCAAGGGAGTGGGAGGTGCCTGGGGCCTCTCACTGGTGTGGAAAATCTAGCAGGGGTCCCCAAACTTTTTACACAGGGGGCCAGTTCACTGTCCCTCAGACTGTTGGAGGGCCACCACATACAGTGCTCCCCTCACTGACCACCAATGAAAGAGGTACCCCTTCTGGAAGTGCAGTGGGGGGCCAGATAAATGGCCTCAGGGGGCCACATGCGGCCCGCGGGCTGTAGTTTGGGGACGCCTGATAGGGTCTCACTTGGTGGGTGGGGATGGCCTTCCAACTCACAGCGAAGTTTATTCATTCTGCTGTTGAGAGGTTCAGGTTCCTGGGGGTCCCGGGTTCCCGTGTCCTCCTCATCCACGGGTCGGAAATGAGCCAGGACTCGGACAAAGCCTGGGAATTCCACTCGCAGGTTCCTGGGAGGCGCGGGTGGGGGGAGGGGGAGGATGGAACCGCCGCAGGGTCACCTGGGCCTCCTTCGGCCTCCCTCCCTAACCCCGTCGCCGGCTCACAGGAGCTCGCCCCCACCCCCTTCCCGGGGCCAGCGAGGTCTCACCCATCAGGAAAGAAGCTGTCTATGATGCGATCCCCCAGGGGGTTCACGGCCAGCGCCCCGATCTGCTGCAGGTCCACGCGGCTGCAGAGCAAGTCCAAAGTGGACAGGGCAGAGACGGAGACGGACGGTCAGGAGAGCGGGACGCGGTCAGAAACACAGCGGGAGGTCCCAGCTGAGCTTCCCCTCACCTCAAGTAGCCCTTCTTGTTACTGTCCAGGGCCCGAAACCGGTGGTAGAGGCGGACCAGGCTGGCCTGCGAGACTGCGGGCGGGAAGACGGGAGGGTGACGCCCGGGCGGCCGGCGGCGGCGGGTCCGGGCTGGCCGGAGGGGAGGGACGAGGCCGGGGGAGGCTCTCCGCGCCCCCGCGCTCCTCTCTGGGAGACCAGGGACCCCAGCCCACCTCTGCCATCCGGGCTGGAGGACAACTGGGTGTCCGCAGTCTCGGGAACGCGGCCCCGCCTCAAACCCTAGACGTGCGGCCTCGGGGTACCGCGGCCCTGACCCCGAGATCGCGGCTCGGACCTCCCGGGCTCGCGCCTCTCTCCCCCAGCCCCCCAGCCCCACCGGCCCCGGCGCCCCGCTCACAGCCCGTCTCCCGCCGGATGCTGTCCGCGTCGGGGATCAGCGCCGCGTGGGAGCCGCGGGAACCCATGGCGGAGCCGCAGCGATCTGTCCTCCTGCCCCAGCGCGGCCGGCCGCTGGGTGGCCCGGGGCCAAAGGCCAGCCTGGCGGGGACCCAAGTTCCTGAACCCCGGCGTTCCTCGCCTCCCACTCGCGACCTGAGCGAAGAGAAAGCGACGCCCTGAGTGGCGAGGTCAGAGGGCGGCGCGAACAACGAGCCGTTTTATGGCGAGGTGCCAAGGTCGGCGCGGGGAGAGGCTGGGGCGAGGCCGGTCCCGCCCGCCGCGCGCCCTCCCCGAGCCCCGCCCGCCCCCCTCGGGTCCGCGTTCCCACGCGCGCCCTCCCCGGGCCCCGCCCGCCGCGCCTGCCCCCCTCGGGTCCCGCCCGCCGCGCGCCCTCCCCGAGCCCCGTCCGCCCCCCTCGGGTCCGCGTTCCCACGCGCGCCCTCCCCGGGCCCCGCCCGCCCCCCTCGGGTCCGCGTTCCCACGCGCACCCCCCCCCGGGCCCCGCCCGCCCCCCTCGGGTCCGCGTTCCCACGCGCGCCCTCCCCGGGTCCTGCGTTCCCACGAGCGCCCGGGCGCCCAGCCGCCACCTCCTGCGGGCCCACCTCTCCCCGCCCCGGCTGTCCCAGCGCCCCTGAGGAAGACTGAAGGATACGACCTTCTTCCTCTGCGGACAGAATCCAGGTTCTCTGGAAAGAGCTTGGCGGCTGGCGCGGTGCGGGTAGGGGACTGGCCGCGTTGCTCCCAGTCCGGAATGACCCCAGCCTGGGCCTCCTCCCCAAGCAGGAGGGCCAGAGAGAGAGAGAGGCATTAAGGATTCCCAAAGGGCTGAAGTGGGTAGGGTCCCGAGGCACAGAGGGGTCGGTGGGTTAAGTAGAAAGAGCATTGAATCTGGGGACTTGATTCCCAACTCTTTCGTTTAGTCTACTGTTGTAAGGTACCAAAAAGCTGCAAAGTAATATTGATATTCTGGGAGGAAAGGTTAGGCTTTCCTGTCAGGCTTTCCTGTCCTGTCCTTCCTTTAGGGAGGGGAGGGAGAAGAATGTAGAAGTTTCTGGCTTGCAAGAACAATGGGTCATTTAGTTTCAAATCTAAAGTAAAGGTTAACCAAGAAACTTCTTCTCTTTCAATAGGAGGCAGAATTTACATACCACCTTGCATTGATTGTAGTTCCTCCCCCTCCCTGGAATCTTGAGGGTAAAATACCTCTAGGCTAGAGAGGGACAAGGTACCCTGAAAGATTTGTAAATATCTTTGATTGTGTTACCTTAAAGGTCTTAATGTTTCTTTGTGTCCCCTACATAAATGTTATAATCTTGTTAATGTGCCATAATATCATGCTCTCCCCCGCCCATGTGTGATCAAGGGTATATAAGCAGCCCCTGAACTATTTTTAGCACTGCACAATTTGGGCCTGATGCCCCGTGTCAGCCATATGCGGCGGGCATATTTAAATTTTCCTCCTTTAATAAAACCCTTCAAGCCCTGGCCAGATGGCTCAGTGGTAGAGCATCGGCCTGGCGTGCAGGAGTCCCGGGTTCGATTCCTGGCCAGGGCACACAGGAGAAGCGCCCATCTGCTTCTCCACCCCTCCCCCTCTCCTTCCTCTCTGTCTCTCTCTTCCCCTCCCGCAGCCGAGGCTCCATTGGAGCAAAGTTGGCCCGGGCGGGCGCTGAGGATGGCTCTGTGGCCTCTGCCTCAGGTGCTAGAATGGCTCTGGTTGCAACAGAGCAATGCCCCAGATGGGCCGAGCATCACCCCCTGGTGGGCATGCCGGGTGGATCCCGGTAGGGCGCATGCGGGAGTCTGTGGGAGTCTGTCTGACTGCCTCCCCGTTTCCAAACTTCAGAAAATAAATAAATAAATAAATGCCTTCAAAATTTATCTGGACTGGGTGTCTCTACGTGAACTCGATGAAGTGAGGTACGGTGCGTTTCAGAATCTGGGGTGCAGTACTTTATAACACTACTAACATTACTGTTTGTTTAATTGAGTCAGTGTTTACAAATCAGGAGACGAACAGAACTCCAGACTCCCAGCTTCTGAGAATCCAGAAGTCTGACATTACTAGGCCTTCACTGCTCCTGGGGCCCCTCAGCTGCAGCTGGGGGGGGGGGGGGGGGGCGGGGATGCAGCTGTCAGGTTTCAATGGAGCACGGTGGGCTGTCCTGGTGCCACCAGTCCCCGCCGGCCCAGGTCACTCCCCTCGGTGCCCCAAGGGCCTTTGGTAGCAGCTCCAGGCTGGGAATGACTCAGAGCAGGGACCAGCCCTCAGGGATGCAGGGGACCACAGCCGGAGAGGGTGACATACAGCAGTGTGATGCATAAAGGAATGGTGGTGACAACAACATGAGCTCTCATTGCTCAAGCACACCTGCGTTAGCTCACACCTTCACAGCACCTGCTGAGCTATCTTCTTCCCCCTGTGAGGTGTGTGGCAGAGGCCGCCCCCGGGGACCAGGAGTGGGGACCACACGGCCCCCCAATGGGGCAACAACAAGTTTTTATTCTTTTTCTGTATGAAGCACAGTTATACACACAGTACACGACTAGATAAAGTACATCAGTCATATTGAAATTTCATGGAGAGGTGTAATGATAATGAGGGTAGAAAAGTCTAGAAATGCTCCTTAGGTGGGGACAATAATTAAGAAAAGGCTGGGAAACTTAGTCCTTGTTGGGCAAATAAAATATATTATGCTCACTTTGTTAAAGATGGTGCTGCCCCCATGGAAGCCTGTGGCCCAGGTGATTGCTTGGGATGGGCGTGATTGTATTCATGTGTGTTGGGGGCGGGCTGTGGGCAGGCAGGATCCTTGTAACCTGGGGCTTGGTTTTAGGACTAAGCCTTTCCCACCCTTTTAGATGTGGGGTGGACTTTGTATCAGAGACTTCCCTATTTTGTATATTGGATTAAAGGTTTTGATTTAATGTACCATAAAGTGGGGCAGACTGGGAGCTTGCTCTCTCAGTTCCTGAGATTAGCATTAGAGGACAGAGCAGAGAGGCCACGTGGAGGAGGCCAGGAGAAGCAGCCAAGATGGTGGAGTGCTGAGGGAGAAGCCAGTTTGTGCAGGGAGAAGGAAGGAGATGGGAACAGAGGTGAGTAAGTCTGGGGAGCTAGAAACCTTTGATTCTAGGAAACTCGGATAAGTCAGTGGCTTTGTGAGCACTGAGTGACTGGGTTTTGGAGCCCAGTGTGTGTTTTTACGTGCCTGCTGGGTGCAAGCTAGGATTAAAGCTAATGACCCACCAGTTCTTGGCTCCATTGTTTCATTACCATCTGTCCGAATCAAATGCAAACCTGCATGGGCCAGGCGGCTGTGATGGTGGCTGTGCCCACTGGCCACACACCCAATGATTAAGTAACTGGTGTAAGAAATGCTTGGTTTCCTTACACACACACACACACACACACACACACACACACACACACCCCTCCCCAAGGACTAAAGCTTCCGGAAGAGCACAGGGCTCCCTAATGAAGCCCAGCACCACTCCAGTGCAAAGATGGGCTTAGGTTCTGAACCCCTGGAGGAGGTACGGGCTCCCTGGGACGCCGCCGTAGTCACCCCGGGCCAGTGTGGAAGGCTGATCTTGGAAAGAGCTTCTACAACCTTTATGTCTGAGTCAGCGCAGCTTTAAGTAAATCGGGCCCCAGAGAATAATTAACTGCTCCCATCTCCACACCGTCCCCAGCCCACAGGAAAGCACTGCTGGAACTCACCCTTGCTTCAGGCACACAAACAGGGTTTAATCAACTTCACAGTCCACCTGGTCGCATCTTTTCAGGGCATTGGAAGGGGTGATGTTTGGGGTAGGATTTTATCTGCAGAATTGAATAGACTGGATTCAGGCAAAATGTTTTGTTGTTGTTGTTGGGTTTGTTTGGGGTGTCTTTGCTTTTAAGCTCCATAAAATTTGCTAGCCATTCTTGATGAAGCAATTCTGAGACGCAACAGGGAAAAAAAATGCAGATGCCAGAGTAGTCAAAAAAATACAGAATTCGGCCCTGGCCGGTTGGCTCAGCGGTAGAGCCTCGGCCTGGCGTGCGGGGGACCAGGGTTCGATTCCCGGCCAAGGCACATAGGAGAAGCGCCCATTTGCTTCTCCACCCCCGCCCCCCCTCCTTCCTCTCTGTCTCTCTCTTCCCCTCCCGCAGCCAAGGCTCCATTGGAGCAAAGATGGCCCGGGCGCTGGGGATGGCTCCTTGGCCTCTGCCCCAGGCGCTAGAGTGGCTCTGGTTGCGGCAGAGCGACGCCCCGGAGGGGCAGAGCATCGCCCCCTGGTGGGCAGAGCGTCGCCCCTGGTGGGCGTACCAGGTGGATCCCAGTCGGGCGCATTAAGTATTTTTTTTTTTTTTTGGTATTTTTCTGAAGCTGGAAACGGGGAGAGACAGTCAGACAGACTCCCGCATGCGCCCGACTGGGATCCACCCGGCACGCCCACCAGGGGCGAAGCTCTGCCCACCAGGAGGCGATGCTCTGCCCCTCCGGGGCGTCCCTCTGCCGCGACCAGAGCCACTCTAGTGCCTGGGGCAGAGGCCAAGGAGCCATCCCCAGCGCCCGGGCCATCTTTGCTCCAATGGAGCCTTGGCTGCGGGAAGGGAAGAGAGAGACAGAGAGGAAGGGGGGGGTGAAGAAGCAAATGGGCGCTTCTCCTATGTGCCCTGGCCGGGAATCGAACCCGGGTCCCCCGCATGCCAGGCCAACGCTCTACCGCTGAGCCAACCGGCCAGGGCCCATTGTTTTGTTTTTAAAAATCTTAGTCTAGGGCTAGGCTCTGGCCGGTTGGCTCAGTGAGTAAAACATTGGCTCGGCATATGGATGTCCTGGGTTCGATTCCCAGTCAGGGCACACAGGAGAAGTGACCATCTGCTTCTCGTCCCCTCCTTCTCCCCCTTCTCTCTCTTTTCCCCTTTGCAGCCGGCGGCTAGATTGGTTGGAGCATGGCCCTGGGCACTGAGGATGGCTCAGTTGGTCTGAGTGTCAGCCTCAGGCACTGAGGATGGTTTGGCTGACTCAAGCATTGGCCTCAGGTGGGGGTTGCCGGGTGGATCCCGGTCAGGGTGGATGTGGGGAGTCTGTCTCACTAGCTCCCCTCCTCTCACTTAAAAAAAAAAGGCCCACCTGGAACTTTGTAAATGTTACAATTTAATGCAAGTCAAAATTATATATACATCTAATAATAAGAAAAAAAACAAAAACAAAAAAACAAACAAACAAAAAAAATTATATATAAATCTTAAACATTATTTAAGCAAACTTTAATACAAACCTATCAAAAAGAACTTTAAAGCTTTAAAGAGCTTTGGAACCTCTTTAAAGTTCAATTTCCAGAATTATAGCAGAATAAACATTCGTCCTTATGAGACTTTGAAGAGTTTGAATTCGTTGTGTGGCAAAATGGATTCGAAAGGCAGAAACCAAAGCCACAGGACTTTGTTTTCCAACATAAATGATGTCAGCTAGGAAAAATGTAAATTATTGAGTGCCTTACGGTATCCACTTCTATGTAGTTCTCACCTGGCACGTTATGAAAGGGCACATTCCAAAAATTGTTATATGCAGAGAGCAAGCTTTCTCTAATCCTTTATGTCCATATATTCCCACGAATATGTTTGCTGTCTTGAGGTGTGGCATGACATTTGTGTGTGTGTGTGTGTGCGTGTGTGTGTGAGTGTGTGTGAGAGAGAGAGAGACAGACAGACAGAGAGAGGGACAGAGAGGGACAGACAGACAGGAAGGGAGAGAGATGAGAAGCATCAATTCTTTGTTGCAGCACCTTAGATGGTCATTGATTGCTTTCTCACATGTGCCTTGACTGGGGGGAGTACAACAGAGCAAGTGACCCCTTGCTCAAGCCAGCGACCTTGGGCTCAAGCCAGTGGCCTTGGGCTTCAAGCCAGAGACTTTGGGCTTCAAACCAGTGACCATGGGGTCATGTCTATGATCCCACGCTCAAGCCAGTGACCCTGTGCTCAAGCTGGTGAGCCCGCCCTCAAGCCAGCAACCTTGGCATTTGAACCCGGGTTCTCTGCATCCCAGTCAGTGCTCTATCCACTGCACCGCCACCTTGTCAGGCTGTCATGACTTCTATGTGACTCCTTCATTATTCTGTAAGGCAGTGTGGCACGACTGGCTTTATGTAGGGTGGGCAGTTCACCTTCCTTAACTAGTTGCTCTGCTCTGTCTCTTCCACGTGGAGTCCAGTATCCACGGTCACTCCTGTGTCCTGCAGGGACCAGCCCCCCTCCACTTCCAGACCCCTCTGGGAAAGGAAATAGCAAGGCTGCCCAGGGATAGGTGGTGCCCACTTTTCATCGTCCACTCAAACAAGACGTGTGAACGGCATGACTTGAAAACCTTCCCCTCGGGACGCGTCCCCCCGACACCGGAGAGCAGCAGGGCCGACTTCTTCGGCTGTTCCGGGAGGTTCTTCAGTGACTCGGGAGCCTCCTGAGAGGTCTGTTCAGCAGGTGGTGAGACTTGGGTTGAAGGCGCAGGCAAGTTCTGTCTCTTGGCTGCCGCTGGGTCGGACGTGTCCGAGGTGCCCTGACTCTCTCTCTCTCTCTCTCTCTCTCTCTCTCTTCTCTCTCTCTCTCTCTATCTCCCTCTCTCTCTCTCTCTCTCTCTCTCTATCTCCCTCTCTCTCTCTCTATCTCCCTCTCTCTCTCTATCTCCCTCTCTCTCTCTCTCTCTCCTCTCTCTCTCCTCTCTCTCTCTCTCTCTATCTCCCTCTCTCTCTCTCTCTCTCCTCTCTCTCTCCTCTCTCTCTCTCTCTCTATCTCCCTCTCTCTCTCTCTTCTCTCTCTCCTCTCTCTCTCTCTCTCTCTCGCTATCTCCCTCTCTCTCTCTCTCTCTTCTCTCTCTCTCTCTCTTCTCTCTCTCTCTCTCTCTCTCTCTCTCCCTCTCCCTCTCACTGTCAAGCACCAGGTCCTCATCACCCTCAAGGCTGTGACTGTTGCCTGACTTCCAGGTTGCACTCATCAGCTAGTAAAAGAGCTGTCCAGTTTTTTCTATTGCATTTCCTAGTGAGCTTGCAGAACACTTTCTGGGTATCTGCTGGCCTTCTCACCCTGTGCCTCCTGTTGTTTTATTTCTCCCACAGGCTTTTTTTTTTTGCCTTTTCTCATCCTTCTCTTCTTCTTCCATATAAACATAAGAAGATTTAAATGAGTGAAGCAATGAAATACTCACAGAAGCAAATCCAGCCGCACAGCAAAATTATTTTTCCATTCCTCTTGATCACTGGTGGCACAGTGGATAGAGCATTGGCCCAGGATGCTGAGCTCCCCGGTTTCAAATCCTGAGGTCGCAACTTCAGCGTGCGGCCAGGAGGCTTGAGCGTGGGTTTGCCAGCTTGAGTGCGGAGTCACTGGCTTGAATGCGAGATCATCAGCGTGATCCCGAGGTTGCCAGCTTGAGCCCACAGGTCGCTGGCTTGAGCAAGGGGTCACTGTGTCAGCTGGAGCCTCAGGGTCAAGGCACATATGAGAAGCAATCAGTGAACAACTAGAGTGCTGCAACTACAAATTGATGCTTCTCATCTCTCTTCTCTCTCTCTCTCTCCCTCTCCCCCTTCCTGTCTCTTGCTCCCCCCTTCTCTCCCTGAAATCAGTAAAAGAATAGAGAATGCTTTAAAAATTATCTTTAATTCCTAGATTCGGGATTCCGCACTGGAGGTCTACAGCAGAGGGGGATAGCAGAGAGGAGAAAAATGCCATTGTCCCCATGGGATGCCATAGAAGCAAAAGCCCTGTGTCCAGGTAGAAGGAACCTAATTTTTAAATGAGCAAAAAAGCTTGAACACACATTTCTTCAAAGGAGGTTTACAAATGGCCAACAAGCACATACACACTCAACGTCACGAGTCATTGAGGAAATACAAATAAAACCACACGGAGATATCACTTCCCACCCACTTAGACTGGCTAGAAATGAAAACAAAAGAAAAACAACGGAAAATAACAAGTCTTGGCCGGGATGTGGAGGTTTGGGGAGCCCATCTACGTCGCTGGCAGAAACGTATAGTGACAGTGACGTGGCGGTGCCAGGAAAACAGTTGGAGACTTCTCAGTAAGTGACCCAGAACTTATCACGCAAGCAACTCCACCCCAAAGAACTAGAACCAGGGGTTCAAACAAAAACCTGGATGGGAACGTCCGGATCAGCATTGTTTACAACAGCTCCCAGGTGGACACAACCCAAGCGTCCACTGGTGAAGAACGGATAAGGGATGAAGGAGATGCGGTCTGTCTATTCAATGGGACATCTTTCAGCCGTAAACAGGGAAGAGGCGCCAGCACATGCACGCCACCACCTGGTTGAACCGTGGAAATACGACGCTACGTAAAATAATCGAGTCACAAGAGACCACGTGTTTTATGATTCCGTTGATTATGAAACATCAATCCTAGGCAGGCTGTAGAGACAGAAGGTAGATCAGTGTTTGCTTAGGACTAGGGGAGCCAGGGGAAAGGGAGTATTGTGAACGGGTATGACATGTTTTGTGGGGGGTTTTTTTTTTGAGGTGATGAAATGCTCTAAAATTGACGATGGTGATGGCTGCGCCTCTCCGTGAACAGACTAAACTTACAGAATAGTACAATTTAAAGGGCGATGTGTATGTTCTGTGTATTATGTCTCAACAAAGCTATTGAAAAAATAAGTCACTAAAACAAGAATAGCCAGGAAAGCTCTGGAAAGTAAAAGGATTGAGGTTGAACCAGCTTTTTAACAGATTTTTAAATATTTTGAATAGACTATAAAAGTACAGTAACGTATGTGGAAATAGTGCAGGAATATACGGACAGATACGGAACAGAAAAGAAAGTCAGAAACAGAGCCCCTCCCCCACCAAAATGGGAATTGGGGATGTGATAAAAATCACATTTCAAATCTGTGGGGGAGATGTGGGCTGCTCAATAAATGACATTTGGGAACCTGCTTTTGGGGTCGGGGGGGGGGAATAAAGCTGTACTCCCACCTTCTTATATCAAAATTCATTCCAGATAAAATAAAAGTTTAAGTGCAAAACGAAACTATCCCATAGCAGGGGAACTCTGACATAGATTTTGTTATAATCTCGAACTGGAAAAGGTCTTTCTAAACATGACATAAAATATAGAAACCGTGGAGAAAATATTGGCCAATCAGACTGTGTGGAAATTAAATCTCCGTGTGAGTATGTGCAGGTGTATCTACATGCGGCCAAAGAGACGAACTGGGAAATATTCAAGTCTATATAAAAGATCATTTTAGATGACAAAGATCTCATAAAGGCCCTGGCTGGTTGGCTCAGCGGTAGAGCGTCAGCCTGGCGTGCGGGGGACCCGGGTTCGGTTCCCGGCCAGGGCACATAGGAGAAGCGCCCATTTGCTTCTCCACCCCTCCCCCTCTCCTTCCTCTCTGTCTCTCTCTTCCCCTCCCGCAGCCAAGGCTCCATTGGAGCAAAGTTGGCCCGGGTGCTGGGGATGGCTCCTTGGCCTCTGCCTCAGGCGCTAGAGTGGCTCTGGTCTCGGCAGAGCGACGCCCCTCTGGCAGAGTGATGCCCCCTGGTGGGCGTGCCGGGTGGATCCCGGTCGGGCGCATGCGGGAGTCTGTCTGACTGTCTCTCCCCGTTTCCAGCTTCAGAAAAATACAAAAAAAAAAAAAAAAAAAAATCTCATAAAAATTAGAAGGACAAGGACAAACCAATGAAAGGGAAAACAAAAAGACCCCATTAGAAAACAACGAAATAAAATGTGAAATAGATATGAACAGGAAGAGGCTCCACTTCACAAAGTTTATAAATCCAAATTAAAACAAGAGACTGTCTTTATCGTGGATGGGGTCAAGAGGGCCAGGCCCCGGGCCTTGAACATCAAGTAGGCGAGAGTCTATTATCTCTTGCAGGGTCTTGAGAGAGCCGTGTAAGGCTGCAAGGGTTATTTTAAGGCTAAGACACCCGTTGGAGGGCTTTCAGCTGGGGAGTGAGATAAAACAGTTTCTGTTGTAACCGTATCACAAAAATCATGCCAGCTGTTACCTACAGATTAAACTGAGGCCCAGCGGCAGCTGGGAGGCTGTCTCAGTGTTCAAGTAGGAGATGAAGGGAGTAGCCATGAAGGTGGAGAGAGGGGGGGGGTCTTATGTGGGTCCCATTTTGAAAGCAGAGGTCGGAAGATTTGCTGATGTGTTTGGATGGAAGGAGGGAGAGAAGGAGAGGCATCAAGGAAACCGCCAGCATTTTGCTACTAAACAACGAAGTTGTTATGCATCCTCATAAAGATAATACACAGTTAGCCCTGGCCGCTTGGCTCAGTGGTAGAGCATTGGCCTGGCATGCGGGGGACCTGGGTTCAATTCCCAGCCAGGGCACACAGGAGAAGCGCCCATCTGCTTCTCCACCCCTCCCCCTCTCCTTCCTCTCTGTCTCTCTCTTCCCCTCCTGCAGCCGAGGCTCCATTGGAGCAAAGATGTCCCGGGCGCTGGGGATGGCTCCTTGGCCTCTGCCCCAGGCGCTAGAGTGGCTCTGGTCGCAACATGGCGACGCCCAGGATGGGCAGAGCATTGCCCCCTGGTGGGCAGAGCGTTGCCCCTGCTGGGCGTGCCAGGTGGATCCCGGTCGGGCGCATGCGGGAGTCTGTCTGACTGTCTCTCCCCGTTTTCCAGCTTCAGAAAAATACAAAAAAAAAAAAAAAAAGATAATACACAGTTAATTGGATATGGAAGTTTGGGTTTCAAGAGAGAAAGTGAGACGTTCTATATTTGCTATGTTGTGTTTTTCGTTCTTTTCCTTCCCTTCCCTTTACTTGTTTCTTTTCTTTTTTCTTCTTTTTCCAAGTGAGAGGAGGGGAGAAGAGACAGACTTCCCCATATGCACCCCAACTGGGATCCACCTGGCAACCCCCGTCTGGGGCTGATGTTCTGCCCATCCGGGTCCATGCTCACAACTGAGCTTTTTTTTTTTTTTTTTTACAGAGGTAGAGATAGACAGGGACAGACAGACAGGAACGGAGAGAGATGAGAAGCATCAATCATCAGTTTCTCGTTGCATGTTGCGACTTCTTAGTTGTTCATTGATTGCTTTCTCACATGTGCCTTGACCGCAGGCCTTCAGCAGACCGAGCATCCCCTTGCTGGAGCCAGCGACCTTGGGTCCAAGCTGGTGAGCTCTTTGCTCAAGCCAGATGAGCCCGCGCTCAAGCTGGCGACCTCGGGGTCTTGAACCTGGGTCCTTCTGCATCCCAGTCCGACGCTCTATCCACTGCGCCACCACCTGGTCAGGCACACAGCTGAGCTATTTTTAACGTCTGAGGCAGGGGCTCCACAGAGCCATCTTCAGCACCTGGGGCCAATGCATTCGAACCAATAAAGCCATGGCTGCAGGAGGGGAAGAGAAAGAGAAATAGAGAAGGGGGGAAGGGTGGAGAAGCAATGGGTGTCTCTCTTCTGTGTCTTGACCAGGAATCAAACCCAGCGCATCCACACACCAGTTCCATGATCTACCACTGAGTCAACTGGCCAGAGCTGTGTTTTTATTTTCATTCATCACAAAGTATTTTCTAATTTCCTCTCTGATTTCTTTGACCCATTATTTGTTTAAAATTTGTGTTTAATTTCCTCCTGGTTGTTAATTTCCCAGTTTTCCTTCTCTTACAGATTTCTAGTTTCATTCCATTGTAGTCAGAAAGGATACTTTGTATAATGTCAGCACATTTACATGTATTGCATGTAATTGTATACAGTGTGGAGTAACATATGAATTATCCTGGATAATGTTCCAAGCGCACTTGAGAAGAATGTGTTTCCTGCTGTTTTGGGGACAGAGTGTTCTATAGATGTCTGTTCAGTCTAGTTATTTATGATGTTGTTTCAAGTCCTCTATTTCCTATTGATCTGTCTGGATGTTCTATCACATATTAGAAGTAGAGTATTGCCGCATTCAACTATCATTGTAAAACTATTTTTCCCTCCAACTCGGTCAGTGTTTGTTTCACTGTATATATATATAGTTTGGGAGCTCTATTGTTTGTTGCATAGAAACATTTTTATACTTGTTCTAGCTTCTAGTGCAACTGTTTTTATTGTGCAGTGTATAATTGCTATAGATTCTTGAGGAATGAACAGGACTATGCACTTGGGAATGACCAGTGAAATTTGATAAGACCACCTGTGATGTGAATGAAGGGAGAAGACGGCCCAAGACTCAGTGCCGGGAGCCCCTCAACGTATAGGATTTGGGAAGAGGAGGAGGAATTGGTAAAGGAGAAATTTTTCAGCTCTTTCTCCTCTTATGGGACCACCATTGTGTCTGGCCCATCATTGACCAAAACGTTATGCAGCGTGTGACCGTATTTTTATATTTATTGTCATTACACAGTGCGTGACCACCTTTTATATTTGTCATTTTATAGTTGCTGTCATTACGCAGTGCGTGATCGTATTTTTATAGTTGATGTCATTACGCAGTGCGTGACTGTATTTTTATAGTTGGTGTCATTACGCAGTGCGTGACCGCCTTTTGTAGTTGTTGTCATTACGCAGTGCATGATTGTATTTTTATACTTGATGTCATTACGCAGTGCGTGACCATGTTTTATAGTTACTGTCATTACGCAGTGCGTGACCATGTTTTATAGTTGTTGTCATTACGCAGTGTGTGACCGTGTTTTGTAGTTGCTGTCATTACGCAGTGCGTGACCGTATTTTTATAGTTGCTGTCATTACGCAGTGTGTGACCATGTTTTATAGTTGATGTCATTACGCAGTGCGTGGCCGTGTTTTATAGTTGATGTCATTACGCAGTATTGACTGTATTTTATAGTTGATGCTTTCAGCTATAATTATCTTGAAACTCCAAGTAATTATGCTGAGTGAAAACCAGACGTCTCAAAAAGGAGTACAAACAGTGTGATGTCGTTTATATAAAACTCCACAAAATACAAGCTAATCTGTAGTGACCGAAAGTGGCTCAGTGGCTGCTATGGAGGGGCAGGAATGGCGGGAAGGGGCAATGACATCTGAGGGACACGGGGGGACTTTTGGGCGTGATGATTCTGTCCACTGTCTGGATTCCGTGGTGCCGGCTTCCTGGGTGCCAGCAGAGATCAAATCTTATCAAACTGGGCACTTTCAATATGTGCACTTTGTCAGTTATACCCCAAAGTGTTTTTAATTTCACCATTCTTCTCTATTTTTTATTTCAGTTTTGTTATCGTTTATAATATAGACATCTATGCTATTAGGACGGGAATTATGTATATAACTGATCAATAACTTTATACATATTTGAGTAACTTTCACGTTGAAAGAGGTGTGAGATCACAAAGGCTTGAGAACTACCCGTTACAGCCACGGCAAAACCCACACACTTAACTTCTGCACTCTACTGCCCTCTGCTGCCCGCGGGCTGCGTGGCCACCCTTGACCTCCCAGACTAGCCCTCACAATTTTAATGAGGCAAGGTGAATCCAGGGACAAAGAATTTTTAAATGTTTACTTTGTTGCTTTTTAGAGAGAGGTAAAGAGAGAGAGAGGAAGAGAGAAAGAGAGAGGGGAACATTGATCTTTTCTTGTGTGTGCCCTGACAGGGGATAAAAGTGGCAACCTCTCCACTTTGGGAGGATGCTCTAACCCAGGGGGAGTCAACCTTTTTATACCGACTGCCCACTTCTGTATCTCTGTTAGTAGTAACATTTTCTAACCGCCCACCGGTTCCACAGTCATGGTGATTTATAAAGTAGGGAAGTAACTTTAGTTTATAAAATTTTTTAAAGCAGAGTGACAGCAAGTTAAAGCATATAATAATAATTACTTACCAAATACTTTATGTTGGGTTTTCGCTAAGTTTGGCAGAATAAATCTTTATAAAACAACTTACTATAGTTAAATCTATCTTTTTATTTATACTTTGGTTGCTCTGCTACCGCCCACCATGAAAGCTGGAATGCCCACTAGTGGGTGGTAAGGACCAGGTTGACTACCACTGCTCTAGCCAATGGAGCTATCTAGCCAGGGCTTGGGGCAGAGAATTTTTATCCAAGATTTGCCTAGAACCAACTTCTTCTAAACAAAATACACACACACACACACACACACAACCATGCATACACATATACACACTCACACATACACCCACGTATATACATAGACCCACACATAACGCATATACACACGCATGCACACACTCACCGCAGTCGGCAAAGAGCGGAGGGACATCACAGCGCCTGCTACACAGACAGATCCTGCTCCACAGCACAGTTGCTCAGCCAGCTCAGGTGGTTAGACTGTCATCCTGACAGGCCAAGGCGGTGGTCAGGGCACATACAGAACTCAACCAATGGGCTAGGGGGGAGGAGGGTTGTGAGGAGGGATTGAGCGAAAAATAAAAAAGAGAGAGGGCCCTGGCCGGTTGGCTCAGCGGTAGAGCATCGGCCTGGCGTGCGGGGACCCGGGTTCGATTCCCGGCCAGGGCACATAGGAGAGGCGCCCATTTGCTTCTCCACCCCCCCCCCTTCCTCTCTGTCTCTCTCTTCCCCTCCCGCAGCCAAGGCTCCATTGGAGCTAAGATGGCCCGGGCGCTGGGGATGGCTCCTTGGCCTCTGCCCCAGGCGCTAGAGTGGCTCTGGTCGTGGCAGAGCGATGCCCCGGAGGGGCAGAGCATCACCCCCTGGTGGGCAGAGCGTCACCCCTGGTGGGCGTGCCGGGTGGATCCCGGTCAGGCACATGCGGGAGTCTGACTGTCTCTCCCCATTTCCAGCTTCAGAAAGAAAAAAAAAATTTTTTTTAAAAAAAGAGAGAGGAAATTCATGAACACGGACAGTACTGTGGTGATTGTGGGGGTGGGGAGGGGTGGGGAGGTAGAAGAGGGTAATGGGGGGTGGATGGTGATGGGCAGAGACCCGGCTCGGAGGGGTGGACACAATACAGTGTACAGATGATAAGTTGTAGAGTTGGACGCTTGAAACTTATTGTTCTGTTAGCCGGCGTCACCCCAATAAAGTCCATAAAAAGGAAGATTCTATTTTTTTCTAAAAAAGAAAAAAATCAACCAATGAACCCATAATTAAGTGAAACAACAAATTGGTGCTTCTCTTTCTCTCTCTAGAAATTAATAAATGAATTTTTTAAGTTAAAAAAATAACAGAGCTACTGTGTAGGAGAGCCACCATACTTTGAACCTGCTTCTCTGCTCGCTTTCCACCTCTGATTGACGCATACCCGGGGTGGGGGAGCCCTATATTTTTAACAACCGGCTCCCCAAATGCAGATCTGACCTGCGTGTTGGTTGACGTTTCTGTTCATATGAACAACAAGGAAGAGGAAAATGGAGCAGCAAAGACATATTTTGGAACTTTGATTGTTTTTATTGTTTTGTTGTTTTGCCTGTGTTTTTATTGTCTTTGTCCCTTTAAGTCTAGGCAATCAACAAAACAACAAATCCAGCCCTGATCTATAGTGTCTGCTGATTTCCATGGTGTAAATACTCCCACCACGGGCTGATGTCACCTGCTGATGTGAAGTCCCTGAGCACAGAGCTAGGGACCTGGTGCACAGTAGTAACCGCTGTGTCGCATTGCCACCTACAGAAACCACAGATGTACAGGGTCTCAAGGCCAAAGGGAATGGTAAAATCATCAGCAGTATATGCATTACGTTTGTTGTAAATGCAGTCCATTTCATTGTCAAGTTATATGATGTAATTTTTAACGGAGGCTGTAATGAACAGACCGCTCACAAAATTTCAGGAAATGTAACAGTGGGCTTTCAGGAACTCTGCACACACAGGGATGTGCCACCCAGATCAAGAGATCTGACCAGCCTCCTGGCGCCTCCTTGTATCACACTAACTGCTTCTTCCCTCTGCCCTTCTGGGAGTAACCAAGAGTCTGACTTCCAAAATCGGGGCGGGGGGGGGGGTGAATGTGGCGGCTTTTGTGGTTCATCCATGGGGAACCATACACCTGCATTTGAAGTGTTCCACCAGCAGCTTCTCGTGAGGCAAAGACAGAACACTCCTCCCAAACCCTGTCCTGGACACTAACTTCCCTCTCCTCCTTTACAAGGAGGCCGTTGGGTACTCACAACTGGGGTGGGAGTGAGAGAGAGAAATGCCCGAGCACTGAATCTGAGCTCAAGGGGGTCCCCAGTGGAGGTCTGAGAACACAAGTTTTCCCGGGGAGATACAGGGACCCAGTTTGGGCAGAGCCACCCCAGCTGGGGCCTCGACCTCAGACCTTAAGTGTGGTGTCTGCCCGCGAGCTGGCTGCCTTGTGGCTGTGAGAACCGCTTCTGGCCAGTCCTAAAGGGCCCGCCGCTGCAGTGGCCCCTTTACCTGGACGAGGTGACCCTTTGGGAAAGCACACCGAGGGAAGAAGAGAGGAAAGGAAGTGTAACACAGAGGTTAGGGCCACACTCAGGAGTCCGCAGAGCGAGGATGGACTCTGCCGCTTCCCTGACCTCACTGGTAAAAAACAAACTTGCAGATTTTGTTAACTTGGGCGAATTCCTGAACCTCTGTGAAACTCACTTGGCTCATCTGCAGAACGGGAGCAGTAAAACCTTCCTTGCGAGTTAGTTAGTTAGTAGGTTGAGTAAGATCATGTATGTGACTCAAGGAGAGGGTCGTGCACATTTTTTCAGGATGGACACTTTTAGACTCCGAGGACGAAGGGAAGACCCTCGCTCTGTGAAGGCCCCCGGTGGTGGGCTGGACATCGTGCCCCGAACTGGCAGGGCGTGGGGGCGTGGGGATGACCACTGCTCCGCACGGCATTCAGAGTTATTCCATTTTGGTGAGGACTTACACACACTGTATACACAACTCCTTTTACGTACATGGGATGGATCCATAGTTTTTTTTGCACAGATTTTTATTTTTAATCTCTCTGCCTGACCTGTGGTACTACAGGGGATTATGAAACATCAAGCTGGAGTGCTGAGGTCGCCAGTTTGAAGCTCCAAGCTGCCCGGTCAAGGCGCAGACAAGAAGCAACTACTGCCCTGGCCGGTTGGCTCAGTGGTAGAGTGTCAACCCGGCATGTGGAAGTCCCAGGTTCGATTCCCAGCCAGGGCACACAGGATAAGCACCCATCTGCTTCCCTACCTTCCCACTCTCCTTTCTCTGTCTCTCTCTTCCTCTCCTGCAGCCAAGGCTCCATTGGAGCAAAGTTGGCCCCGGGCACTGAAGACAACTCCATGGCCTCTGCCTCAGGCTCTAGAATGGCTCCAGTTACAACAGAGCAACGCCCCAGATGGGCAGAGCATCGCCCCCTGGTGGGCATGCCGGGTGGATCCCGGTCCGGCACATGAGGGAGTCTGTCTCTCTGCCTCCCTGCTTCTCACTTCAGAAAAATACAAAAATAACCCCAAACCCCAAAAAGAAGCAACTACTACTATGGGTTGGTGCTTCCCACTCCCCCCCTACCCTCTCCTCTCTCTAAAATCAATAAATAACATTTAAAATAAATAAATAAATACTAAATCTTTTCTTCTTTTGTGTTGGCTGCACTCCTCCATTAGAATAGCATGTCCCCTCCAGCCTACCACAAAACCCGCGTCACCAAATCGACCTAGGGACGTCTGTGTTTTTATCCATGCTCCTGTGAAAGAATTTGTACAGCTATCTATACACGCACACATGGCATGACAAATATGGTCCCTATAGTAACCATCGCCCATAAGTAATTTTTTTACTTAAAAAGTTAAATTTAATGGGGGTGACATTGATCACGAAGAGGACATCGGTTTCAGGTGGACATCTCTATAGCACTTGAACTGTTGACTGTGTTGAGTGCCCATCACCCAAAGTCAAATCGTTTTTCATCACCATATATCTGTCCCTTTTTACTCCCCTTCCCCTTTCCCTTCTCCCCCTGGGAACCACTTCACTTTGTCCATGAGTCTCAGTTTTATATCCCACCTATGTGTGAAATCATACAGTTCATAGCTTTTTCTGATTGGCGTATTTCACTGAGTATAATGTTCTCAAGGTCCATCCGTGTTGTCGTAAATGGCAATATGTCATCATTTCTCGTGTCTGAGTAGAATTCCATGGTATCTACGTACCACCTCTTCTTTATGGAATCCTTTATCGAGGAACACATTGGTTTTTCTCATGTCTTGGCCACTGTGAATAATGCTGCAATAAACATGGGAGTGCATGTGACTTTGCATACCAATGTTTTCGGGGTTTTTTGGTAGATACCCAGTAGAGGGATTGCTGGATCATATGGTAGTTCTGTTCTTAACTTTTTTTTTTTAATTTATTCATTTTAGAGAGGAGAGGGAGAGACAGAGAGGAGAGACAGAGAGAGAGAAGGGGGGGGAGGAGCTGGAAGCATCAACTCCCATATGTGCCTTGACCAGGCAAGCCCAGGGTTTCGAACCGGCGACCTCAGCATTTCCAGGTTGATGCTTTATCCACTGCGCCACCACAGGTCAGGCCCTGTTCTTAACTTTTTGAGGAACAACCATACTGTCTTCCATAATGGTTGTACTAATTTGCATTCCCACCAGCAGTGAATGAGGGTTCCTTTTTCTCCACAGCCTCTCCACACTAGGCAGATCTAAATGGTGGGCGCACCAGGCACGGGCCCTGGGCCCCCACTTCTGAAAGGCCCCACAAAACGCCAAATTTACACTTTTTTCTAATGACACCAAGTTTGGTTTCATATGTGCAATTTTAACATTAATAGTACATAATATTTTTTATTTATTTAAAAATATGGTTAACATGTATTTTTATTTTCCATCTCTCTCTTTTTTTTAAGGGGCCCAATATTTTCATCTGCGCCCGGGGCCTCAACCGACCTCCATCCGCCTCTGTCTCTCCAACACTTGTTATGTGACCCATCTTGTTGATAACAGCCTGTCTGACAGGTGTGAGGTGGTATCTCCTTGTAGTTTTGGGTTGTATTTCTCTAACAGCTAGTGAATTTGAGCATCTCTTCATACATCTGTTGGCCACTTGTGTGTCTTCTTGGGAGATGTGTCAGTTCAAGTCTTCTCTCCATTTTTTAATTGAATTGTTTGTGTGTTGCTGAGCTTTGTGAGTTCTTTATATATTTTGGGTATTAACCCTTATTGAAACTGTTGTTTATAAATATCTCCCATTTTTTTGGCTTCCTTTTTGTTTTGTTGTCGTTTTCTCTTGCTGTGCAGAAGTTTTTTAGTCTGATGTAGTCCCATTCATTTATTTTTGCCTTTACTTCCCTTGTCTTTGGGGTCAAATTCACAAAATGTTCTCTACAGCTAAGATTCAAAAGTTTAATACCTATGTTTGTTTTTTGAGTTTTTTTGTTTTTGTTTTTTACAGGGACAGAGGGGGGGGGATAGATAGGGACAGACAGACAGGAAATGGAGAGAGATGAGAAGCATCAATCATCAGTTTTTCATTGTAACACCTTAGTTGTTCATTGATTGCTTTCTCATATGTGCCTTGACCGTGGGGCTACAACAGACTGAGTAACCCCTTGCTCGAGCCAGTGACCTTGGGTCCAAGCTGGTGAGCCTTTTGCTCAAACCAGATGAGCCTGCGCTCAAGCTGGCGACCTCAGGGTCTCAAACCTGGGTCCTTCCGCATCCCAGTCCGACACTCCATCCACTGCACCACTGCCTGGCCAGGCAGTACCTATGTTTTCTTCCACCTATTGTAGTGGACACTGTTGCCAATGGCCTCATGTCCCCTTTAGAGAGCGAGACACCCTGCCCCCAGAGGCTGAGCACAGTGACTAAGGGCTCAAACCTACCCCCTCCTGCAGAAATTTTCCTCAGCCAATGGGAGCTGCTTTGGGGGAGATAGCAGACAGACCCCTGGGAGAGGCCAGCAGTCAGGTGCCGACAGACCAGCGACCCCAAAGGCTGGCCTCTGGGATAGCCCTGTGCACCCAGGCTAACGTCTGACTCCAGCTGAGGCCCACCCTTGTCTGGTTCCTTCCTCGGCTCTATCCCACAGCCCTCAGACCCCCAGCCCACCCTCAGCACCACCACCTGGGCTCTGTCTCCAGGAAACCCAGCTTACAACGATCATGTAGTTCAGGTGGTCAGTGGGGAGGTCCGAGCTGGGTGGGTAAGGACCAGGGAGGGGCTGGAAGTCTGGCTCAGGGACTGAGGGATGGAAGTGTCAGTCAGGTCGGGAAACAGGCGGAGGGAGGGTGCAAGGGCGGGAGCTCCAGCAGGAAAGGGATGCTGGAGGCAAAGCAGTCAGAGCGCGCTGAGGCCCAGAGCATAGGCGGGCATGGGGAGGGGGCGCACACGGGGGATCAGGTCACCCCGGAGGGGGAGTCACCCATCGGAGAGACTGGCTGTCTGTCGGGTGTCCACTGCAGACACCAGTGACGATGGCAGGATTTCGGGTTGGAGATGAACTCTACGATTCAGCTAGCAAAGCGTTTGGTGACGGTGGGGTGTGATGAGGGGGACCACGGACGACAGAGAGAGAGAGAGGGCGGAAAGAAGGTGGCAGAGCCAGGCTTTATCCTCCTCCAACCGGCAAGAAGTTTACCCAGGACGAAGGAGAAAGGCGGCGGACAAACTGGAAAGCTGATTGGACCCCAGCAGACCCGCCCTGAGCCGAGGGGGTGAGGTCCGCCTGCAGCCAGCACTGTCCCCGCCTGTAGCCAGGCGTCCCCGGGGGGCTGCGTCGTCCGGCACCTAACGCACAGCATCTGCACGTCCTGCGAAGGCGGGGACCTTCTCCCTCTTGCTCACCAGGCTGGTAAAATAAATCAATATTTATTGAATGAATGATTGAATCCATTCATCTTCTACATCTCATCATCTCAGCCTTGAGATTAGTTAGACACCTGGCCTGACCTCCGGCCCCGGGTAACTCTGGGAAGATTACACGAGCTAATGTTCGGTGGATACTATTCGATACAGTAGTTGCCAGGTGGCAAACGCCCCGGGGAAAGCTCGGAGCTGTCCCTTGCGGGGTGGCTGGGGGATGCTGCTGTCGTGAGATGGGGAGGGCGGGAGAAAGCGCCCCCGCCTCTGCGCAGCCGACCGGCCCAGCCTGGGGCGGAGTCTCCTCCGGGCTAGACGGGGCCGTGCTATCGCCCGGAGGCACCCAGGGACCCGGCCAGCCCTGCCGCTGCCCTCGGCCATGACGAGCGTGGCCCGTGGGTCGGGTGGGTGGCCGCCGCTCTGGCTCCTGGTGGCCGCCCGACTGGGGACGCTGGCGCCGCAGGTGAGAAGCGGGCGGACGCGCTGTCTCCAAGGTCAGGTCCGCGCCCGGCGCGCAGCGGGGCCGCAGGGCCGCCTTCTCTCCCTCGGGCCCGGGTGGCCTACCCCCGTCTCCCCTGGCGAGGGCAAAACTCTCTGCTTTGGGGAGCTGCCCGGTGCTCCCACAAACCCTTAGCCAGAGAGGCGTGCCCGCGTGGAGAGGCGCAGGGACCCTGCTCTCCGCCCGCCTGCAGCCTGGGTGCGATGGAGGGAACCCCCCACCCCCGGGGAAGGGGGTGGCTTTACTGCGGGGCCTCATACAGCTTCGGGGACCCCAGATGCCTTGGAAAATGTGGCCAACTTAAGGGTCCTCTGAAAAATGCGCCCACACTGCCCAGTTTGACGGACGAATACAGAAGGTTCCCAATGTGGCTCCCTCATCCACGATGGGACCCTAGGTTGAGAACCACTGAATACATCAGCCGGAGGTGGGTGTGGGCTGCGAGCGGGAGAGTCCAGCGTCTCAGAAACGCAGCGAGAAGGCAGAGACGCCCTGCAAGGCGCCCGGGTCAGGGGGATGGAGTCCCCGGCGGGCGCGGAGCTGTCTGGCGGGAGCCCCCAGGTCACCTCACGCAATCGCAGCAGAGCTGGGCACCCGCATGCCCAGCGTTCAGCTCCGGGGTGCACCCCACGGCTGCCAAAGAGGAATAAGAACGTGAGCCCGAATGTAGCGAGACCTGGTGTTTCCAGAAAAAAAAAAAAAAAAAACAAATCAGAAACCCAGATTGGAAGTAAAAATTTTTCAATATTTCAACTGGCAGTTCATTAAAAGCAAATTTTGACTGGAGCCGGGGCGGGAGCGGACACACTGTGATGTACAGGGCACCTGAAACCCCGGTGATGGTAATTAGGTTAGCTCGTGTCACCCCAATACATTCCATTTAAAACAAGAAAAGAGGGAACTGAGACCGGCGGGCGCACACGACCCGCGGGGAGCCCTCACCCCACCCCCGGCCTCTGCGTGCTCCCCACGGGTCGTGTGCGCCCGCCGGTCGCCAACGGGGCGGGAAGCCCGGGAGGCCGGGAGGCAGTTTCCTGCTTCTCCAGGCTCGGAGGTGGCTCAGCCCCAAGCCCGAGGGTCCCGGAGCAGGATGTGGCCTTGGCAGGGGCGCGGCGGGGCCACCCGGATGTTGGGGCTCCTGCTGGGAGCTCGGCCTCACCCTGTTTGCTCAAGGAGGGGCCGGGGCAGGTGAGGTAGCCAGCAGGGGCCCGGGGGAAGGACAGCGCCAGGCCTGGTTCAGGGGGTGGTGGAGCCGGGCACCTGAAGCAGCCCAGCCGGTGTGGGAAGGCAGGCGGGGGAGGGGGGCGTCCTTCCGAGGGGGGGGGCGGACAGCACTCCCCTCCCCCCCAGGAGCACTTACCTCCATCTCTCCCAAGCTCCAGGGGCCCTTCTTTTGCTCTGACACTTGTTTCCTTAATCCATTTCTCCTACGGCTCACGTCTTTACCTCTGGGACTTTCTAAATAAACTTTTTTGGTTACAGTTTGAAGAGAGAGAGAGAGAGAGAGAGAGAGAGGCAGACAGTGTGGTAAAGGAGAAAGAGACCAAGGGCTAGAACAGGGGTCCCCAAACTATGGCCCGCAGGCCACATGCGGCCCCCTGAGGCCATTTATCCGCCCCCGCCGCACTTCCAGAAGGGGCACCTCTTTCATTGGTGGTCAGTGAGAGCACATTGACCATCTCATTATCCAAAAGCAGGCCCATAGTTCCCATTGAAATACTGGTCAGTTTGTTGATTTAAATTTACTTGTTCTTTATTTTAAATACTGTATTTGTTCCCGTTGTTTTTTTTTTTTTTACTTTAAAATATGTGCAGTGTGCATAGGAATTTGTTCATAGTTTTTTTTATAGTCCGGCCCTCCCATGGTCTGAGGGACAGTGAACTGGCCCCCTGTGTAAAAAGTTTGGGGACCCCTGGGCTAGAGTCTCAGAGATGGTGGATCAAGCCTGGGTCAGCCACGTGTTAGTTACCTGCGTGGTCGATGGCCTTCCCTTCCTGAGCCTGTCCCCCTCGCCTGCTCACAGGTGAGACCCTTAGCATGGGGCTCCTAGGGAGGTTGTACGGGCCAGCGTCCGTGACTTTTTTTTTTTTTTTTTTTTTTTTTTTATTTATTTATTCATTTTAGAGAGGATAGGGAGAGAGAGAGAGAGAGAGAGAGAGAGAGAGAAGGGGGGAGGAGCTGGAAGCATCAACTCCCATATGTGCCTTGACCAGGCAAGCCCAGGGTTTTGAACCGGCGACCTCAGCATTTCCAGGTCGACGCTTTATCCACTGCGCCACCACAGGTCAGGCCGTGACTTTTTTTAATAAAGGCCTTCAGTCTTCTTTGGGAAACCGGAAGGAATTGGGCAGGGAGAGGGGCGGGACTTTGGACACGGCCGCCCCAGAGCTGGGAGGCTTTGGCTCCGCTGTGTCCATCTCTGGGGTGAAGGAGGTCGATGGGCAGGGCGGACAGCTTCCCCAATCATCCTTCCTTCTTTGCCTCCAGAGGGCCAGGGACTCACAGCCAACCCTGCCTGGGGCAAGGACCGGTCATCCGGTCCCACGTGTCTGGTGACTTTGTGACCCTCTGCAGGTCCAGACCCTCGGGCCGGAGAGCCTCCTGCTCGTGTCCACCCTGGATGGAAGTCTGCATGCACTAAGCAAGCAGACAGGGGACTTGAGGTGGACACTGAAGGACGGTGAGCCAGGGGCGGTCACTCCTTCCTCCTCGGGCCCCGAGTTAGAGTGGTATCCCTGTGACGCAGAAGATAAGACCACGCGGTCTGGAATCCCACAAGGCCCTGTCTGCAGGCAGCTGTGCCGCTTTGAGAAAGTCACTTTACCTCTCTGGACATCAGTGTCCTCGCCTGTAAAATGAAGCGGAGGGTAATGACCTTCCCTAACAGAGTTCTCCGGAAGATTACAATACACACGGGTCAGACGCTTGGGTTGGGGTCTGGCACACAGGAGGCACCCAGTGTCCGGGAGTTAAGCTTGTCTGTGAGGAATGTGGAGGGGATGACTCATGCTCTGTGTCCCTGTCCCTGCAGATCCTATCATCCAAGGGCCAATGTACGTCACAGAGTAAGTGACCCTGTGGCCTTTGGGGGGGGCATCTGAAAGATGGGGGAGCCATAGTGTCCCGAGGGAGTTAGAAGGGGGGCAGAGGTGGGGGTGCATGATGGATGTAAGGTTGGGGAACTGGGCGGAGTGTCCCTGGTGCGTCCTGCAAGGGGGGGGCCCTACCAGCTAGGAAGTAGAAGGGAAGGGCACCTTTGTGAAACCGAGGGGGGGTGGCATGCTTCCAACCCCCCTCCCCTGTTCCTCTCTGCTCTACAGAACGGCCTTCCTCTCAGACCCAGCCGACGGCAGCCTGTACGTCCTGGGGACCCAGCAACCACAGGGACTTATGGTGTGTTTCCTGGGGGTGGAGAGGGCTGGGGCTCCTGCTGGGCGAGCCCCGAGGGGGCAGGGGCGGGAGCACGGTCAGGGGCGAGCGTCCTGCGGAGGCTGAGTCAGGGAGCGGGGTGCTGAGTCAGGGCGCGGGGTGCTGAGTCAGGGCGCAGGGTGCTGAGTCAGGGCGCGGGGTGCTGAGTCAGGGCGCGGGGTGCTGAGTCAGGGCGCGGGGTGCCTCGTGGGAAGGCTCTCCGGGGGGACCTGGAGGAAGGGGGTGCTGGCAGTGTCTCCGGCTGTGTCAGCAAAGCAGCTGACAAGGGGGCTTTTCCGGGACTCTGAGTGTTCCAGGGAGGAACCCGTGTATCGCTTCGCTTTTGCTGAATAACAAACGGTCCTGCAGTCGTGGCTTAAAACCCAAGCAACAGACTTCACTCCTAACTTGGTGGGATGGCAGTTTAGGTGGGGTGGTCTTCGTTGAGCTTGCTCAAACACATATGGTCAGCTGTCGGTCAGCTAGACGACTCCTTTTTTGAAAATTGGTCAGTGTGCCCACCGGCTGGCTTTGGACAGAGGCCGTCTGGTGACGTGTGTCCCCTCCTCCAGGGTGCAGGCCTGGCCTTGTCCCCACGGTTCCCACAAGGGAGCTAAGAGCAGCGTGAGGGTGCGGCCCACACACTGGTGCTTCCGGGCGAGGGAGAAGCGTCACGTGGCCAAGCGCAGAGGCAGAGTGTGGAGCAGAGTGTGGCCGGCTTTCCCGGCCTCCACTGCAGGACGGTGATGGGGCCGGTCTGGCGTGGCTCACAGGGGGTGGGGTGGAAGACGCCTTGTCAGAATTCTGACTCTGCCAAGCAGCCTGCCAGAAAGGCCTCGAGTCTGGGGCTTAGAAGCTGAAATGGTAACAATTGTGATTTGCGAGTCAGGCGAGGTCTCAGTGGCAAGGGGCTGGCACACTCAAACAGCCACAGTTGAGGGGGGTTGTTAGAAGGATTGTCTACAAAGTGGGGGGGGAGGCAGAGCGCACTTTCCTGTGGCCCGTAGCTCAGGGAGGGCGCGCAGAGGGCCACCTGCCAGGAGCGGAAGCCTTTGGGGGAGGGACAAAGCCAGGCCACCGTGGTGACCTTGTGGAACAGATCCAGGAATACTCGCCCCATCTCACACCGAAAGCCAGAGCACGGGGCGCCCACTGCTGCCATTCAAACATGTGTGTCTGGGGGAGGGGAGGGGTGGGAGTGGGTCTCCAGTTGCGTCAGGGAGGGCCATTGGTGGGGCTTTAGCGTGTCACGTGTGGTGTCGGTCACCCACCCCCCACTTTCCCGTGTCTGTGATAGAGCACAGCCGAGCCTCCGTGATCCGGGCCGTCTCCCTCCTCCAGCCTCATCTCTTATCTACACGCGTGCACACGCATGCACACGGAGGGGTGCTCTCAGGGTGGAGGGGTGCTCTCAGGGTAGAGGGGTGCTCTCAGGATGGAGAGGTGCTCTCAGGATGGAGGGGTGCTCTCAGGGTGGAGAGGTGCTCTCAGGATGGAGGGGTGCTCTCAGGGAGGAGAGGTGCTCTCAGGATGGAGGGGTGCTCTCAGGGTGGAGGGGTCTCTCAGGATGGAGGGGTGCTCTCAGGATGGAGGGGTGCTCTCAGGATGGAGAGGTGCTCTCAGGATGGAGGGGTGCTCTCAGGGTGGAGAGGTGCTCTCAGGATGGAGGGGTGCTCTCAGGGTGGAGAGGTGCTCTCAGGATGGAGGGGTGCTCTCAGGGTGGAGGGGTGCTCTCAGGGAGGAGGGGTGCTCTCAGGATGGAGGGGTGCTCTCAGGGTGGAGGGGTGCTCTCAGGGAGGAGGGGTGCTCTCAGGATGGAGAGGTGCTCTCAGGATGGAGGGGTGCTCTCAGGGTGGAGAGGTGCTCTCAGGTTGGAGGGGTGCTCTCAGGGTGGAGGGGTGCTCTCAGGGAGGAGGGGTGCTCTCAGGGTGGAGGGGTGCTCTCAGGTTGGAGGGGTGCCCTCAGGGTGGAGGGGTGCTCTCAGGGAGGAGGGGTGCTCTCAGGGTGGAGAGGTGCTCTCAGGTTGGAGGGGTGCTCTCAGGTTGGAGGGGTGCCCTCAGGGTGGAGGGGTGCTCTCAGGGAGGAGGGGTGCTCTCAGGGAGGAGGGGTGCTCTCAGGGTGGAGGGGTGCTCTCAGGGAGGAGGGGTGCTCTCAGGGTGGAGGGGTGCTCTCAGGGAGGAGGGGTGCTCTCAGGATGGAGGGGTGCTCTCAGGATGGAGGGGTGCTCTCAGGTTGGAGGGGTGCTCTCAGGGTGGAGGGGTGCTCTCAGGGAGGAGGGGTGCTCTCAGGGAGGAGGGGTGCTCTCAGGATGGAGGGGTGCTCTCAGGATGGAGGGGTGCTCTCAGGTTGGAGGGGTGCTCTCAGGGTGGAGGGGTGCTCTCAGGGAGGAGGGGTGCTCTCAGGGTGGAGGGGTGCTCTCAGGGAGGAGGGGTGCTCTCAGGATGGAGAGGTGCTCTCAGGATGGAGGGGTGCTCTCAGGGTGGAGGGGTCTCTCAGGATGGAGGGGTGCTCTCAGGGAGGAGGGGTGCTCTCAGGATGGAGAGGTGCTCTCAGGATGGAGAGGTGCTCTCAGGATGGAGGGGTGCTCTCAGGGTGGAGAGGTGCTCTCAGGTTGGAGGGGTGCTCTCAGGGTGGAGGGGTGCTCTCAGGGAGGAGGGGTGCTCTCAGGGTGGAGGGGTGCTCTCAGGTTGGAGGGGTGCCCTCAGGGTGGAGGGGTGCTCTCAGGGAGGAGGGGTGCTCTCAGGGTGGAGAGGTGCTCTCAGGTTGGAGGGGTGCTCTCAGGGTGGAGGGGTGCTCTCAGGGAGGAGGGGTGCTCTCAGGGTGGAGGGGTGCTCTCAGGGAGGAGGGGTGCTCTCAGGATGGAGGGGTGCTCTCAGGGTGGAGGGGTGCTCTCAGGTTGGAGGGGTGCTCTCAGGGAGGAGGGGTGCTCTCAGGATGGAGGGGTGCTCTCAGGGAGGTGGGGTGCTATCAGGGTGGTGGGGTGCTCTCAGGGTGGAGGGGTGCTCTCAGGGAGGTGGGGTGCTCTCAGGATGGAGGGGTGCTCTCAGGGAGGTGGGGTGCTATCAGGGTGGTGGGGTGCTCTCAGGGTGGAGGGGTGCTCTCAGGGCGGAAGGGTGCTCTCAGGATGGAGGGGTGCTCTCAGGGTGGAGGGGTGCTCTCAGGGTGAAGGGGTGCTCTCAGGATGGAGGGGTGCTCTCAGGGTGGAGGGGTGCTCTCAGGGAGGTGGGGTGCTCTCAGGGTGGAGGGGTGCTCTCAGGATGGAGGGGTGCTCTCAGGGAGGAGGGGTGCTCTCAGGATGGAGGGGTGCTCTCAGGGTGAAGGGGTGCTCTCAGGATGGAGGGGTGCTCTCAGGGAGGAGGGGTGCTCTCAGGATGGAGGGGTGCTCTCAGGGTGGAGGGGTGCTCTCAGGGAGGTGGGGTGCTCTCAGGGTGGAGGGGTGCTCTCAGGGAGGTGGGGTGCTATCAGGGAGGTGGGGTGCTCTCAGGGAGGTGGGGTGCTCTCAGGATGGAGGGGTGCTCTCAGGGAGGTGGGGTGCTCTCAGGGAGGTGGGGTGCTATCAGGGTGGTGGGGTGCTCTCAGGGTGGAGGGGTGCTCTCAGGGTGGAGGGGTGTTCTCAGGGAGGTGGGGTGCTATCAGGGTAGTGGGGTGCTCTCAGGGTGGAGGGGTGCTCTCAGGGCGGAGGGGTGCTCTCAGGATGGAGGGGTGCTCTCAGGGTGGAGGGGTGCTCTCAGGGAGGAGGGGTGCCCTCAGGATGGAGGGGTGCTCTCAGGGTGGAGGGGTGCTCCCAGGGTGGAGGGGTGCTCCCAGGGCGGAGGGGTGCTCTCAGGGCGGAGGGGGGTGCTCTCAGGGCGGAGGGGTGCTCTCAGGGCGGAGGGGTGCTCTCAGGGTGGAGGGGTGCTCTCAGGGCGGAGGGGTGCTCTCAGGATGACGGGGTGCTCTCAGGGTGGAGGGGTGCTCCCAGGGTGGAGGGGTGCTCTCTGGGCGGAGGGGTGCTCTCAGGGCGGAGGGGTGCTCCCAGGGCAGAGGGGTGCTCTCAGGGTGGAGGGGTGCTCTCAGGATGGAGGGTTGCTCTCAGGGAGGAGGGGTGCTCTCAGGGCAGAGGAGTGCTGTCAGGGTGGAGGGGGGGTGCTCTCAGGGTGGAGGGGTGCTTTCAGGGCGGAGGGGTGCTCTCAGGATGACGGGGTGCTCTCAGGGTGGAGGGGTGCTCTCTGGGCAGAGGGGTGCTCTGCACATCCTCCCATTCTGGAGACTTCGTTTCAACCTGAGCTTCTCAGTCACCAGAGCAGAAGCAGAGGGGACTCCCACGGGGTCTTCCACTGTCCTCTGAGAAGTGACTTGTCTCTCTCCCCTCCCACCCCTCCCGCCGGCTCCAGCAAGCCTCCAAGCTCTGCCCACCTGAGGAGGAAAGAAGTGTGATCCCCACCCCCTCCCCCCAGAAGCGGGAAGAACCACAGCCGTTGGGAGATGGGCTTCCCATCCCCATGTCTCCCCTGCTCACCCCCCACGTCCCACCGAAAATTCCCAGCTCCGCCCAGCCCTGAGCTGGCCGCCAGCTGCCCGCACTTCCGGCCACTCCTCCCCTCTCTCACCCCTGCTGGTGCCGTGGCCCCCTGTCTGGTCCTCACAGGGTGGAGTGGGTAGCCCGCCACCTCTGCCACCGCACCGCTGGCCTCTGCACCAGCTGCCCCCTGCCCAGCGCACTGTTCCTTCCTGCGCCCCCGTGTCCTGCTCTCTCGCTCACCAGGTCAGCCTCCGTAGACTGGCATCTCAGATGGCTCTCCAGCCGGGTTCCCTGGGTTACCACCACCTGGCATAAAGACAGACGTGTTTTTTCGTTCTCTCTCTCTCCCACACACACGCCAGGCATGTAACTTGGCAGAAAGGGACCTTGCTGGTGTTGGTTACTACTAGGTCCTGGCACCTGGCATTAAAAGGTTATTGAATGAATGAATGAATGAATGAACTTCCTCCAGCCGCTCCTCAGTCCCCAATATCTACGACAGCTGCCACTCGGTTTCCTTCAGGAGCTCCAGCCACACCAACTCCAGGGTTCCGGTCACATGTGCCCGGGAGGCCCCAGCTCTCTTTCCCTCAGAACTCTGGGATACTGTCTGGCAACAGCTCTCTATGTGGAGTTCGGGAATTTTTCTGTGTGTATGTAACTCTTTGATTTTGATAGAATTTCCAATATGAGGAAAAAATATGAGAATAGTACAGATAGCCTGACCAGGTGGTGGCGCAGTGGATAGAGCGTCAGACTGGGATGCGGAGGACCCAGGTTCAAGACCCCGAGGTCGCCAGGTTAAGTGTGGGCTCATCTGGTTCAAGCAAAGCTCACCAGCTTGGACCCAAGGTTGCTGGCTTGAGCAAGGGGTTACTCGGTCTGCTGAAGGCCCGCGGTCAAGGCACATATGAGAAAGCAATCAATGAACAACTAAGGTGTCGCAACAAAAAACTGATGATTGATGCTTCTCATCTCTCTCCATTCCTGTCTGTCTGTCCCTATCTATCCCACTCTCTGACTCTCTCTCTGTCTCTGTAAAAAAAATAAAGAATAGTACAAATAAATTATTTCTTCCTTCTACCTAGATTCATCCATTTTTAATATCTTATCACATTGCTTTATTCTTTGCTTTAGGAAGATGATCGATATATAGACTATTAAGAATATTTGCCCTGGCTCTGGCTGGTTGGCTCACTGGTAGAGTGTCAGCCTGGCATATGGAAGTCCCAGGTTCAATTCCCAGTCAGGGCACACAAAAGAAGCACCCATCTGCTTCTCTACCTCTCCTCGTCCTTTTCTCTATCTCTTTCTCTCCTGCAGCCATGGCTCAATTGAATTGAGCGCATTGGCCCTGGGTGCTGAGGATGGCTCTGTGGAGCCTCAGCCTCAGGCACTAAAAATAGCTCAGTGGCAAGCATGGCCCCAGATGGGCAGAGTATTGATCCCAGATGGGGGTTGTTAGGTGAATCCCAGTCAGGGTGCATGTGGGACTCTGTCTCTATCTCCTCTCCTCTCCTCTTCTCTCACTTGGAATATAGCTCAGGTGGTTAGAACATCATCCCAAAGCACAGAAGTTGCTGGTTTGATTCCAGGTCAGGGCACGTACAGAAACAGATCAATGTTCCTGACTTTCTCCCCTTCTCCTTCCTTTCTCTCTAAAAATCAATGAAATAAACATTTTTTAAAAAAGAATATTTATACAATGTCTTTTTCCGACCCATATTGAAAAGCGAGTTGCAGACATTGTACCCTTTATCCCCAGAGTGTCACTGTGTATCTCTAAGAACAAGGGCTTTTTCATGCATAGCCTGAGTTTGAATTATTAAAGTCAGGAAATTTAACAACCATGCAAGAGTATTATCTAATTCACAGGCCGTGTTAGTTTTGTTACATGTCTTATTGGTGTCTTTTATTGTTTCCTAGTCTAAGATCCAAGCCAGAGGGGTGTCATGTCTCGGGGTGTCCTAAAACCTGGGACAATTCCCCAGTGTTTCCAAGGCACGGCCAGGCACCTTGGCCTCCCTGGGAAATGGAAGTGAGAGCGGTTGTGCCTAATGAACAGGCTGGACAGGTTTTTCTGTTCCTCCTCCCTGGAACCTCTCCCTTTGTCCTCCTCAGAAACTGCCGTTCACCATCCCCGAGCTGGTCCACGCCTCTCCCTGTCGCAGCTCCGATGGCGTATTCTACACAGGTAAGCGTCCCTCCGGCAGCGGGGACAGGGACCGAGGTCCTGACAGGTCAGCTGGGCACAGGATGGACAGGCCATCTTGAGGGCTGACAGGCTTCCCACCTCCACAGGCCAAAAGCAGGATGCCTGGTTCGTGGTGGACCCTGAGTCGGGGAAGACACAGAGGGCCGTGACCATCGACGGCCCCTCTGCCTCCCACCTCTACATCGGTCGCACGCGTGAGTCGGGCCCCAGCTGCTCCCCAAGCTCTGGGCTGTCCCCTCTTCTGCTCTGCCCAGGCCTGGGCAGTTGCTATCCACATTGAATTGGGCCAGTGTGTCGATTTGTCGGTCAACAGACATTTCACTGAGCACTGAACGGAGAGCTGGGGATATAGAGCAGGAACCAAGCGAGACCTGGTTTTCTGCTCTTGTGATGCTCATAGGCTCTACCCCAGGCCGGGGGCTCAGAACACCTCCACCCCCACAAAGTGATGCCCGTTGAGGTGGGGATGGGAGGAGCATTCCGTGGGCATGCCTGGTGACCTTGCTTCCGGCCATCCTCAGAGTACACGGTCACCATGCATGACCCCCGGGCCCCCGGCCTGCACTGGAATGCCACCTACCGCTGCTACTCAGCACCCCCCATGGACAGCTCCCCTGGAAAATGTGAGTGCCACCTTCCTCGGTCCTCAGTCCTGGAGCAACGTCCCCAGCTCAGGGACCCCTGAGTGGCACCCAGGACCACGCTCCACCACATTTTGACCCATTTGACCTCAGGGACCCCACATACTGAATGATACACACTTGATGGATGACCCTAAATGACCCCCTCAACACCCAGCGTGACCCTCCGATACGCCCTCACATCCTCACTCCAAGTGAGCGCAGCCAGGTCACCCTGGGAAAACCCCTGCATCCCGGCTGGCCCCAAGCCACCCACCCATCCTGAGCAGTCCCTACATGTCCTAAACTGACCGTCTATGTTAAATGACCCCTGGCAGGTGACCCTAAGTGACCTTTCCCCAGATAACCCTGACCACCCCCTTGATATTATGACTGTCTTACCAGACTTCCTGAGTGACCTCACAGGGCCCCCCTGGGTGACTCCTGGTACCCTGACTCCACCACTTTGCATGAGAGATGATGATGGCAGAGGGGACCCTCCCTGACCCCCTATGTCCTACTGAGCTCCCAGTTGAGTCCAACGGATCAAAGTGCACCAGTGAACTTCGACGGACCCTCTTATACCCTGCAGCCCACCGGGAGCTCTCCCTTGACCCCCACACACCTGTGTGGCCCCCTGGACAGCCCCCCCATGCTCTTCAGCCCCTCCCATCAGAGCTCCCTGACCACACCTCCCCAGCCATCTTTCTTGGTTGGCAGACACGAGCTACCTGGCCTCCTGTGGGATGGGCTTGCTGCTCACTGTGGACCCAGGGAGCGGGGCAGTGCTGTGGACACAGGACCTGGGTGTGCCCGTGACGGGCATCTACACCTGGCACCAGGACAGCCTGCGGCAGCTCCCCCACCTCACGCTGGCTCGGGACACCCTGCACTTCCTTGCCCTCCGCTGGGGCCACATCCGCCTGCCTGCCTCAGGCCCCCGGGACACGGCCACCCACTTCTCTGTCCTGGATATCCAGCTGCTGTGAGTGCCCAGGTCTGGGAGCTGGGGAGGACACTCTGGAAGTTGTAGCCTGGGCCCACTAGGTAGGCGTGATGTCTGCCCATGACATACCAGCGCAGTTGAACCAGGGGTCAGCATATTCCAAGCTGGTTTTTTCCACCAGCCAGTTTGTAACCAGTGTCCTGCACCACCCCCTTGCATGCTCTGCTCCAGAGCCCCTTGGTAGCTCCACTGTTCAGCCTCTGACAGGGTGAATCCAGCCTCGGGGAGCCTCAGGTGCCCACGCCACTGCCACTGTTGGCACCGGTTCTGCTTGGTAGGGATTGCACCTTATTGGTTGCTAAAGGCTACCCCTGTGTTACAGCACCAAAACCCTCAGAGTCTCCATCTTGGGGAGCCAAGAGGTAGGCTGGGACAATCAGGTGTTATCCACTCATTCAGCAAACATTAACTGAGCATTTACTATGGACCAGTCACTTGTGAGGCTCTTCCCAGAGTGTAGTAATACAGCTGGTGTCCCTACCTACAGACACCTCAGGACCTTGTAGAGGAGACAGGTGTGTAGGGCCCGATAAAGGGTGAGATAAGAGAAGAACGGGTTTGCTATAGGAATGTCGAGGAAGAGGACCTAACTTGAGACCGGTGGCAGGAGGCAGCCGTGAAACGCGTCCTGGAGGAAGGGACATCTAAATGAAAACTTCGAGAATAAATAGGAAATGAGAGAGGAAGAGAGAGTACTACAAAACAGCAAACATGTATTATTTGTCAAGATTCTGTGGGTCAGCTGGATGGCTTTCTAGTCTGGGTGGTGGTCTTAGTTAATAGGGGCAGTCAGTTGGCTTGGCTGAGCCTGGGTGATCTCAGATGGTCTTACTCACCTGAGTCATAGTGAACGGGCTACTTAGCCTAGAGGGTGTCAGGGAAGGGCCTTCGTGCCCCCGCAGGCTAGCCTGGGTTTCCTCCCATGGTGGTGCTCTGAAGGTTTCAAAGAACAATACAAGATGACAATCCCCATGGCACAAACACTTCTCAAGCTTCCCCTTGTATCGCATTTGCTATTGTCTCGTTGTTCCAAGCAGGTCACATAGCCAAGCCCAGAACTGATATGGAAGGGGACAAGAACATGGATACAGCGGTAACTGAAACCACCCATCACCGTTATCCGTCCTCCTCCCCTTTCCTCTCCCCTACTAGGATGACGCTGTACGTAGGGAAGGACGAAGCTGGCTTCTACGTTTCCAAAGCACTGGTTCACACAGGGGTGGCCCTAGTGGTGAGAAGGGGTCTTCTGAAGGGCTGGAAAGGGGGTAGGGAGCAGGAGAACCTCCCCCACATTCACGACTCTCTGTCTTCTGCCATAGCCTCGCGGACTGACCCTGGCTTCCACGGATGGCCCCACCACAAATGAGGTGACACTCCAAGTCTCAGGAGAGCGAGAGGGCTCACCTAGCACAGCTGTCAGATACCCCTTAGGCAGTGTGGCCCTCCCGGGCCAGTGGCTGCTCATTGGTGAGATCCCCTAGCTCAAATCTGGAATAGATGCATATGAAGGACCTTTGATCCTGGCTTCTGAGCTGGAAGGCTAAAGCCACCTTCAGCCCACGGACTTTGTTCCTGCCCCTTAGGACACCACGAGCCACCTCCAGTCTTGCACACCACCATGCTGAGAGCCCCGCCCTCCCCAGGGAGTGGAGATGCTGAAGCCAGACCCTCCAAGAGCAGGCAGGTCCCAGCCCTCTTATTGGAGGTCAGTGCTAACGGGGCAGAGGGCCTGCGGGGAGACCTGGCAGGTGGGTGGGCAGCCATTGGACATTTTTTGCAGGCTTCTAGGAATAATGTTTAAGAGGGGCCAATTGATGTCACACATTTTCCCAGAAGAAAAGGTTTTTTGTTTGTTTGTTTGTTTTTTTGCTGTTAGAAGTGCCAAAAAGATATTAGTCATCTAAATTATGAAACGTGGGTCATGGTTTTCTTTACTCTTCTTCAGTGTAAAAGTTACTTAATGTCTGCCCCAACCGGTGGTGGCAAAGTGGGTAGAGCATCAACCTGAAATGCTGAGGTCCCACGTTCAAAACCCCATGGTCGCCAGCTTGAGTATGGGATCATCAACATGATCCCAAGGTCACTGGCTTGAAGCCCAGGTTGCTGGCTTGAAGCCCAAGGTCACTGGCTGAGTCAAAGGTCACTGGCTCAGCTGGAGGGCACCTCCCCCTCGGTGAAGGTACATATGAGAAGCAATCAATGAACAATGGAAGTGCCACAACTACAAGTTGATGCTTCTCATCTCTCTCCCTTTCTGTCTTTCTCTCCCTCTCAAAAAAAAAAAAAAATGACAAAACGTTTACCACGTGAGAAAAGGAAAAACAGAAACACTATAAAAGCATGCTCTCTTGGGAGAGAATTGATTAAAAATCACTAGGAGTTCAAGGTTAGAAGGAACGGCCAAGACCTGGAACAATAGATCTCACACGTGGTTGCTCACTAGAGTCACCTGGATGCCTACTCCAGCCCCAGTGAATTCGGAGTCTCTGGAGGTGGATTTATGCACTTTTGGTGATGTCCCAAAAGTATCTGTATTTTGTTTGTTTGTTTGCTTGTCTAGCGACACTGCAGGAGAGCCTACTCATCAACTAGGTCTAGAAAACGCAATGTCCTGGAGCATCATGATGCTTCAGCAGCACAGAGAGCGTCCTGTCCCCTCCATACAGACCCCCACCCACTGCCCTATCAGCACCACGGAGAGCGCCCTGCTCCTTTCATACAGACCCCCACTCACTGCCCTATCAGCACCACGGAGAGCGCCCTGCCCCCTCCATACAGACCCCCACCCACTGCCCTATCAGCACCACGGAGAGCGCCCTGTCCCCTCCATACAGACCCCCACCCACTTCCCTATCAGCACCACGGAGAGCGCCCTGTCCCCTCCATACAGACCCCCACCCACTGCCCTATCAGCACCACGGAGAGCGCCCTGTCCCCTCCACACAGACCCCCACCCACTGCCCTTTCAGCACCACGGAGAGCGCCCTGTCCCCTCCACACAGACCCCCACCCACTGCCCCTTAAGCTAAGCCCAACCCTGTGAACCGCGTGATGAAGGCTTAGGGGTTTTCCAGCGAGAGAGGTACTAAGAGTGACAGTCCCTTTGTCCCCAGCTTCTGAGCCTGAGTCGGGAGGAACCTTGGGACCTGGAGCTGAACTCCGAAGAGAAAACCCCAGACTGGCATCCAGGACTGGGACCCCAAGATCTGCTGGTGGCCACCCTCACTGCAGTCCTCCTGGGAGGCTGCATTCTCCTCTTGATGAGGCAGGTAAGCCCACCATCCCCGACCCCAGGACAGTCTTAGGGTACCCTCAGGAGAACTCCCCAAGACCACTCAGCTGCTGTCTCTCTCACCCAGCTCCGATTCGGCGCCCTCCCTCCCTCCCAGCAGCTCCATGAGCCGCTGTGACTGCGCTCTGTATGTTTGCGGTCCGGTGCAGGCCGCCTTGAGCACTGCTGCTGGGCCCACCGTGGGCCCACCCGGCCAGAGCCGAGCCCACAAAGGCCTTTCTGTTTCAGCAGCAGCAGCAGCAACTGGCAGAGAAGCAGCAGCAGCCCCCCCTGGCACCTGCAGGGCCCCTTCCCCTCTCAGAGGATGCTCCCCCCCGGCTCTCAGGGACCACCCCACAGGACCACAGGAGGCTGTGCAGCCTCTCTGAGCAAACCCAGCCGCTTGAAGACCCAGAAGGTGAGCTCGAGTGAACAGGAAAGGACATTGTCAGGGACAGAGAAAAGAGAAAAGCTGGTTTAGCTGCAGAGTCAGTTAGAAGCCACTCGTGGGGTAGTTGCAGCACTTCCGTTGTTCTTTTTTTTTTTTTTTTTTTTCCTGGAGTTGGAAATGGGGAGGCAGTCAGACAGACTCCCGCATGTGCCCAACCAGGATCCACCCGGCATGCCCACCAGGGGGCGACGCTCTGCCCATCTGGGGCGTTGCTCTGCTGCCACCAGAGCCATTCTAGCACCTGAGGCGGAGGCCATGGAGCCATCCTCAGAGCCTGGGCCAACTTTGCTCCAATGGAGCCTCGGCTGTGGGAGGGGAAGAGAGAGACAGAGAGGAAGGAGAGGGGGAGGGGTGGAGAAGCAGATGGGCGCTTCTCCTGTGTGCCCTGGACAGGAATCGAACCCGGGACTCCTGCACGCCAGGCTGACGCTCTACCACTGAGCCAACTGGCCAGGGACTCCGTTGTTCTTTGATTGCTTCTCCTATGGGCCGTGACCGGGGGGCTCCAGCTGAGCCAGCGAACCCCTTGCTCAAGCCAGCATCCTTGATCCCACGTTCAAGCTGGTGAGCCTGCACCCAGGATGGCAACTTAAGGGTTTCAAACCTGGGCCCTCAGTGTCCCAGGTTGATGCTCTATCCACTGTGCCACCACTGGTCAGGCAGCCCTTGGTTGTTATTATTATTATTATTAAACTATTATTTCACTTCCCTTGTTTAAAGTACTGAAAAACTCTTCACTGTGGCATTGTCCCGACCTGTAGGCAAAGTCTAGAGAGGACCTGCAGCTGTTAGGTGACGTGATGATGGGGTCACAGAGGGAGCTGTGCGAACACAGAGGAGGGGCAGTAACTCAGACGGGGGGGGGGGGGGAGACAGGAAGTGTTCTCACAATGATGGCCGAGCTCTGATCCCAAGGATAGGAGGGAATTACCCGAACGAGCTGGGGGTAGCGGAGCAGGAGTATCTGGGTAGCATCAACAATACCAGCAACGGTTCAGAGGTGACAGAAAGCAAGGTGCACACGCTGGAAGCCGAAAGGAGGACTGCAAACTCACGGCCACGTGTGGGCCAGCTGGCTAAAGTGACGGAGCAGAGCTGCCGTGCAGGAGAGAGAGAACAGGGCATGGTGGGGACTGTGGCAAACGGGAGAGTAGGTGCCCCGTTGAAACTGCCTCACCGATGAGAAAACCGAGGTCACAGCAGTTAAGTAACTTGCCCACGGAGACACACAGAGTAAGTGGCGGCCCCAGGCATTGGGCCCAGGCACACACAGAGTAAGTGGCGGCCCCAGGCATTGGACCTGGGCAGTCTGAAGAGAGAGAAAGGCAGGGCGGGTTCAGACTGGGACCCCACCTTCCTCTCCTCGCAGCTGAGCAGCTCACTGTGGTGGGGAAGATCTCCTTTAACCCCAAGGATGTGCTGGGCCGCGGAGCAGGTGGGACTTTCGTTTTCCGGTGAGTGGCAGCCAGCAGCCAGGCTGGAGACAGCCCTTCCCGCCACTGGCCCTTAGAGAGCTATTCTTTGAAGAGTCCCCACGGTGGGTGCAGGCTGGTGCCTCTCTTACTGCTCCTATCTTTTTCCTTTATCTGCCTTCTCTGAACTGCCATCCCCCCCACCCCACCCCTGTACCTACCAGGGGACAGTTTGAGGGGCGGGCAGTGGCTGTCAAGCGACTCCTTCGTGAATGCTTTAGCCTGGTCCAGCGGGAGGTCCAGCTGCTGCAGGAGTCGGACCGGCACCCCAATGTGCTCCGCTACTTCTGCACCGAGCGGGGACCCCAGTTCCACTACATTGCCCTGGAGCTCTGCCCTGCCTCCTTGCAGGAGGTGAGTGAGGCTGAGGTGCAGGCGGGAGCAGGAGGATGGTGGCCGGGAGGTCCTGGGGTGCCGAGTGACCATTGCCCCTCCCTGCTCCTCAGTACGTGGAAAACCCGGAGCTGGACCGCTGGGGCCTGGAGCCCGAGACGGTGCTGCAGCACCTTATGTCCGGCCTGGCCCACCTGCACTCCCTGCACATAGGTACCCGCCCCCTCCGCTCCCCCGTGCCCGCCCCCTCCGCTCCCCACGCCCCCCCCCCCCCCGCTCCCCCGTACTCGCCCCCTCCCGCTCCCCCCCCCGCCCCCCCCCTGCTCCCCTGTACCCGCCCCCACGCCCCCCCGTACCCGCCCCCTCCGCTCCCCGGTACCCGCCCCCTCCGCTCCCCACGCCCCCTCCCGCCCCCCCGTACCCGCCCCCTCCGCTCCCCACGCCCCCTCCCGCCCCCCGTACCCGCCCCCTCCGCTCCCCACGCCCCCCCCCGCTCCCCCGTACCCGCCCCCTCCGCTCCCCACGCCCCCTCCCGCCCCCCCTTACCCGCCCCCTCCCCGCTCCCCACGCCCCCTCCTGCTCCCCCCCGCCCCCCCCCGCTCCCCCGTACCCGCCCCCTCCGCTCCCCACGCCCCCCCCGCTCCCCCGTACCCGCCCCCTCCGCCCCCCATGCCCCCCCCCGCTCCCCTGTACCCGCCCCCTCCCGCCCCCCCCCCCGCTCCCCCGTACCCGCCCCCTCCCGCTCCCCCCCCCCCCCGCTCCCCTGTACCCGCCCCCTCCCGCTCCCCCCCCGCCCCCCCCCGCTCCCCCCCCCGCCCCCCCCTGTACCCGCCCCCTCCGCTCCCCACGCCCCCTCCGCCCTGGCTGCCCTCCCCTCCCCACCGCACCTCTGGCCTCTGCTCTCACAGTGCACCGGGACCTGAAACCAGCCAACGTGCTCATCACAGAGCCTGACAACCGGGGCCGGGGCCGGGCAGTCCTCTCCGACTTCGGCCTCTGCAAGAAGCTGGCAGCCGGCCGCCACAGCTTCAGCCTGCGCTCCGGTGTGCCCGGCACGGAGGGCTGGATGGCGCCTGAGCTCCTCCAGCTCCTGGCCCCGGACAGCCCTGTGAGTCCTCCCCCACGGCTCTGGCCCAGCCTCCACAGCACTGCGGTGTGCACGGGAACCCGCGTTTTCATCTGTAGAGTGGGACAGTTTGTCCTTTCTTACCCAAAGCATGGCTGTCGGTCACCCAGGGACTATGTCACCACCCCGGGGGGCACCGACCGGATAGTGTCTAGAAGTATTTTTGCTAAATCACACTTTGTGGGTGGGTGTAGGGGGGGTTTGTAACTGGCATCTAGTGGGTAGAGACCACGGATGCTGCTAAGTATCCTATGACCACCCCCACCCATGAACAAAAAAACCCCCACAAAACTCTCAGGCCCAAAGTGTCCGTAGTGCCACAGTGAAGAAACCCTGAGCTGAGGAATTAATTGGTTTTGACTCTCCGCTGTGCTGCAAGGTCACGGGGGAACTTAGGAAAAGAAAGGTCAGCTGCCCGGGTTCCACTTCCAGTGGTTACAACCCAGTGAGCAGGGGCAAGGCCCCCGGGGGGGGGGGAGAGGCTGTCACATGCAGCCAGGGTGGGAACCACTGGGGTGCAGGGGGTGGTTGGGGAGCATCAGCTGAGCTAATACAGTTGAAGCACAGAGCGGTGTCTGGCTGGAGAGAGAGACACTTGATCATAGAGTATTGCACCGTTCGTGTGTGTGTGTGTGTGTGTGTGTGGAAGTTGTCATCATGGGCACAAAAGGACAGTCACCAAGCAGAAGCCCCCCACCCCTGAAGTCGAGGGAAAGCTAGAGGTGGTCACCTGAAGGCCCAAGGACCAAGAGGAACTGTTGGGAGCCTGTACCGGTTCTTTTGTTTTTTGAACTATGGGCCAGTATTTTTTTTTTTTTTCATTTTTCTGAAGCTGGAAACAGGGAGAGACAGTCAGACAGACTCCCGCATGCGCCCGACCGGGATCCACCCGGCACGCCCACCATGGGGCGACGCTCTGCCCACCAGGGGGGCAATGCTCTGCCCATCCTGGGCATCGCCATGTTGCGACCAGAGCCACTCCAGCGCCTGAGGCAGAGGCCACAGAGCCATCCCCAGTGCCCGGGCCATCTTTGCTCCAATGGAGCCTTGGCTGCGGGTGGGGAAGAGAGAGACAGAGAGGAAAGCACGGCGGAGGGGTGGAGAAGCAAATGGGCGCTTCTCCTGTGTGCCCTGGCCGGGAATCGAACCCGGGTCCTCCGCACGCTAGGCCGTGGGCCAGTATTTTAACTTTGGGGAGATTGCACACATCTGCACGGTATCTGGATTTCTGCATCTGTGCTCCCTGTGCCTCCCCATGACTGACGATTCTGTGGGTGCCAGCCTGTACTTCTTAACCCCTTCACCTCTCCCACCCATCCCACCCCCTCCCACGGGGCTGCCGTCAAAGTGTTCTGTTTCTGTTCTGCTTGTTCCTTTATTTTGTCTTTTAGATTCAATTGTTGATAGACATGTATTTATTGCCATTTTTGTTGTTTATATATATTTTTTGCTTCTTAAGGAAGACCCTTTAACATTTCACATCATACTGGTTGGGTGGTGATGAACTCCTTTAGCTTTTCCTTGTCTTGTCTTGCCTGGGAAGCTCTTTATCTGTCCTTCGATTCTCAGTGACAGCTTGGCTGGGTAGAGTCATCTCGGTAGGGGGTCCTTGCTTTTCACCACATTGAATATTTCCTGCCCCTCCCTCCTGGGCTGCAGAGTTTCTGTTGAGAAGTCAGCTGACAACTAACTGCTTTTCTCTTGCTGCTTTTAGGATTCTCTTTGCCTTTAACCTTTTGCATTTTAATTAAGATGTGTCTTGGTGTGGGCCTCTTTGGGTTCATCTTGTTTGGGACTCTCTGTACTTCTTGGATTTGTATGTTTATTTCCTTCACCAGGGTAGAGAAATTTTCTGTCATTATATTTATTATTTTTTTTCTCGAGATTTTTTCCTACTCTTTCATTTGGGACGTGTTTCTTTGTCTGTGCATTTTGGCTGCTTTCCTGTTTGTTTCTACGGAGGGGGTAGAGCTGCTACATCTCCCAGACTTGGTGGAGTGACCTTGTGTAGCTGGTGTCCCGTAGGGCCCAGTGGGGCAGCCTCCCCAGTCACCCGAGCTGAATGCTCCAGGAGTGACCTTGTGTAGCTGGTGTCCCGTAGGGCCCAGTGGGGCAGCCTCCCCAGTCACCCGAGCTGAATGCTCCAGGAGTGACCTTGTGTAGCTGGTGTCCTGCAGGGCCCAGTGGGGCAGCCCCCCCAGTCACCCGAGCCGGTGCTCCAGGTGCACCGGTACGGGCAGAGATTTTGGATGAAAATCATGCCCCCCCCCCATGGGGCAGGGGGAAGGGATCTAGAGCCCAGGAGATGCCCCTCAGGAAGCATCCCGTGTCACGCTCTGCACCACACTCCCGGCGGGAGCACGGAGCCAGGCCGGCTTCCCGGAAAGAGAGACAGCCTCCTCACCCCCCTCTCCTCTGGCCCAGACCAGCGCAGTGGACATCTTCTCCGCAGGCTGCCTGTTCTACTATGTGCTGTCCGGGGGCAGCCACCCCTTTGGAGAGAGCCTCTACCGCCAGGCAAACATCCTCGCCGGGGCTGCCTGTCTGGCTCACCTGGAGGAAGAGGCCCACGGTGAGGGGGCCCTGGCCTGGCAAAGAGGGAGGAAGCAGGCAGGGCGCAAGGCTGGGGGGGGGGGGGGGGCTCTGACACCATCTCCTTCCCCCTACAGACAAGGTGGTCGCCCGGAGCCTGGTGGAAGCCATGCTGAGCCCGCAGCCGCAGGCGCGCCCGTCTGTTCACCAGGTGCTGGCTCATCCCTTCTTCTGGAGCAGGGCCAAGCAGCTCCAGTTCCTGCAGGTCAGGGGGCGTCCTGGGAGTGGGCTCAGCAAAGTCCCAAGTTTGCATCCGAGGGAAACAGAGGGGAGGCCGGGTCGGGTGGGGAGGAGAGGGGTTGTTTACCTGCCCCGGGCGCCCAGCTCCTTGTTGAAGCCAAGATGGCGCCCACGCAAGGAGACGGCGCCATTCTGCTGCTGCAGCCCCTCCCCACCTTTCTAGCCCCGGCTGTCCCTTGTTGGGGTACACCCTGTTCCTTTCTAGCCCCGGCTGTCCCTTGTTGGGGTGCACCCTGTCCCTTTCAGCCCCGGTTGTCCCTCGTGATTATACCTGGGCCCAGATGGCCCATTCCAACCTGTGCGACCTTGATTACGGGACGCAGTGCCACTGAGCTGCAGTCTGCCCGTCGGTACCATGGCGGACGCCAACGCCCAGGGTTGGTGAAGGCCTGGTGGGATAGCATATGGCTCCCAGGCTCACGGCCTCTGAAACCGGTCATAGGCTCAGGCGCTCTGTGGGGTCCTAGGACGTTAGCGACTGGCTGGAGAAGGAGTGTGACCAGGGGCCCCTGGTGACAGCGCTGGAGGCTGGAGGCTCCGTCGTGGTCCGCGGAGACTGGCGCAGACACATCTCAGTGCCCCTGCAGACAGGTAAGGGGCCAGAGGCCGGGGACCCGGGAGGCCACGGGAGCAGGGGCACAGCTTTGCCAAGGACCTCTCTGCCCACAGACCTGAGACGGTTCCGTTCGTATAAGGGCACCTCCGTGCGAGACCTACTCCGTGCTATGAGGAACAAGGTGCGTGCTCAGGCCTCGGGGGTCGGGGGCGGCTCTTGAGAGACCTGGTTGCAGCTGAGCCAGCGCCCTGCTCTCACCCCCCTCCCCACAGAAACACCACTACAGGGAACTCCCGGGTGAGGTCCAGCGGGCGCTAGGCCGCGTCCCCGACGGCTTTGTCCAGTACTTCACAGACCGCTTCCCACGGCTGCTGCTACACACGCACCGCGCCATGCAGAGCTGCGCCCCGGAGAGCCTCTTCTGGCCCTACTACCCTCCGGGCGCGGGGGCCGAGGAGCCGTGCCCCGGGGCTGCTGGGAGCTGAGGCCAGCCGGCAAGGGGCCGGCCCGAACCTCAGACAGACACCAGCCGAGGCCCCGCAGGCCAGGGACAGACCCCGGAGCCCAGGCGCCGGGCTCCCCTCGGAGTACAAGAGGCGGAAGAAGATTCTCATGTGTTTAATGTGTATAAAGGCAACAGAAGGGCCGTCCTGAATCCAACAGCAATATTCTGAACATATTATGACGGGGCTAAGGGTGGGGAGGGGGCCACAGAACCCACACCCGAGCGTGTACAAAAATAACTTAGAGCAGCCCCCACCCTCGGTGGCTCCCCCCACAGCCCCCAGGGCAGGGGGAGCGCAGTATAAAAACCAGCACCTTGGGAGCTAAGAAGACGGAGCCACGGTGCTGGCAGGGGTGCTGGGGGCACCAGTCCAGGGCGCGAGGCCTACGAGGAGGCCTTGAGGCGGTTGCTGGCCGAGCGCGAGCTCAGCAGCTTGTCCACCATGGTGCGGGCGTAGCGGAGCCGGCTGGCCAGCTCCCTGGAGCAGCCGAACTGCTCCAGGAGGCTCAGGCGGTAGGTGCGGAAGTCCCGCTTCTCGTTGATGTACGTCACCGCGGCCATCAGCGGGCACAGGATGAGCTTGGTGTGGTCCTAGGAGGGAAGGAGGGATCGGGGTGGACAGAGGGTGACCACCGGGCTGCAGATGCAGCTGCCGGAGCCCGTGGCCGGCGTAGAAGGAGGAACGCCCAGCTGGCCGGGAGCCGGCACCCCAATCCCTTCTGGCTGCCAAGAACAGGCCTCGTGCCTCCCACTCCCTGGCCCAGACTGCGCGAGCCCGCCCCCGGCACGAGCCCGCCCCCGCACAAGCCCGCCCCCGCACGAGCCCGCCCCCGGCACGAGCCCGCCCCGGCCCACCTGGAAGAAGTTGATCTGCACGCAGCCGTTGCTGAGGTGCAGGATGATGGCGCTCCGGGTGCGGAACCAGGTGCGCAGGTAGGGCAGCCGGGCCAGCTCGTCGCCTTCCCGCGGCGTGACGTTGGCCCCGGCCTTCAGCAAGTGCTCGCTCATGTAGTTCCGGAAATACTTGAGGAGGGTGATCTAGGTGGGAGGTCCAGGAGGAAGTCCAGCGTGAGACAGAGCCCGCCCCCCGCACATCACTCGCCCGCAGCAGCACGGGGCCGCACGCGCGGAGCCACAGGGGCCGGCGCTCACCTTCTTCATCAGGGAGCCGGGGTGGGAGTTCACGGTGAGGTAGGACTCCGTGCCGTCCCGCTCTATGTACTGCAGGCTGTCCCCGTCGTTGTACAGGATCAGGCGTGTCGAGTCGTTGAAGAGCACCCCCACACTGTTGTCACACAGCTGGTACCCTGCGGGTCGTGGGGAGACCTCAGAAAGGGGGCAGGGAGCAGGGGGACATTGGGAGCTGGCACTGGGAGGTCTGGGGTGGAGACAGGAGAGGCAAGAGAGGGCCTGGCAGGCCAAAACGGCAAGAGCTCGGGACGTCCGAGGGTCAGGAGGCCGGACTGGGCAGCCCAGCCACCCTGGAGGACACCTACCGAGGCCGTACTTGTCCGAGTAGTCCACCCACTTGCTGACCCAGAAGATGGGGATGCAGGCGGGATCCTCGGCCTCCTCTGTGAGGGAGACAGACAGACAGACGAGCGATCAGAACCCCTCCCTTCCCCTCACGGGGCTCACACCAGGAACGGCTGCTGGGCGCCCGACCTGGGCCCCGCCATGAGGCCCGGGGCCCCAGTGAGGAAGCCGAGGCCTCTGCTGACAACCAGCTCAGACAAGCAGCGCGACAGACACGTGCCACGGAAGGCACGACGCGGGCCACCAAGGTCCACTCATCCACTCAACAGACACGGTCCCTCCAGGGCCCAGTGCGTGCCGGGCCCTGTCACAGGTCCAGGGAGCAGTGACCGAAACCCGGGCTCCACGGAGCTTGCAGTCGAGTCACGGGGGACAGACACCGAGCAAAGTAAATGCAATCCACGCGTTTAGGTCGCTTCCCTCGTGGTGCAGGGCAGTGGCTGACCGATTATCTAGCTTCCCGGTTTTGAAAGGTTAAAAAATTGTGAAAAGATACACAACTCCAAATACATGACCATGTCATGCTCAGAGACAACCATAATCCCTTCTTTTCGACACAGAATACCGATATGGAAAGTTGAGAACGGGCTCAAGCGAGAAGGGGTGCAGATACTACAGAGCAGGTGTGTCGTGGGGGGGGAGTGCTCGAGGCGAGGACAGGAAGGGGCGGGGTGGGCGCCTTAGACACGTGAGCCTGTGGGCCACGCGGCAGGAGAAGGGACATGCGAGCAAGGCCCTGAGCGCGGTGGGGCGCATCTGGGTCTCGCGGGCAAATCAGGAAGCCCCTGAGCAGCAGCAGTCGTGTAACGTGCAGCAGGCAGCGCGGGGAGGGGCTGGGAGGTGGGCCGCTCCGGGACACGGGACAGACCCCAGGTGGCCTTGGACGGGACTCGCTGGGATTTGAATCTCCAGGAAATGGGGGGCCAGACACACCTGGGAGACCGGGACCTGGCTTAGCCACCGCGCTCTGCTGGCTGAGACTCCCTTGCCCTCTCGGGGTGCCTCCGGCGACCCCCCCGCCCCGCCCCAGACCACTGCGGTGCCCACCTTGCCTCACCAGCCCCCTCTCGGAAGGTTTGGAGGCGTTGACGCTGTGCAGCTGCTGCAGCATGTCCCCGAGGTGGCAGTCCACTGCCTCGCCGGCCTCCTCTTTGTCTCGGGGCCGCTCAGGCATGGGGTTCTCTGTGCCGAGGAGAGGAGACACGGTCATTTCTGGGCACAGACGCAGAGGTGCCCTTGTCACAGCCGGTCCTCTCCCCAGGGGAAACCTCCTAGCTGCTGTTGCTTTGGGTAAACCGAGTCAGCGCCATGCTTGGAGGGAGGATGGGGGCGGGCACTCAGCGGCACCACCCAGACCAGCCCAAGCCTTTAGGGAGGCTCTGTAGCCACCATGCGCAGACGCAGAGTGTCCAACACTCAGAGTGCAAAGTGACTCGGCCCCGGGAGGGTGGGAGGTCGGCCCGCACCTGCTGACCGGCAGGATGGGTAAGCAGGCGTTGAACCAAGAGGGAAGCGAGCCCCGCCCTCAGGTGTGCTCTGTTTGCTTACGCAGGACCACACACCTCTGGAAGGAGCGCGCTGACATCTGAACGTGGCTACATTTGAGCGGGAGAAGCATGATCTTGTCATGCACTTAGATGTTTAATTATCTTCCCCACCCGCGTGTCTCAGGCTCCGGGTGTAACACAAAACTCTCCTTTATTTGCTTTTAAAGCTCCACTCAAAATAAACGGAGGAGGAGGTGGAATAAATAAAAATGTAGGCAAACGTTACTGACTGTTGACAACAGATGATAAATACATGGGGGTTCATCCTACAGTTCTCTGTGCTTCTAGGTAAGTTTGAAAATTCCCAGCATAAGAAAAAAATTTTTTTCTTTTGAGAGGGAGACAGACAGACAGGAAGGGAGAGATGAGAAGCATCAGCTCTTCGTTGCGGCACCTTAATTGTTCATTGATTGATTTTTCATATATGCCTTGACCAGGGTGGGTGGGGGGCTCCAGCTGAGCTAGTGACCCCTTGCTCAAGCCAGCAACCTTGGGGTTTCGAAACTGGGTCCTCAGTGTCCCAGGCCGACGCTCTATCCACTGCACCACCGCCTGGGCAGCATAAGAAGTTTTTAAAACAATGTTTTATGCCAAAAAATGAAAGCCAAAAGAAAAAGCCAATCCTTAAAATAACGTTATTGGCCTGACCTGTGGTGGCGCAGTGGATAAAGCGTCGACCTGGCACACTGAGGTTGCTGGTTCAAAAAAACCCTGGGCTGGCCTGGTCAAGGCACATATGGGAGTTGATGCTTCCTGCTCCTCCTCCCACTTCTCTCTGTCTCTCACTCTCTCCTCTCTAAAATAAAAATAAAATTAAAAAAATAACAATATAGACAGCCCAAAGAATAGACTGGACTATCCAGAGGTCCTGGCTGGTGTGATTGAACACAACCTTTCTCTCTCTCTCTCTTTCTCTCACACACACACACACACACACACACACACACACACGAGAAGTGAGGGCTCTTCCTCACAGGAGAGTTCCAATGAATCAATGTAGGAGGAGCAAGGAGTGGGACATCCCTGTCAGAATCCAGGGTAACAGCTGCCACAGGCCAGGCCGCCAAGGACTGCTACTGTCAGTCAGTGGGTGGCCATCTGAGGACAAATGGGATAGTCTCAGATGACTCCCTACAAAGCCACCTTTCAATCACCAAGGGACACGGTGAGCGTGTAGTGCAGAAGTACACCAGACACCACTGTGACCAAGTGATTGAGTATAACAGAACAGTGAAAGAAATGTCAAAACTTAACACTGAAAGATAAAAAGTGATCCTTAAAATAAGAGAATTAGATTCTAACAGAAACAAAGGCACTTATATATTAAATTGGTATAGATTAAATTGATGCTATATCTACCCAGAGAAAAAAAGTATTTCAAATGATCTTTTTTATCCTCCACACTACATATCTTTAGTGAAATATATTCCAGGGACAAACAGTACTTCAAGAAAATAAAATGTTGAAAAAAGGAACTAGCCTGATCCATGGTGGTGCAGTGGATCAAGTATCGACCTGAAATGCTGAGGTCGCCAGTTCAAAACCCTGGGCTTGCCTGGTCAAGGCACACATGGGAGTTGATGCTTCCTGCTCCTCCCCCCTTCTCTCTTCTCTAAGATGAATAAATAAATAAAAATAATTTAAAATAAATAAATAAATACAAATAAAAGGAATTAGTTTATATATGTTGGAAAATGTATGTCTACTCATATAAGGAAATAAGACTTTCAGTTTAAGAGAAAAAAAAAATACAAAAGGAAAATCCAAGCCTGACCAGGCAGTGGGCAGTGGATAGAGCATCGGACTGGGATGTGAAGGACCCAGGTTCAAGACCCCGAGGTCGCCAGCTTGAGCACAGGCTCATCTGATTTGAGCAAGGCTCATCCGCTTGAGCCCAAGGTCGCTGGCTTGAGCAAGGGGTCACTTGCTCTGCTGTAGGCCACCCCCCCCCCCCCCCCCGCAAGGCACATATGAGAAAGCAATCAATGAACAACTAAGGAGCCACAACGAAGAACTGATGTTTCTCATCTCTCTCCCTGTCTGTCTGTCTCTATCTGTCACTGCCACAAAAAAAAAAAAAGAAAATCCAAGAGGTGAAAATCCTATCACCTCCTATTTGAACCAGACTCTTGCAAATTACCAAAAGAAAAGAATGAACTTCACAGCAGAGGAGAAGATGGCTATAAAACAAGACCATTCCGACATTAAGTTTCCTGAACGTGGGGGCTGTGCCGGGCGCTGCGGTGTTTGTAAAAGAACCTTTGTTCTGGGGGGAACTAAGACACTGAAGTACTAAGTTGTCAGGGGCGGAACCCGCACACCTGCACACTGTTGGGAAGCGCGGGGGCGAAGGCAGGGGCAGGCGCGGGGGCGGGGGCAGGCACGGGAAACCTGAGCGGTGGGTGGAGCCAGGCAACGCGCATGTCCCTGTGTCCCTTCCTGAACCTTTTCCTAAGTTTGAAATTCAACAAGGTCGGTGAAATGTATGGCGGTATTTCTGATTCACATTTTTCCAACATTTCATTTATCTGGTTAAATTTTTTATTTTTCTAATTCTGTCCTCTGAAGAGACCTAGAAACAATAACCTAGTTGGTGGCATGCGGTCTTATAAGAAAATGCCCATTCCTTTCAAGAGGCACACTTAAGTTTACAGGGATAAAACTTGGTAACGGGAATCTGGTGGATACATGGCGGAAGGGGGAGGTTGTCCACTGTCCTAAGTTCTATGTGGACTTTTGAAATGTTTCCTATTTTCTCAATGCACCTTACAAGAGTGATGTCAAGAAGTTTTTTGGGGACCTGGCTGGTGGGCTCAGTGGTAGAGCATCGGCCTGGCATGTGAACAACCTGGGTTTGATTCCCAGCCAGGGCACACAGGAGAAGTGCCCATCTGCTTCTCCACCCTTCCCCCTCTCCTTCCTCTCTGTCTCTCTCTCTCTCTCTTTTCTCCTCCCATAGCCTAGGCTTGGTTGGTTCGAGTGTATCAGCCCCAGGAGCTGAGGACGGCTCCATGGAGCCTCCGCCTCAGGCACTAAAAATAGCTCTGATGTAAGCATGATCCCAGATGGGCAGAGCATCGGCCACAGGGAAGGGTTGCCGGGTGGATCCCGGTCGAGGCGCATGTGGGAGTCTGTCTCTCTGTCTATCTCCCCTTCTGTGGGGGAAAAAAAAATTTTTTTTTCCCCAGTAATTTTTCAGGTATGGTGTTCGCCTGTTCTCCTTTTCTGGGCCTGGCAGGTCTGATCGAGCCTCGTTAAGGCTGGTCTTTCCTGACACGGTTGGTGAAAGGGCACCTGGCCTTGGGAGGATGGGGCCACAGACTCGGGACCACGGCCTGCGCCCTCTGTGTGTGGGGTGTGCGTATGCAGGGCTTGTCTGCCCAGACCCTGTCCTACCTTTATTGAGGACCGAGAGTGGCTTCCGACTGTTGCCGTCCAGGCTGCTGGGAGCAATGGAGAACCTGGGCGGGACAGTGAGGCAGGTGACCGGGAGCCGGGCAGGGATGTAGCCAGAGGTGAAAAACTCGTCACTGAGCAGCTCATGGATAGTGGGCCGGGCAGCGGGGTCCGTCTGCAGCATCTTCTGAATGAGGGCGGTGGCCACGGGGTTGACATGCTGGGGCGGAGAGAGACAGCCATGGTGGACTGTGACGCAGCCCGAGGGCAGCGTGGCACAAGAGGGGCAGGCCACTCCACACGCAACAGCACCCTCCACCCTGGGCATCACACAGGCCCCAGTGAGCGACCGGCTACCAACACCTCCGGGATCCGCACCATTGGCCTCGCTGAGCCGACCTGGGCCAGACCATGCAAGCATGATCCCAGATGGCAGAGTGACCGCTCCCAACACCACCGGGATCCGCACCATCGGCCTCTCTGAGCCGACCTGGGCCAGACCATGCAAGCATGATCCCAGATGGCAGAGTGACCGGCTCCCAACACCACTGGGATCCGCACCATCGGCCTCTCTGAGCCGACCTGGGCCAGACCATACAAGCATGATCCCAGATGGCAGAGTGACCGGCTCCCAACACCTCCGGGATCCGCACCATCGGCCTCTCTGAGCCGACCTGGGCCAGACCATACAAGCATGATCCCAGATGGCAGAGTGACCCGCTCCCAACACCACCGGGATCCGCACCATCGGCCTCTCTGAGCCGACCTGGGCCAGACCATGCAAGCATGACCCCAGATGGCAGAGTGACCGGCTCCCAACACCACCGGGATCCGCACCATCGGCCTCTCTGAGCCGACCTGGGCCAGACCATGCAAGCATGACCCCAGATGGCAGAGTGACCGGCTCCCAACACCACCGGGATCCGCACCATCGGCCTCTCTGAGCCGACCTGGGCCAGACCATGCAAGCATGATCCCAGATGGCAGAGTGACCGCTCCCAACACCACCGGGATCCGCACCATCGGCCTCTCTGAGCCGACCTGGGCCAGACCATGCAAGCATGATCCCAGATGGCAGAGCATCGGCCACAGACAAGGGTTGCCAAGTGGATCCCGGTCGGGGCGCATGTGGGAGTCTGTCTCTTTATCTCCCCTCCTCCCACTTGGAAAAAGGAAGAAGAAAAAGAAGAAATTCGGTCATGGGAATGAATGGTCCTGTCTCCTTCCTCTTGGCACTCAGAACCGATCTGAGGTGGTTCTGTCCGAATTTGCTCTTGCATAACCCAAGCTGCTCGCCACTGGAGTGGCACTTGAGCACGTGAACCTTAGGGTCCCAGAGACCTGGAGTGAGTCCCAGGTCTGCCCTCAACACCAACTGTGACATCTCTCTACAAGATGGGGACAGCACCAAGCCTAGGGCCCCGTGAGAAGGTTCCACAGGGTGTAACCTAGCAGAGGTCCGATACACAGTAACAGCCGAGCATGAACTCCGCCCCCACTGTGTGCCGGGAGAGCGTCCTAAGCGTGGCCCCTATATTTGCTCAGTTAACCCTCCCGTCTGTTACCACCCATCTCTTGCAGATGGGGAAACTGAGGCACAGAGAGGTTAGGTGCCCTAGGACACAGCTAGTGAGCGGTGGAGCCAGCTTCTGCTCTGACGCAGGCCCGCCAGCTCGGGGACCCACAGGCTGAACCCCTCTCTGTGGTGTCTGTCCTCTGAGAACTGTCTGTCCTTATGGGGACAGGGCTCTTGGCTGCAAGCACGGCAAGACCAGCACAGAGGAGAGCGGCCCCGTGTGAGAGGGCTTGCTCTCAGTGCCTCTGCTGGTGGCCCTGACGACGGGCACAGGTGGGGCCCATCGGCACCAAGACAGATCAATGCCCCTGGAACCTATATAGTTTTATTAACTGATGTCACCCCCATAAATTCAAAAAAATTTTTATGTCCATGTACGTGGACATAAAAAAAAAAAGTACAAGTAAAAAAAAAAAGGCGCCTGGCCTGTGGTGGCGCAGTGGATAAAGCATCGACCTGGAAATGCTGAGGTCGCCGGTTTAAAACCCTGGGCTTGCCTGGTCAAGGCACATATGGGAGTTGATGCTTCCAGCTCCTCCCCCCTTCTCTCTCTGTCTCTCCTCTCTCTCTCTCTGTCTCTCCCTCTCCTCTCTAAAAAATGAATAAATAAATAAATAAAAAAGAAACAAAGATTTAAAAAAAGAAAGGCGAGGCCATCGCTGGAGCTTCTGCAGCACCTCTACCTCTGTTACTTCCTCCCCATATTTTTTTGGTGTTTGTTTCTGTTTTTCACACACCTCTTGGGTTATCTACCCAACCTCTGAAATCGACAAAGTCTCTTCCACTGGATAAAATGCTTGTGTGTCCAGTTCTGCCTGCAGTTTTAGACATGACTCCCTGAGGCGCTGAGGTAGTTTCCCGAGGGTGGGGTGGCCCCGTGTCTGTGTCCCCCGGCTGGGGCTGGGCTCAGTGAATGAACAGCTTTCGGGGACAGGGCAACACAACCGAATACATTTCAACTTCAAGTGATTTTTAGTCACCTTGGGAATACTGTACTCATTCTTCTTGATCCGGAGGTAGGTCTCTTTGAGGCAAGATGTCTCGAAGGGTGGTTTGCCCACTAACAAGGTGTACCTGTAAGCACAAGGTGGGGGTTGGGCTCAAGGAGCCCCGCAGGACACAGACGCAGGAGGGACCTCTCAGGACCAGCAGGAAGAGCAGGCATCCTCTGGACACCCGCTCTGCCCCCGAGGACAGTCACACCCACGCCCACTCAGCAGCCCCAGGAACCAGGACACTGGCAGAGAGAGCCCTCAGGAGATGGCAGGGGACAGGAACAGAGCTTCTAGGGGCCAGTGAGTTTTCAACAGGAGCTTGCAGTATTCCAGGGCCCCCGAGGCTGCCGGCCGACACAGAACAGACAAAGTCGGGGCTGCCTGTTCCTGCAGGGGCCTAAAGTTTTCCTGTGAAATAGCTCGGCAGGGAGGCAGGGCGAGCGAGGGCCATAGCCACAGTTCATCTCTAACTCCGGAACTCCGGACAATGGCAACAAAGGTCACACCCTAGAAGGCCCTTGGCCCACCGCCCAGCGCCCCTGACTTGGACCCGGGCAGACCACAGGCACCTCCCCCCGCCAAGCCTAACTCCTCCCACCGGAGGCTGCTCTCTGCATCACTGGTTCTAAAACTTGGTGCAGGCGAGTCAGGCAGCCAGGGGTCTGGTGAAAATCCAGACTGGTTTCTGCAGCCTGGGTCCCGAGACCCTGCAGGTCTGACAGACTCCCGGGGGAGGCTGTCGCGGGTCTGTGGACGCAGCTGGAGCAGCCCGGGGCCCGGGCTCTAGGAAGCCTACGGGACACACTGCTGACGAGACAAGACAGGGAAGCGAGGCTTGGCGCTTGGGCCGTCCGTCCTCTGGAGCAGCCTTTTCACGGGCAGACGGGTCCACAGGGGTGATGGCCACAGCGGTCCCTCCGCGGGGGCCTCCCGACTTACATGATGCAGCCGATGGACCAGACGTCCACCTCAAAACTGTGCCCCTTCTTGCTCAGCACCTCGGGAGCTATGTAATTGGGGGTCCCGCACAGGGTCTTCTTCCGTTCCCCGTCGTATTCGACTTTGGTGGCCAGCCCAAAATCCCCTGGGGCGGGCAGAGAGAGGAGGAAGGGGTCCTCAGACGCTAGCCTCTGTCATCTTGTCCACACAGATGACTGCGACTCAGGTCGGGCCAAGACCCAGGGCCACCTGACCCCTCAAGCTCCACTCCTTGTCCGCAGCGGGGCCCACCCAGGAATCCTCTCTCAGACTGGCCCAAGGAGGGGCCCTCTCAACGACCCTCCCAGCCCCTCCCCTTCGCAAGGAGGACTAAGCTTCTAAAAGGGAATTGACAGGGATAGAAAAACTCAGGCCTCCAGCCAGTCCATGTCCAGACTGGGCTGGGCAAGTCCGTGAGGTGACAGGAAGGGAGGCTTGTGGCTAGCCAGAGGGGGTCCAAGGGCACAGCTGCTGTCAGCTGTGCAGAGCAACGCCCCCAGGGTATACCGGCCAGCTGTGTACTGCTGCAATTTCTAGTTGTTTTAAAGGTACTCCCAGCCCTGGCCGGTTGGCTCAGTGGTAGAGCATCGGCCTGGCGTGCAGAAGTACTGGGTTCGATTCCCGGCCAGGGCACACAGGAGAAGCGCCCATCTGCTTCTCCACCCCTCCCCCTCTCCTTCCTCTCTGTCTCTCTCTTCTCCTCCCGCAGCCGAGGCTCCATTGGAGCAAAGATGGCCCGGGCGCTGGGGATGGCTCCTTGGCCTCTGCCCCAGGCGCTAGAGTGGCTCTGCTCGCAACAGAGCAACGCCCTGGAGGGGCAGAGCATCGCCCCTGGTGGGCGTGCCGGGTGGATCCTGGTCGGGCGCATGCAGGAGTCTGTCTGACTGTCTCTCCCCGTTTCTAGCTTCAGAAAAATACAAAAAAAAAAAAAGAAAAAAAAAAAAAGGTACTCTCAAACAAAAATTTTATACTCACCCTCCCAATTAAAAAATATGGGAATAGGCCCTGGCCAGTTGGCTCAGTGGTAGAGCATCCGCCTGGTGTGTGGAAGTCCTGGGTTCGATTCCCGGTCAGGGCACACAGGAGAAGCGCCCATCTGCTTCTCTACCCCTCTCCCTCTCCTTCCTCTCTGTCTCTCTCTTCCCCTCCCACAGACAAGGCTCCATTGGAGCAAAGTTGGCCCGGGCACAGAGAATGGCTCCATGACCTCTGCCTCAGGTGCTAGAATGGCTCTGATTGCAGAAGAGCGTTGCCCCAGATGGGCAGAGCATCGCCCCCTGGTGGGCATGCCGGGTGGATTCCAGTTGGGTACATGCGGGCGTCTGACTGCCTCCCCTCCTCTCACTTCAGAAAAATACAACAACAACAACAAAAATATGGGAACACCCTGGCTGGATAGCTTCATTAGTTAGAGCATCATCCCAAAGCACAGACATTGCTGGTTCAATCCCAGGTCAGGACACATATGGGATCTGATCAATGTTCCTGTCTCTCTCTCTCTCCCTCCCTCTCTCTAAAATCAAACAAATAAACATTAAAAAAAAAAGGAAACTACGTTTTTAAAAATACTGTTTAATAAGTAAGTGTTGGAGAGAACGCAGAGAAAAGAGAACCCTCCCTCACTGACGTGGGAATGTAAACTCGAACAGCCACGATGGGGAAAAAAAAAAAAAAAAGAGTATGAATAATCCTCAAAAAATTAGTGTAGTCACCATATGGCCCAGCAATCCCTCTTGTGGGTGGGTATCTACCCAAAAATTTTGAAAACACTTAATTTTTAAAGACATATGTACCCCAATGTTCATCACAGCATTATTCATCGTGACCAAGCCATGGAAACAACCCAAGGGTCCTCTGACAGATGACTGGATAAAGAAGATGGGGTACATACAGGGGTACATACACACAGTGGAATACTACTCAGCCATGAAAAAGACACAAGACCACCAATTGCAGCCACCTGGATGGATCCTGAGGGTATCAAGCTAAGGAAAATACGTGGAACAGAAGAGAACAAGAACCACCATTTCATTCCTGGGTGGGATATAAAACAGAAGGAAATGAACAAACAAAATAAAATGACCAGCAAGAGGGAGGAGGGTGGAGGGAGAGTGAAGAGTAAAGGGGAAGAGGGTGACGGAAGGAGACCAGACTGGGCGGGGGGCACCCCCCTCAATCCGCAGATGATTTATTGGAGAACGGCACAGGGAAGCTCAGAGATCGTGATCCACAGCCCTGACTTCCTGCCTCCCTCCCCGCTCTCCTTCCCATCTCTCCTCTTCTCTATTCCCACTCTGCATGCCCGTGTGCACACCTGCAGGCGCGGCGCCTCACCTATTTTCACCTCCAGATCCTCGTTCAGGAAGAGGTTGCCCAGCTTGAGGTCCCGGTGGATGACCCGGTTTTGGTGCAGGTACTGGCAGCCCAGGACGATCTGCCGCAGATAGTAGCGGGCCTCGGGCTCCGTCAGGGCTTTCCTACGTTTGTGCAGCTCCAGGAGAGACTGGGTGGGGGAGGGGGAAAGAGAAGGAGGAGGAGGAGGAGTGAGGGGGTCGGTACTGAGGTCCACGGGTGGAGGCGGTATCTTTAGGTCAAGGCAGTCTAGGGACCCCCCCTCCCTCTCATTTCTTCTCCAGGACGATTAGGATTTGGGCTCTCCTATAAACCTGGCCATAACCATTCATGTCCCCCACCCCACCCCCACCCCTACCCCACGCCTCTCCTACTAGCTCCTTCCAAGTCCCCAAGTCCCTGGCCGGGGGCGCTTCTAACAGTCCCAGCCCTTAAGCTCTGAGCCCCCAGTATCCCCAAGCTGGTGAGCCCGGGTCCTCTCGCAGCAGCAGCCCCCCTCTGCTGAATCTCCCCTCCCAGACCCACCAGCCCCACTCCGGAAGCTCCAGGTTCGCGGCACCCCTTGGCTCAACCTTAGCAACTCCGGAAGTCCTAGCGTCCATGACGAGGGTGCTCCCCCTCCCCCCTACACCCGGCGTCCCGGAGCCAAGTTCCCTGGCAGCAGCAGCAGCAGCAGGGCCCGGGCTCCCCGTAACCGAAACTGACGGCCCCTCGCAGCGCCCAGCTCTGCCCAAGATCTTTCCCACGCGAGCTCGAGGTTCCCAGCGCCACCTGTCCATCCATGCAGCTGCGCCCCGGGCGCCCCCTGCTCTAGCAGCTCCGGGTCCGGGCGCTCCAACCTCCACCCCCGGGGGCACCGCGGCGCCCCGAGAGCGACACTCACTCTCCGGCGGCACAGCTCCAGCACCACGAACACGAAGTCGTTGTCCTCGAAGAAGCCGTGGAAGCCCACGACGTGCTGGTGGGCGAGGCTGCGGTGGATGGAGATCTCCATGGACATCTTTTCCTTCTGGTGCGGCTTGAGCAGCAGCGACTTGGGCACGATCTTGCCCGCGAACACCTCCTTCGTGTCGGCGTCCGAGATCTCGTAGCACTTGGCGAAGCCGCCCTTGCCCAGAAAGCGGCCCCGCAGGTAGCGCCGCCGGCTGCGCGGGTCCACTAGGACCTCCGGGATCTCTTTCCCCGGCGGGGCGGCCGCCGAGGTCCCCGGGGCCGCGGCGCCCTGGCCGCCAGCTTTGCCCGTCTCGGCCGCTACCCGCGCCGGCTTCCCCGCTGCGGCCGCCGCACTCATGTTCCCGGAGCTGCCCGGCGGGACCTGGCTGGGTCCCCGGCAGAGGCTGGACACCCACCGCTCGGCTCCTCCTCGAATTCAAACTCGGCGCTGGGAACGTTACAGAAGCCAACGCCGCCCCTGATTGGCCGCGGCGATTTAAAATCCAAACCCGCCCGCCGCGCGGCACTGTGGGTGCGCTCGGCCCCGCCGCCGCCTTTAAACCGGGCGGGGGCGCGTGATGGACGGGCGCTCCGGGGCCGCGGGCACGTGCGCGGCCTGAGAACGCGGTCTCTGCAGAGCGGGGGTGCGTGCGGGTGGGTGCGCTCCCGTCTCCCCGCGCCGGCTTGGGACGTGCCCGCTCCGGCGGGCCTTCATCAGCGCCTTGCTCCACCCGCACCCGCCTTCTGCAACAGAAACTCAGAATAGAGACCCGGCGGCGTCAACAGATCGCTCGGGAGAGCTTTAGAACCCACCTCCGAGCCCCCCCTCCCCCAATAAACTAAAGTCTAAGGAGACCTGCCAGTAAGGTAACCAACTTTTTACAATGAAAAGGAGGACAAAAATAAACAGAAGAAAACAATATCGTAAATAAAAAGAAACATTTTATTCATTGCAGCAATAATACACTATATGATAAATGCATAATAAGACATTTTTAATATTTTATGTTGTAATTATGCTTATATGCCTATTAATTTTTAATAGTAATTGTAAGAAAAAAGTACTCATTTAGATACAAATATGTCACACCACACACAATGGATCGACTGCATTGATCAAATACGGACATTTACAGATTAGTCTTCCAATATCAAAAAGGAGGACATGTAAGGGGACACTTTTTGATTGAGGACGGAACTTAAAAAAGGACTGTCCTCCCTAAAGGAGGACGATTGGTCACCTTACTGCCAGGAATTCCCATCTTCATAGCAAGGTCCCCTCCCCCTCTCCTTCCAGGAACAGCTGCTCCAGCGCCTCTCTGGCTTACAGAGGGATGCTACTCAAAGCCTGCATGACCATCACCTGGGAGCCCGCGAGGAGGGCAGCTTTTCAGGCCCTGATGCAGACCTCCCGAGTGGAAACACATGTGCCTTTCCTCGGGGCTGAAAGGTGATGCCCAGGTGATTCCCACCCGTCCCAGAGTTCCAGGAGCTCCACACCAGCGCCCTCAGCACAGGAACACGGCGGGCTTGCTCCCTGCTGTATTTTCCCAGTGCCGGGAAGCACAGACCCTCAGTGTTTGGTCCCAGGGAGGGATGGCTGGTTGGCAGAGTGCTCGGCACACTGGCAGGCCAAGGCCAAATCAGGCCTGTGGGGGTGGGGCTTTTGTTTGCTTCCCCATCGCCCTCTTTTTAAAATTTAGAGACATTTATTTAAAGCACTTAAGAATCAAGAGAGCCGACCTGAAATGCTGAGGTCACCAGTTCAAAACTTTGGGCTTGCCTGGTCAAGGCACATACAGGAAGCAACTACTACAAGTTGATGCTTCCCGCTCCTCCCCCCCCCCCCCTTCTCTCTATCTAAAAATCAATAAATAAAATAAAACAATTGTTCTAGAGTACAGAGATAATTTGCGTGACCAGACAGGGGCGCAGTGGATAGAGCGTTGGACTGGGATGCGGAGGACCCAGGTTGGAGACCCCAAGGTTGCCAGCTTGAGCGCAGGCGAATCTGGTTTGAGCAAAGCTCACCAGCTTGGACCCAAGGTCGCTGGCTCGAGCAAGGGGTCACTCGGTCTGCTGAAGGCCCACGGTCAAGGCACATATGAGAAAGCAATCAATGAACAACTAAGGTGTCAAAACGAAAAACTGATGATTGATGCTTCTCATCTCTCTCTGTTCCTGTCTGTCTGTCCCTGTCTATCCCTCTCTCTGTCTCTCTCTGTCTCTGTAAAAATAAAAAACAAAAACAAAAAAACAACACATTTAAGAATCAAGAGAGCTCAGACAAAATGGAGATCTGTGGTTTTTCCTGAAAAAAACAAAACAAAACAAAACAAAGCTAGCAGCTCTGCAGAGTCTGCGCACACACTTTCCCAGTTTGCCGACGTTCCCGGCGCCCCCCAACCCCTCCACACACACCCCTACTCTGCCCATTTGCCTATCCGGCTTCTGTAGACACTTGAATGGCAGTGCTGAATGGCAAAATAGCCAAGCGAGCAGTCGTTCTGCTGTGCCCCGGTCACTCTATAGGGCCTTTGCTAGAACCAGCAAAAATCAACCACATTGTATCTCTCTCTGCCCTCCAATAAACCGAGGCAACGAGGCTGTCCTTCCTACCCCACGTCCCAGGCTTGCAGGCCAATTAATTGCCTGGTAAAAAGGAGTGACAAAAATTTGCTGAAAAAATGGGAGGGTTTTATAAAAAATATTTTTTATCCTTGTGGTATATGAGCTTTTATCTTTTTTTTATTGTTGTATTTTTCTGAAGTTGGAAACGGGGAGGCAGTCAGACTCCCGCATGCGTCCGACTGGGATCCACCTGGCACGCCCACCAGGGGGCGATGCTCTGCCCATCCGGGGTGTCGCTCTGTCGCGACCAGAACCACTCTAGCGCCTGAGGCAGAGGCCATGGAACCACCCCCAGCATCCGGGCCACCTTTGCTCCAGTGGAGCCCTGGCTGCGGGAGGGGAAGAGAGAGACAGAGAGGAAGGAGAGGGAGAAGGGTGGAGAAGCAGATGGGCGCTTCTCCTGTGTGCCCTGGCCGGGAATTGAACCCGGGACTCCTGCACGCCAGGCCGACGCTCTACCACTGAGCCAACCAGCCAGGGCCTATGAGCTTTTATCTTTATTGAAGTTGATACAGGCGTCCCCAAACTATGGCCCGCGGGGCTGCATGCAGCCCCCTGAGGCCATTTATCCGGCCCCCACCGCACTTCCGGAAGGGGCACCTCTTTCATTGGTGGTCAGTGAGAGGAGCACTGTATGTGGCGGCCTTCCAACGGTCTGAGGGACAGTGAACTGGCCCCCTGTGTAAAAAGCTTGGGGACCCCTGATAGAGACAAAGAATACATGATGGTCCAGCTCAGTGAATTTTCACAAACTAAAGACACCCATGTAAACAAGCACCCAGACTTGGAAAGAGAACACGACTGATATCCCAGAAGTCCCCCCTGTGCCCTGTGTTGGGGGGTCCCCCATTTGATGATTCCCTAGGAGAATCACACACTCAGCCGATAGCCCCGTCCTGGCCACATAGGAATTATCACAGAACGCTGTATAGTGGGACCAGCCAGAGGGCAGCGTGCGTAGCCAAGTCAGGAGGAAACCAGGTACAGGCTTCCCAGAGACCTCTCTGGGGAAGTCACACTGGATACACGTCACTCCGCCAGCAGTGAGTTGTGACCACACCAGCAAACATTACCCACCAGGCAAGCTGATTAGAGAGAGACGCGGCACCCGCAGCCGTCCCTGGGGGCGGGTCGTGTGGCACCCTCTGCCTAGCACACACCAAAGTCTGGACGTTCATCATAGAACACAGTGCCTGCACGCGCACACACACACACACAGACACATACACACACACACAGCTTAGGCACAGCGAGCCACTCATCATTTAGTGAGTCTCCATGAGAAGCCTCCCTGAGTCCACGTTCCCGGGCGCCAGCGAAGGACCCACCCTGCAAACAGGTCTTTCTAAGGCGAGCAGTCTCAGGCCTGCTTTATAATTCTTTCCTACCCACTCGACCCCTTGGCCCTCGGCCGAGGCTTCTTTACAGCAAGGTCACTATCAGTGGGACCCCACACAGAAGGGCGAGACAGGCCTGCAGGACGAATCTCAGCGACCCCTATTAGGGGTCCTGAATTTAGTCACTTAAAATAACAGCCATTTCTAAGTCTATCTTAGAAAGCCAGGTGGCTTCCTCCTGGCCCAAGGCATCGACTCAGGTCCAGCACAGCTGTGGCCTCCAAGTTCAAGCTGACCTGAAGCCTTCCGAGACCGAGCCAGTGTGCTCATGGGCATGCAGCGTAACCCCGGAGGGTACATGGGGTCCCCCTGGAAATAAGTTACGATGTCAGGGTACCCCCAGCAGGACAGGACAGACACTGGTCAGGCAGCAGAGGTTAATAGTGCCCCGCCGTGAGTCTCCTACCGTGGGACTTCCTGCTCTACAATTCCCAGGCCAGCAGGAAAAACTCACAATTCCCAGTCCAGCAGGAAAAACTCACAAACCTATACGCACTTTGTGAGACTCGCCCAGGGTCACGTAGCCACCAGGGGACAGAGCTTGAATTCCAGCCCGACCCCGTTGACTCCAGGGTGCACCGCCTCTGCACACCTTGTCTGGAGAGCCCCGAGTCCCAGACACCTGTGTTCGCCTGCTCACGCCCTCCCGACCAAAATCACAGGAGGACATATTGGCTCTACTCATCAGCTAAAGAACTCAAAGTTCCAAGGCCAGCCCCTCCCTAGCGGTGCGACCTCTCTGTGCTTCAACGTCCATGTCTATAAAATGGAGATAATGATGACTTATAATTCTCTAGATCAGTGGTCCAACCCCCGGGCCGCGGACTGGTACCGATCCGTGGGCCATTTGGTACCGGTCCGCAGAGAAAGAATAAATAACTTACATTATTTCTGTTTTATTTATATTTAAGTCTGAACGATGTTTTATTTTTAAAAAATGACCAGATTCCCTCTGTTACATCCGTCTAAGACTCACTCTTGCCGCTTGTCTCGGTCACATGATACATTTATCCGTCCCACCCTAAAGGCCAGTCCGTGGAAATATTTTCTGACATTAAACTGGTCCGTGGCCCAAAAAAAGGTTGGGGACCACTGCTCTAGATGACACACCTATCTCCCGAGGTTCCCGTGACGAGACTATGTGAGTACGTCACTTCAGACAGCACCAGGCACACGGTCATGTCCTGGTGGGTGGTGGTTGTTACTGAAATGAAAGGAACCTGTGACTGTGCCCAGGATGCTGCGAGTCTCCGACAGGGCTTCTCGGCTCCCAGGCTCTCGTGGTCCCTTGTCCCCCCCCCCCCCTCAGCTCCGGCCCTACTGCTTCCTTGGGCTCTTGTGGCTCCCCCGGGGCATCAGAGAGCGCCCAGCAGACCCCGTGGTTGAGACGAATGCAGCTGAGAAGGGACAAATTGGTGGGGCCAAGAGACTCCAGAGGCTGATGTCCAGACTGAAAGGCCGAGTGTGGACTCCACTCCTGTGCTTCTTTTATTGGATGATCTTTTTTTTTTTTTTAGTGAAAGAGACAGTGACAAAGATAGGAACAGACAGACAGGAAGGGAGAGAGATGAAAAGCATCAGTTCTTCGTTGTTCACTGATTGCTTTCCCATATGTGCCTTGACCGGGGGGGCTACAGCAGCACGAATGACCCCTTACTTAAGCCAGTCACCTTGGGCTTCAAACCAATGACGTTTGGGCTCAAACCAGCAACCACAGGGTCATGTCTATGATCCAGCGCTCAAGCCGGCGACCTCGGGGTTTCAAACCAGGTTCCTCTGCGTCCCAGGCCGATGCTCTATCCACTGCGCCACCGCCTGGCCAGGCTCTTGGATGATTTCCATATGCACAGACCATGTGCCTGATGCCCCACAGACTTGGAGACACAGAACACGCCGTTCCGTCTCCTCGGGGAGCGGAGTGTCCTGCGGGACCTCTTCCCCCTTCAAGGTCCGTGTCGGAGCGCACACTGAAAGCGACGGGGGGCCCAGCCCATCAAGGGAAACGTCAGTGAAACCAGAGACTGGCCGGCTGGGCAGCAAGGGCCGTCCTCGGGCCAAGTGCTCCGGAGGCCTGGAGCTGCAGCAGCGGCCTGAAGCAGGGGTTTGCAGTAGGTAAGACCTGGCTTTGACTTCAGCGCGGCACTTACTAGCTGTGTGACCCTGGGGGTCTTGACTGAACCTCTCTGAAGCTCAGCTTCCCCCTGTGGACCTGGCTTGTGAAAATCCCTACATCTTCAACAGGGAGGATTAAGTGTTTTCAGATAACTGTCTCCCGAGTCCCTGGGGGTCTAGTGGCGAGGAATCAGATAGGTGTCTGGCACCCCACAGATGCACAGCGAGGAGGGGTGACTCCTCTTTCCATCGCTTCATTGTGGTAGACTGATTAAAAAGGAAAGGTGAGCCCTGGCCGGTTGGCTCAGTGGTAGAGCGTCGGCCTGGCGTGCAGAAATCCCGGGTTCAATTCCCGTCCAGGGCACACAGGAGAGGTGCCCATCTGCTTCTCCACCCCTCCCCCTCTCCTTCCTCTCTGTTTCTCTCTTCCTCTCCCGCAGCCAAGGCTCCATTGGAGCAAAGTTGGCCCGGGCGCTGGGGATGGTTCCTTGGCCTCTGCCCCAGGCACTAGAGTGGCTCTGGTCGGGGCAGAGCATCGCCCCCTGGTGGGCAGAGCATCGCCCCTGGTGGGCGTGCCGGGTGGATCCCGGTTGGGCGCATGTGGGAGTCTGTCTGACTGTCTCTCCCCATTTCTAGCTTCAGAAAAATACAAAAAAAAAAAAAAAAAAAAAAAAAAAAAGGAAAGGTGAGGCCTGACCAGGCGGTGGCGCAGTGGATACAACGTCAGACTGAGATGCTGAGGACCCAGGTTTCTTTTTTTTTTAAACTTTATTTATTTATTCATTTTAAAGAGGAGAGAGAGAGAGAGAGAGAGAGAAGGGAGGAGCAGAAAGCATCAACTCCCATATGTGCCTTGACCAGGCAAGCCCAGGGTTTTGAACCAGCGACCTCAGCGTTCCAGGTCGAAGCTTTATCCACTGTGCCACCACAGGTCAAGCAGGACCCAGGTGTCAAACCCCAAGGTCGCCAGCTTGAGTGTGGGCTCACCAGCTTGAGTGCCGGGTTGCTGGCTTGAGCGTGGGCTCACAGACATGACCGCATGGTCGCTGGCTTGAAGCCCAAGGTCGCTGGCTGAAACCCAAGGTCACTGGCTCAAGCAAGGGGTTACTCACTCTACTGTAGCCCCCCTCCCACCAAGGCACATATGAGAAAGTAATCAATGAACAACTAAGGAGCCGCAACAAAGAATTACTGCTTCTCATCTCTCTCCTTTACTGGCCCAGGGGCAGGGCCTGGCTCCACCATGTTCCCCGCTGTGTCCCCAGGGCCCAGAGCGGGGTTCACTGAGTAATTTGTTAACTGAATACAGGAGTGATGCCGCCTGAGGCCAGGCCCTCCAGGGCAGCAAGTGCAAGTCCTGTGAGAGCATCACCCCCTCCCTGGGGGGGCTCGAGAGGGCTCCAGGGATCGTGGACTTTCGGGAACCGGTCCACGCTCACAGCACGTTTCGCTGACACCTGTTTTGAAAGGACCAGGCCTCCCGACACTGCCAGTGCCCTTGCGGCTCCAGACGTCCCAGGCCAGCCAGCTAGCATGGACCAGGCACGGCAACCGCCCAGACCTGAGGACGCCACGTCCCGGGGGCCCCGCCAGCCGTCACCGGCCAGATTCGGACACACAGCAAGGCCTCCAGAGCCAACAGTCTCGCTCCTTCAGGCCAAGAACCCTCCCAGGAGGCGTGCTCAATACGGGCCACGGTCCCCTGATTCACTTCAAGCCTGCCGTCTCCCAGATGGGTCAGAGTGACTTAGAAAAGAACCGTGGCTTCAGGCCCCGAGTGAACTGACTCATGCGGAAGTGACTACTTCAGAAGCCACCACAAATCCCAACCGACCTCACGGGGCCCGTGCAGCCGTGTGAAACAGAATGTCAGCAGGAGGCTCGCGATGCAACCAGTCAACCTCGGTCCCTGCACCTGTGGTCCTGCAGCGTGTCTTCTCCGGCCTGGGGTGCAGAGCAGCGGCTGGGGGCGGCTCTCGGTCGAGCACTCAGCCCGTGAGGTACGTGGGGGATGCCCGTGGGCTCACACCTGCCAGCGCGGACCAGACAGACGACAACCTAAGGACACCGCCGGAATTCTCTGCCCAGACCTTGACACGGGCCTCTCCACGGGTGCTGTGGGGTCCAGGAAGAGAGGCGGCCTCCAAACGGCTCTTCACTGGACAGTCCACTCTGGCTAAGCTGTTTCCTTCCTGTGCCCCCTGATCAAGGTGCAGGTACCACTCAGGAGGCAGCCCCACCCCAGACCAAGAGTAATGGGGGGGGGGGGCAGGGAGACAGAAAGGTGAAGACATCCAGAGCAAAGGAAGAGGCCTGGGCTGGACGCCCGGTGGGTTTCCCTGCTGGGCACCCATTCACCCCCCTTCTGGTACTGCCACACCCTCCATACCACCACCAAGCTCCAGCTCTCGGCCCACGTGGGCATGGGCCCCCGCCCGGGCCATCGGTGCATTCCATGTCCTCGCCACTGTGACTCCCTGAGGCTGGACACCTCCCTAGTCTGGACCAGTGACAGCCGGGCTCAGGGGTTGTGTCAGGGAAGAGGTGCTCCTTCTCCCAGTGACGAGCGGAGGGTCACGTGTGAAGTCGGAGAGAAGGAAGCCAACTCAGAGGACAGCAGCACAGACGGCTGAGCAGACACAGACCCTCTTCTCCTGAGGCACAGCCCGACACCCCGTCCAGCCCTGACCTCCTCAGCCTCAGGAGCCGGTACCTCTCCCCACCCCCCACCCTAAGCCAACGGGAGAGAGTCCCCACCTGAGTCCTGAGGGCCCCCCCGTCAGCCTGCTCCGCTGGCCGTATTCAGAGGACAAAGAGACTTTCTTCTCGGGGGTGGTGGAGGTGATCGTCGGACAGGCTGTCCCCAGAGCCACCATGGAGACTGAGTCCAGCTGGCCTTTCCCAGGACACACACTTGAAACTATCAACGTATTTTCAAAGAGCATCAGCCCACAAGGACAGACCTGTTTTGCAGCAGCTGTTGTCTGGGTCTCCTCAGCACCTTGCTTTGTGATTGAGCTACGCTGATTCCCGCAATGCAGGGGGGAGGGGAGGGGTGGGGAGGGGAGGGGAGGGGAGGGAGGGGAGGGAGGGGAGGGGAGAGGAGAGAGGGGAGAGAGGGGAGGGGAGGGGAGGGGAGAGAGGGGAGAGAGGGGAGGGGAGGGAGGGGGAGAGAGGGGAGGGAGGGGAAGAGAGGGGAGGGAGGGGAGGGGAGGGGAAGGAAGAGAGAGGAGGGGAGGGGAGGGGAGGGGAGGGAGGGGAGGGGAGGGGAGGGGAGGGGAGGGAAGGGAAGGGAAAGGGAGGGGAGGGGAGGGGAAAGAAGAGAAGATGGGAAGGGGAGGGGAGGGGAGGGGAAAGAAGAGAAGATGGGAAGGGGAGGGGAGGGGAGGGAAGGGAAAGGGAAGGACACGTATCAGGTTTATGGAAGCCGCATGCCCTCGGCCACAGGGGGCGGTCAAACAGGGTGTGGGGCTCCAGACGAGCCACGGGGAAGCTTTCTCTGGTATTTTCCAAGTTAGAGCTGGAGTGAAGGGACCCTTCTGTCGGGCCACTGTGCTGGGGGGCTCTAAGTCTGCAGCTGTCAGCTGTCTCCTGCCCCGCGCACAGAGAAAGCCCACCTGCAGGAGCGGAAAAGGAAGCCAGGACACCAGCCTAGGAGGTCTGCTTGCCTAGGGGAGTCTCTGAGCGGCCTTTCCGCTGCCCTGCTAGAACTACACTTACAGTCACCCTTATAGTCAGTCACCTGCTGTCATGACGAGATGGCAGGACCTTGGGGGCCTGGTGACACGGCAGCGCCCAGCCACCTCCCGACCCGGGACCACCTGCCTACCCGGGACCACCTCCCGACCCGGGACCACCTGCCTACCCGGGACCACCTCCCGACCCGGGACCACCTGCCTACCCCTGCATTGGGAGGTGACAGAAACGACCTTCTGGCTTGTCTGAGCCACTGTATTTATTTTTAATGTTTATTTTATTGATTTTAAGGACAGAAGAAGGCAGAGAGAGAGAGAGAGAGAGAGAGAGACAGGAACATCCATCTGCTCCCGTACGTGCCCTGACTAGGGATCAACCCGGCAGCCGCCGGGAATTGGGCTGAAGCTCAGATAAACTGAGCTGCCCGGCCAGGGCTGAGCCACCGTATTTTGATGACCTCTTGTTTCGGCAACCCCCCCCCCCCCCCCCCCGGTCTGTGAAGGTGAGAAAGATATTAAAACAAACAAGCTCTGATGGGTCTAAGCCTCTGGATGTCACTGTCTCTTCAATAACTATGTCATTCATTACTCCCAGAGCGCCTTCTGAGCGCCAGGAGGGTCCTCAATGCTTCCCAGGACACCTCACTCCATCTGCACCAGCCCCGGGGCGCTGGAACCCCCACTGTGCCGCTCAGGGACCCGCCTCACATTCATACCCCGCTGCCTCCCAGGCTACTGTTTCCTCATGATTGGTTGTGTTAGACAATAAATCCCCTTTTTGCTAAAACCGGTTCAAGCTAGGTTTGTCTCCTGTAAGAAAGCAGCCCAAACTGGATGTCCGATTTGTCCGGTTTGTCCGGCCCTCTATGGAGCAACAACTGCTCGGTCCAGCACTATCAGCCGCCATTAATGACCGCAAGTCAGACAGCTCTCCAGGGACACCTGCTCCGTGTAAGTCCTCAGACCACAGCTGTAGCCAGAGAGGCCCCTGTGTGTACTTTTGATTGGGTCCAACTACAGATATTCTGGTCTGAACTATGAGGTTTATGGCAAAGACAGGGTGGGTCAAAGGTTCTAGGCCAGGGAACAAGTGTCACAGCTGCTGTCTTCAGTGAAGTTAGGCGTTACTGCTGCCCCCAATACCTGGGGCAAATCTGGCTGCCAGACTAGTCCATCCACACGGGGAATCAAACCTGGGACTTGGCAAAAATCAAGTCTGGGTGCTGAGGGTCCCCTTCTAGTAGAAAGGTCCTACAACAGAATGCTGGAAGGCCTTCTGTAGTCACCCTTGGTCATTTAGGAAAGAAGAAAAACACAATCACCCCTCCTTTCAGGTTTCGGGAGCTGACAGGAATTGGGTTCTGAGAAGCCACGAACCATGTCTTCATGATTTTAGGCCACCGCGGCCACTGGCCAAGTGTGTTAGCAGCAGGAGAGCTGAGTGACCCCTGTGAGTGGTGCTCACTGTAGGGCGCTGGTGGCCAGGCACAGACAGCAGCCTCATGACCGCCATGCAGGGACAGAGTGACCCCTGTGAGTGGTGCTCACTGTAGGGCGCTGGTGACCAGGCACAGACACCAGCCTGATGACCGCCATGCAGGGACAGAGTGACCCCTGTGAGTGGTGCTCACTGTAGGGCGCTGGTGGCCAGGCACAGACAGCAGCCTCACGACAGCCATGCAGGGACAGAGTGACCCCTGTGAGTGGTGCTCACTGTAGGGCGCTGGTGACCAGGCACAGACACCAGCCTGATGACCGCCATGCAGGGACAGAGTGACCCCTGTGAGTGGTGCTCACTGTAGGGCGCTGGTGACCAGGCACAGACACCAGCCTCACGACCGCCATGCAGGGACAGAGTGACCCCTGTGAGTGGTGCTCACTGTAGGGCGCTGGTGGCCAGGCAAAGACACCAGCCTGATGACCGCCATGCAGGGACAGAGTGACCCCTGTGAGTGGTGCTCACTGTAGGGCGCTGGTGGCCAGGCAAAGACACCAGCCTGATGACCGCCATGCAGGGACAGAGCTCTGCTCTGCAGCCTGACTCAGGCAGCACCCAGCCACCAGAGGACAAGGGTGGGAGTGTTGGGGACAGGTGATTCTGAGTGCCACAGATAATGGCATAAAATGACTGTTAAGAGATATGGTTTAAGCAAAGCCCTGGAGAGCATTAAGAGCTTAGAGCCGAGGATGACTGAGAAATTCAAAAGAGTAAGAAACCCAACAACAACAAAGGGTGGGTAGAAGGTGTCACAGACAGCTTTTTTTTTTTTTTTTTTTTGTATTTTTCTGAAGCTGGAAACGAGGAGAGACAGTCAGACAGACTCCCGCATGCGCCCGACTGGGATCCACCCGGCACGCCCACCAGGGGCAACACTCTGCCCACCAGGGGGCGATGCTCTGCCCCTCCGGGGCATCGCTCTGCCGCGACCAGAGCCACTCTAGCGCCTGAGGCAGACGCCATGGAGCCATCCCCAGCGCCCGGGCCATCTTTGCTCCAATGGAGCCTTGGCTGCGGGAGGGGAAGAGAGAGACAGAGGAAGGAGAGGGGGAGGGGTGGAGAAGCAGATGGGCGCTTCTCCTATGTGCCCTGGCCGGGAATCGAACCCGGGTCCCCCGCACGCCAGGCCGACGTTCTACCACTGAGCCAACCGGCCAGGGCCCAGACACAGCTCTTTGTAGATGCCGACTGGCTCCCTTTGTCCCCAAGTTCATCTTAGAGCGCAAGCGAATTCAAAACACGAGGCAGAGCCCTTAGACCTGCGTCAGGGGCAGGAACTTCTGGTAGTAGCTCTTGGTGACGTCGATCATCAGCTCCTGGGTGCATTCTGGGAGCTCCCCTGAGAAGAGCCCTGGGGAGAGACAGACCAGGTCAGCCACGGGCAGTCAGGGGAGAGACAGACCAGGTCAGCCACGGGGAGAGACAGACCAGGTCAGCCACGGACAGTCAGGGGAGAGACAGACCAGGTCAGCCAGGGGAGAGACAGACCAGGTCAGCCACGGGCAGTCAGGGGAGAGACAGACCAGGTCAGCCAGGGGAGAGACAGACCAGGTCAGCCACGGGCAGCCAGGGCAGGACTCAGCTCTGACTCCTGTTCAAACCCCCAAGGGCCTCTTCTTCCATCACGAAACGTCAGAACGCTCCGTGTTCCCTCTCTGGTCTAACAGTATTTCTGCCGACCCTCTCCTGTACGATAGGAATTCCTGGGGGGGGGAAACAACACTGCTCTCAAGATGGAGACACCTGTTCCAGGCTCACTGCCCCATCTGAAGAGTGAGGCCACTCTGACTACATCAGAGCTCGTTCCAGACGAGGACGTGTCTGTCCTTCCCGATTCCGGTAGGACCCCTCCTGGGCAAGCCAAGGTGAGAAACCACCCAGCTAGTCAGACGAGGAGATGAGTCCACATCCATCAGACAACACAGAGCTGGGAGCAGAACAGAGACGTCCCACAGGGAGACGAAGGACGGGTGTCCTGCTGGGGACACCGGGGAAGAGGCACTCCCTACCACAGCCGGAAGTGCAAACTCACCACTGTCAGTTAGAGTAACTCAGGCATACCTAGCAAAGGTTCCTCAAGTTCATAACCTGTGGCCTGACAACCAACTTCAAGTATTACTCCACAGATGCTCATGCCCAGCTGCACGATGTACGTATGAGAGCATCAGTGCGGCAGTCTGACCATGAAAACCAGGTCCTGCTGAGCGTCTGATGACACCCCTCACAGCAGGGCGCCGGTCACTCACACTGTGGCACGTCTACGCAATAAAAAACACAACCACTAACAGGAACGAGGTGACTACACACTGACAAGAAGAAACGCCGAGACATCTGTTAAGAAAGCAAGTTTCCATTCAGAATAGAGTGTGATTCCGTTTGTATACGTATAAACAGTTCCATATGTCCACATTGTACACACATATACCTATGTATTTATATACGTACACACATAGACACTCTGCACACACACACACACAGTGAGAAAATAACAGTAGGATAGAAAAGATGGTCTAAAAATACAGTTTTTTGGGGGGCAACTGACAATTCACAGGCACCTTTTACAAATCAGCAGCTCATGTTACATTTGCAAACACGTTTGGTCTGCACAGTATTTAATCTTTTTAAAAAAATCAGCAGCCAATGCTTAACAATTCAGAGATATCACCTAAACATTCGGTTTTCAGGCTTGTGTTTGAAACCAGCCACAACAGGGCATGACTGCAGTCACCCCCAGGACTGGCCAGGCTGCTGGGGCCTCTGAACTTTCGGTTCCGGATGGTTTGCCCCCGATCTGTGCCGTGACACTGCATGCTGTGGAGCCCCCCAAAACGGGCCCGTGTCCCCGCAACGGGCCTCTCATTAGAGATGGAGGTCCGCAGCAGCAGCATTCAGATGGGTCGTGTTTGTCGTGAAACCACAGGAAATGAACCTGGGAGTAGCTTATCACAGGACAAAAAGCACTGGATTCTGAGGGAGGGGTCTGACTGCTGTGGAGGCCCCCCCGCAAACCAGCTCTCACACCGTGGACCACCCACCGCTCTCGGCCTGTTCCCTCAGTTACACGGTGCCCCCTCGGGTCCCCGACGGCCTGACTGGTCCAGCAGGAGCTCCACACGGTGTTTCTCTGGACTGGCAACACCGGCAGCGCCTCCCTGACTCCTGCCGTAGGCCGTAAGTGGTTCTAGGGCCCGTCGGCACGTTAGAAGAGATGGAGAGATTTCTCTAGCAACGCACTTCTCACCTCAGACCGGACGTCTGTCTGACCGTCCGACTGTCTGACCTAGCACTGGCTGAGACAATGAGATGCTTTCGCAGTGGGAGCCCACGCGGGGAGTTACGAAGACGTCTCCCCCTCTGCAAAAGCCGAGGCACGTGAAGGAGCACAACGGCCAGCTCCCCCCCAGGACCCGGAGGACAGTGCTGTCCCACTCGGATCGCATACCCAGTGATCTAGTGAGACCGTTTAAACTGGAGAGACAGTGGAGCCGCCCGGTGGCAGACATCGTCTGTGCATCTGGGACGGGGCTGTGTCCACACACAGGGTCTCAATGACACGGCCTTGGGACGGGGCTGTGTCCACACACAGGGTTCCAATGACACGGCCTTGGGACGGGGCTGTGTCCACACCACAGGGTCTCAACGACACGGTCTTGAGACGGGGCTGTGTCCACGCCCCAGGGTTTCAATGAACATCGTCTGCGCATCTGGGACGAGGTTGTGTCCACACCACAGGGTCTCAATGACACGGTCTTGGGACAGGGCTGTGTCCACACCACAGGGTCTCAATGACACGGTCTTGGGACGGGGCTGTGTCCACACCACAGGGTTCCAATGACACGGTCTTGGGACAGGGCTGTGTCCACACCACAGGGTCTCAATGACACGGTCTTGGGACAGGGCTGTGTCCACACCACAGGGTTCCAATGACACGGTCTTGGGACGGGGCTGTGTCCACACCACAGGGTCTCAATGACACGGTCTTGGGACGAGGTTGTGTCCACACCACAGGGTTCCAATGACACGGTCTTGGGACGAGGTTGTGTCCACACCACAGGGTTCCAATGACACGGTCTTGGGACGGGGCTGTGTCCACACCACAGGGTCTCAATGACACGGTCTTGGGACGAGGTTGTGTCCACACCACAGGGTTCCAATGACACGGTCTTGGGACAGGGCTGTGTCCACACCACAGGGTTCCAATGACACGGTCTTGGGACGAGGCTGTGTCCACACCACAGGGTTCCAATGACACGGTCTTGGGACGAGGTTGTGTCCACACCACAGGGTTCCAATGACACGGTCTTGGGACAGGGCTCTGTCCACACCAGAGGGTCTCAATGACACAGCCTTGGGACAGGGCTGTGTCCACACCACAGGGTCTCAATGACACGGTCTTGGGACGGGGCTGTGTCCACACCACAGGGTTCCAATGACACGGTCTTGGGACGGGGAAAACCGGAGTTTTCCGTCTTCCTGTGACTTACGTTTTCCCAGCTTTCCGGGATAAGCAGGTAGGACTTCTGTTCCTCACACGCTGTGTAATCGGAACTCTGAGCTCATGAAGAGTTTTACCCGAGAGCACGTCGGCCTCAGTGGAGAGGTGACGTGTCCTGTACTTCCCTCAGTGTCCTGGAGGGACACTGCTCTCAGACCGTGCCCTATGCTAACTTTTCAGCTGGGGCCTTCCTGGGCAGGGCAGGCAGTATTAGTTCAAACCGCAAACCCTGTGAGCGCAAGGCCATAGTCGGAACTCTCTGGAGACCTGCTTCTCCCACCCGGAGCCCAGGCAGAGAGAGACACGTACTCTGTGCGTTTCTGTGCTGGGGGAGACGTGCTCTGCACCCACTTTCCCTGAGGGACCCCCTCCCAGAGGACCCCCGCACGTGCTCTGCACCCACTTTCCCTGAGGGACCCCCTCCCAGAGGACCCCTGCACGTGCTCTGCACCCACTTCCCCTGAGGGACCCCCTCCCAGAGGACCCCCGCACGTGCTCTGCACCCACTTCCCCTGAGGGACCCCCTCCAGAGGACCCTCGCACGTGCTCTGCACCCACTTTCCCTGAGGGACCCCCTCCAGAGGACCCCCGCACGTGCTCTGCACCCACTTTCCCTGAGGGACCCCCCTCCCAGAGGACCCCCGCACATGGGGCTGCAGGGTCTCTCTCATCCCACACGCAGTGGACTCTCACCACTCTGCTCCGAAGGCCGGGTCCCTGAAGCAGGCTCGCTGGGTCCACTTAGTGTCTGTGGGCCCTTGGAAATCTCTTTACCCAAGTTTGCATTTAAAAGGGTCCTTGTTACACTGGGAGCAGCACCTTAGGTGCTTAGTACAGCATAACCTTTAAGTCAGCCGGACCAACGTGCTGGCAGAGGCAGACTGCATGCACTGCTTTTCTGAAGCAAAAGACACCTGAGTTTTCATAACCAACACCCACTTACCTGGGCAGCCCGAGAAGACAGTGAACGGTGGGACCACAGTTTCCGGGGGCAACACCGTGTTGTCCAGAATTTTGCAGCAGTCCTTCAGTACGCAGCGCCGCCCCTGAAATCAGAACCTCGTCACTAGGCAGCAGACCGGGAAATGAGAGGTGACGTCTCTGTGTGAACGGCTACTTGGTACTCTCTCCACTCGTGATTATTCAGGGGACGCCTGTTTGCTTGCCTGACATCTGTACTCCTTTCCTCTGGTACCAGAACCTGTGCCCACTCAGAACGACCGTGTGCCGCTCGGGCCACGTGCTTCCACCCCCAGCCCACCCTGCAGGCCCCGGGCTGGCTCGGGCCACGTGCTTCAGTCTCCAGCCCACCCTGCAGGCCCCGGGCTGGCTCGGGCCACGTGCTTCCACCTCCAGCCCACCCTGCAGGCCCCGGGCTGGCTCGGGCCACGTGCTTCCATCCCCAGCCCACCCTGCAGGCCCCGGGCTGGCTCGGGCCACGTGCTTCCACCTCCAGCCCACCCTGCAGGCCCCGGGCTGGCTCGGGCCACGTGCTTCAGTCTCCAGCCCACCCTGCAGGCCCCGGGCTGGCTCGGGCCACGTGCTTCCACCCCCAGCCCACCCTGCAGGCCCCGGGCTGGCTCGGGCCACGTGCTTCCACCCCCAGCCCACCCTGCAGGCCCCGGGCTGGCTCGGGCCACGTGCTTCCACCCCCAGCCCACCCTGCAGGCCCCGGGCTGGCTCGGGCCACGTGCTTCCATCCCCAGCCCACCCTGCAGGCCCCGGGCTGGCTCGGGCCACGTGCTTCCACCCCCAGCCCACCCTGCAGGCCCCGGGCTGGCTCGGGCCACGTGCTTCCACCTCCAGCCCACCCTGCAGGCCCCGGGCTGGCTCGGGCCACGTGCTTCAGTCTCCAGCCCACCCTGCAGGCCCCGGGCTGGCTCGGGCCACGTGCTTCCACCTCCAGCCCACCCTGCAGGCCCCGGGCTGGCTCGGGCCACGTGCTTCCACCTCCAGCCCACCCTGCAGGCCCCGGGCTGGCTCGGGCCACGTGCTTCAGTCTCCAGCCCACCCTGCAGGCCCCGGGCTGGCTCGGGCCACGTGCTTCCACCCCCAGCCCACCCTGCAGGCCCCGGGCTGGCTCGGGCCACGTGCTTCCACCCCCAGCCCACCCTGCAGGCCCCGGGCTGGCTCGGGCCACGTGCTTCCACCTCCAGCCCACCCTGCAGGCCCCGGGCTGGCTCGGGCCACGTGCTTCCACCCCCAGCCCACCCTGCAGGCCCCGGGCTGGCTCGGGCCACGTGCTTCAGTCTCCAGCCCACCCTGCAGGCCCCGGGCTGGCTCGGGCCACGTGCTTCCACCTCCAGCCCACCCTGCAGGCCCCGGGCTGGCTCGGGCCACGTGCTTCCACCTCCAGCCCACCCTGCAGGCCCCGGGCTGGCTCGGGCCACGTGCTTCAGTCTCCAGCCCACCCTGCAGGCCCCGGGCTGGCTCGGGCCACGTGCTTCCTCCCCCAGCCCACCCTGCAGGCCCCGGGCTGGCACACAGACTGGCTCAGGGAACTGCCATTGAGACAGAACCAGTCTGCTGCCCTCAGTCAGGGCTTCTGCTGGACCCCCGGGAGGAGCCGCTCTTCCCATGAGGTTTCGAGAGGAGAACAGAAGCTGGGAGCAGTGTCTCGTCCATGAGGAGAGAACCTGCCGGGGAGCTGGCCGGAGGAAGCCAGGGAAGGGACGGAGACAATTCTCGTAATTCAATCAAAGCGCCAGAGCCACTGAGGCAGAAAACTGGCATCCACTTCTACACTCGTGACTCGTGCTAGCCCACCCACCCACCTGAAGGTCTAGAATGACTCGTGCTAGCCCACCCACCCCCCTGAAGGTCTAGACTGAGTGCCTCGTGCTAGCCCACCCACCCCCCTGAAGGTCTAGAATGACTCGTGCTAGCCCACCCACCCACCTGAAGGTCTAGAATGACTCGTGCTAGCCCACCCACCCCCCTGAAGGTCTAGACTGAGTGCCTCGTGCTAGCCCACCCACCCCCCTGAAGGTCTAGAATGACTCGTACTAGCCCACCCACCCACCTGAAGGTCTAGAATGACTCGTGCTAGCCCACCCACCCCCCTGAAGGTCTAGACTGAGTGACTCGTGCTAGCCCACCCACCCCCCTGAAGGTCTAGAATGACTCGTACTAGCCCACCCACCCACCTGAAGGTCTAGAATGACTCGTGCTAGCCCACCCACCCACCTGAAGGTCTAGAATGACTTGTACTAACCCATCCACCCACCTGAAGGTCTAGAATGACTTGTACTAACCCACCCACCCCCCTGAAGGTCTAGACTGAACCTCAAGCCCGACTTTATCCACAGCCACCAATTTTCAGTTCCGCCACCACCCACAGCACTCTGCGGGCAAGAGATGAGGTCTGGGAGAGCCACCTGTCCCGGGGGGCAAGGGCAGGAGAGGCTTCTGTATTCCGTGTAGAGGTGTGCCTCAGTCTACCTGCTGCTCTAAGTGTCGGTCTTTACTGACTTGTGCTGACGTCACCAGAACCTGAAATTCACTGTGTTCTGGTCAGATGACCAGATACAATGAGCCTGGCTGAGAATGGGGAACTCTTCTTTTTTCTTTAATTTATTTATTTTTATTTAGACAATTAAATTTAACAGGGTGACATTGGTCAACTAGAGTACATAGATTTAGAGAAAACATCTCCGCATCAGTGGGACAGTGAATTATGTTGTATACCCATCACTGAAAGTCAAATCATCCTCCAGCACCTTATATTTGTTTTGGGAAATCTTAACAAATACTAGGACAATGCTAACTTGTTGAGATATCAGATCTCGCCAAAGAATATGAAAGATACTTTCACTTGGTTGTGTCCAAATTTTCCCCATTATGAAATACCCAAATCAGATGTATTACCAGGTACATTGCCAAATGAATAATTTACCTCTAAAAAGTTTATCCCTCTAAGGTCTGAACTTCTTGTTCTTTTTTTTTTTTTTTAAGGTGAGAGGAGATAGTGAGGCATGCGCCCAGATCAGGATCCACCCCGGAACCCTGTCTTGGGCTGATGCTTGAGTACCAAGCTATTTTTAGCACCTGAGGCCGACACAGTAGGACCAACAGAACTATCCTCCATGTCCAGGGCCAATACTCAAACCAATCGAGCCGCTGGCTGTGGGAGGGGAAGAGAAGAGAAGGGGGAGAGAAGAGGGAGAGAAGGGGGAGAGGGAGGGGTGAAGCAGATGGTCATTTCCCCTTTGTGCCCTGACCAGGAATTGAACCCAGATATCCACACGCCAGGCCGATGCTCTATCCGCTGAGCCACAGGCCAGGGCCAGGTCTGAACTTCTCACGTGTCTTACAGTTGTCCCCGCTGGGCGGACCATAGCCTAGGCAATACTTGGCAACACCTTTTGCTGAGAAGCAAGTCACTCCTGCAGCTGTTCATTCCCTGCAAGCCCCCTTCCACAAATTCCTGATGTTGGCAATTTTAAACTCCAGCAGCTGACCAGCTCCCCAGTGACTTCCAAATGAACTCAGAGATGACATCTAAGCTCCTAATAACTCAGACGAAGCACACGGGGCCCTGGATACAGGAACAGAAGCGCCGTGTAAGGCACGACACATGCGCAGACAGAGGTCTGCGCACATGGGGCCCTGGATACAGGAACAGAAGCGCCGTGTAAGGCACGACACATGCGCAGACAGAGGTCTGTGCACACGGGGCCCTGACAAGGGACAGGAACCTTCACTCTGTGCCACCAGCCACCACACAGCCTATTCGTCCACTGGCTGGCCCTTCTGCCCACTCAGAAATGATGCTCCACCGGGCTTCAGGGCATTCTGGGTAAATGGGTCAATTAGACAGCAGCAGAATAAAGAGTGCAGCTGCCTCCTAGGTACAGTGGACTGGAGAGAGGGCAGGTGAACAGCGGAGACTACTTCTTTGCTCTTTCCTGGAGAACTTTCTTGAAGGGGTCAACAAGTCCATGTTACTGGCTGAAGCTACCTGAGTCTCCTGGTGCAAGGTACTCAGCACCTCTGAGCCTTGGTGTCCTCACCTGTGAAACAGGACGTACAACCAGCTTGCAGGGATGCGGTCAGAATCAGTCATGTGTGTGCAGCACGCAGCACGACTGCCCGCTGGGCTCTACCCGCAGGCATCTGGGCACCCGTGATTGACAGCTACACCTTCACGCAGCCAGAAGTCAGACGCCATACGGGATGCTGTGGGAAGGCTCCATGTGTCATGGGGCGTGCCAGACTCTGACACGGTGCCTGCTTGCTGTGAGAGTCTAGAATTCTAGAAGAGTCTTTCTCCTCACACTGGCTGAGACTCTAAAGGCTCAGCAGTGAGCACCACCCGTACTGAACGGCCGTGTCGTGACAGGCGGCCGAGGCACTGAAGTGGGACGCAAGAAGCAGAGCCCGCCAGCAGGACCAGAGCTCCCCGCGCTCCCGAACGGCGCCTGGGCCTGAACCTCCCAGACACGTGCTCGGGGGTAGAGGACAGGGCTCCAGGCCGGGGCTCGTGCTGCCTTCACTGTGCTGAGGGAACTGTGACACAAACCCAGGGGCGGCTCGAGGAGCCGGCTTCTGTCACAGGGAGGGAGGGACGGGACGGAGTCCCCCATGTCCCCCTCTCCACGGCAGGCCAAGCCAGAGAGGTCCTGTCTCTAACGCTGAGAGCTCGGGAGGGGAGCACCTGGCTCCACCACCAGCACGTCCCCTCACTCTGAGGCCAAGTCAGCTGGACTGTTCCCCGCAGCGCGGCTCTCCCCGTGGTCACCTCGCCCTGCCCCGCTGGCTCCTGAAACGCTAACTGCACAGCGGCTGCGAGTGTCCTGATACTCTAGGGGCGGAGTCCCACCCAGAACAGAAAGCCAGCTCTGTAGTCACAGGAGCAGCCATTCAAAACACAAGAAAAAGCCTTGGCTTTTCCTGGAATCTGGTCGGAGGAAACACTTTCCCTAAACATTTAGGCAGTCTGGCTCTGATCACTGACATTCTCATGAATCCTGACTGGAATCAAGCTCCTGGTCTGTGACATTCCCACAACCCCACCTTGTGAAGCACACACAGAGACCTGTGCACAGCAGCCCGGACAAGTGGGTCACACAGACCGACGCCCAGGCTCCCGGGAACCGGGGTCCAACGGGCGGTGCTGAGCGAGGGGCTCCCGTGCGCCCTGCACACCCACTGCCCTCTGCTAATGCAACTCCCTGGAAGTCACGTTCTGGGCTCAGAGCCTTACACGTGCCAATCTCTTACTAACACACCCTCCGCCCCCTCCCCTGTCTATGGGCCAGCCACCTGACCCTTCCCCACCCCTCGCTCCACCAGACCGGAGATCCCCGAGGTAAGGCGACAGGTGGACCACAGAGCAGCATGACCATGCGTGCCGCCTGGGTTCAGACCCCGGCTCTCCTTGATAGCCTCACTGATCCTCTAAAGTCTAAGGTCTCTGGTCTTCTCTGCAAACAGGGGCCACAGCAGCACCCACCACCCCTGCATGGCTGTGAGGAGTCAATGAAAAATCGAAGGAGAAACTTTAACATCACAGGGAAGAGGTTCAGTAAAGATTAGCCATGATTACTAACGCCTAGAAAAAGCCCAAGTCCAGTAACATTGCCGGGAGACCAGAAACCACTTCCGCCTGTCCGGTCCCAGAATCAGCGGCCCACTGACACGAGGGACAGCAGCTAGAGGGGAAGCGAGGCGCCGAGGCACGAGGGACAGCAGCCAGAGGGGAAGCGAGGCGCCGAGGCACGAGGGACAGCAGCTAGAGGGGAAGCGAGGCGCAGAGCTCCGAGTCACAATACTCACAATCACACAATTCTTGCCAACGTGGACGTAAGAGCCGATCTGGGCTGCGTTGACCACACAGTCCTCCTCAATAAACACGTGGTCCCCGATATGTAAAGGGAAGAATGCCACACTACGGAAGAAAAGGAGATGAACAAGGAAGGTCAAGGCGATGTCTTTCTGGTCAAGGCCTCCAGAACCACAGATCCTACCCTCAACGTCACCATCTTGTAGTAAGACTGTTTCCGGCAGGGAAGGAACCCTCAGGCTGGGGCAATTCTGCAATTCTGCATGTCCAAATTCTACTATTGTAGCTCAAAACCAGAAATATCAGACCAAGAAGACAGCAAGGCAGAAGGGCAAGACAGTCTGAGCTCAGAGAACTGGCCCCAAATAAAAATGCACAAACGTGTGCTCACTCCGTTTCCCTGGGAAATGCTCCCAGAGCACACGTCACTGACCTGCCCTGGAACACGTGAGGGATGACATCAGGGCTGTGGGGCATAAATTCTAGCACCCAACGTTCTGGAAATGTGTGTGCGGTGGGCAAAAGGCGGTTCACAGTTGTCTGTCTTATGGTGAAAGACACGCAGGTCATGCTTAACGTAATAGCTTTAGTGGCTTTCATGTGCTCACAACTGTAAACCCACCGCTGCAGACTCCCTCACGTGACCGAGTGCCTGCTGTACGCAGATTCTGTGTGAGGAATTGGGGGTACAACCACAAGGAGCTTAGACTCAAGAGGAGAAACAAGATCAAATCAATGATCAGATAGTAAGTAGTTAGTTACTCTTGTGAGAAGCGCTACAGAGAAAATACACCGCGTTACGTGAGTACGTAACAAGGAGACTCAGCGCAGAATGGAGGTTTGGTAAAAGCTTAATTAAAGTGACGTGTAAGCCAGGACTTGAACGGAGTGGTGGCAGGCTTCTAATGCCGCTCTTGCTCTCCAGGGTTTGTCGAGTGTCACGGACAAGGGTTCTGTGACCGTGTGTTCGAGTACTTTCAGTGCCCTGGGAGACGGAGAAGCACCTGGACGGGAATGAATGCAGAGTAGCTGGACGCTCGCTGGCTTTTCCAGCCCTGTGTCTATCCTGCCAGAGCCTCTGTCACAGACGGTCCTTTCCTCTGTGGACCTATCATTCCTACGTCTTCCCTCCTCGTGCTCTCGGTCCGTACACCTTGTGTGACAATGACGTCGGTCCGTACACCCTGTGTGACAATGACGTCGGTCCGTACACCCTGTGTGACAATGACGTCGGTCCGTACACCTCGTGTGACAATGACGTCGGTCCGTACACCTCGTGTGACAATGACGTCGGTCCGTACACCACGTGTGACAATGACGTTGGTCCGTACACCTTGTGTGACAATGACGTCAGTCTGTACACCTTGTGTGACAATGACGTCAGTCCATACACCTTGTGTGACAATGACGTCCTTGATGGGCTCAGAGTCCACAGCAGAATTACAGTGGAGGAGAGTGCACTGCACAGGGGACCCCACAGCACCTCCACTCAGGCGCTGTGGCTATTTACACTTCCTGTTTCCCTATTTCTCACGTGAACCACATCCGTCCACTCACCGACCAAGCCCCGCGGCCTGCCCGACTCCGTGCTGGGAGCTGGGGCACCACGGCGAGGGTCAGCGATGCACTGTTCAGTCCGGATGCGTTTCCTGGACCACGTGCATCTAAGAACACCTTTGGCAGAAGGGCAGCACCTCTAGTAGATCATCAGTCCCTGCGTGTAACCACGTGGGAGATCCACCACAAGGCTTCCTGGTTTCCCCCAACGGCCTCCTGAGCTAACGAGCGGACGGTTTCCTGAGAATGACTTAGAGGGACGCCCTGCGGCCACCCCTGGTGTCACGGGGCCTGGAGCCCAGTCTCACTGTGGAAGACCCAGGACTGTCCCTGCACGAGACACTCCTGGTAGGAGAGCTGGTCCGCGTCACCTGCTCTCTCCTCTGCTCCTCCCTCTCCTCACTCAGACCCACGTGACAGGAGGATCAGTATACAGTGAGACCACGTCACAGAACCACATTCTCTAAGAGCCACCTGTTTATGGAAATGCTATTTTATCCCTTTTTAATTACTTATTTTTTTGTGAGAGAGACAGACAGGAAGGGAGAGAGATGTGAAGCATCAACTTGTAGTTGCATCACCTTTTAGTTTTTCATTGATTGCTTCTCATATGTGCCTTGACCAGGGGTGTGGGTGGGGTGTGGGGAGGGGGCCCAAGCCCAGCCAGTGACCCCTTGCTCAAACCCGAATCTCAGTGTCCCAGATCAATGGTCTCTCCACTGTACCACCACTGGTCAGACTATTTTATACATTTTATGTGCCCTGCTTATAACTGAGTGACTGACGTAAGAAAAGCACTCAGTAAATGCTGCTGAATTACTGGATTAAATGCGGGTGATGTCATAGGTAAGAGTTAGAGTAAATCACCAAAGGGGGAGACACCACCACAGCAGGTACAGGGTCGTTTTTCCTGCCCTGTCCATGTCCTTTCTTGGACACTCCTTATTCCCACTGTGAGATCAGTGGGACGAACTTGACCTGCCCTCTGGGTCACAGCTGTTTAGACCAGGGGTGAACACTTAACTCATACAGAGCCAATCAGATTCCTTCTCCCATGAATTTGAAATAAGATATCTAATTGCTATCTGTTGAAAATCTAAATGAAGAAATGATCTAGCCTGACCAGTGGTGGTACAATAGACAAGACATCAACCCAGAATGCTGAGGTCCCTGGTCTGGAACCCTGAAGTCGCCAGCTTATGCAGGGGACCATCAACATGATCCCAAGATTGCTGGCCTGAGCCCAGAGTCGCTGGCTTAAGCAAGAAATCATTGGCTTGGCTTGAGCACACCCCTCCCCAAGTAGAGGCAGCTGTGAGAAGCAACCAATGAACAAAGAAAGTGAGGCAGCTGCAAGTTGATGCTTCTCATCTCTCTCCTCCCTCTCGCTCAAAAACATAAATTATGGCCCTGGCTGGTTGGCTCAGCGGTAGAGCGTCGGCCTGGCGTGCGGGGGACCCGGGTCCGATTCCCGGCCAGGGCACACAGGAGAAGCGCCCATTTGCTTCTCCACCCCCACCCCCTCCTTCCTCTCTGTCTCTCTCTTCCCCTCCCACAGCTGCCGAGGCTCCATTGGAGCAAAGATGGCCCGGGCGCTGGAGATGGCTCCTTGGCCTCTGCCCCAGGCGCTAGAGTGGCTCTGGTCGCGGCAGAGCGACGCCCCGGAGGGCAGAGCGTCGCCCCTGGTGGGCATGCCGGGTGGATCCCGGTCGGGCACATGCGGGACTCTGTCTGACTGTCTCTCCCCGTTTCCAGCTTCAGAAAAATATAAAAAAAACCCCAAAAAACCATAAATTATGTAAATAAGGGGCTGCGGTTGGCTCCAGGAGGACGGGGGAGGAAACCACAGGGAACCTGCAAGCCATAGTGCAGCAGCCGTGCGGAGAGCAGGGACAGCTGAGAAGTGGTGTCACTCTGAGACAGCAAGCACCAGATACACAGAGTGGCTGTCTTGTTTCTTGCTAGGTGACGTGTTCTGGGTTCTAGGGGCTCATGAGGCTTGGCCCCTTTTTCTACCCTTAGGTTCCCTCAAACATGCCTGGTCAGTTTAGTAAGAATCCCTTTGCTTTTGCCAGCTTAACTCGAATCTGTTTCTGGCAACCGACCAACTGTCAACCAGACCAGGAGGACCACCACTGGAGTGGTGCTCACCGTGGTGAATTCTCACTCAGTGTCCCCAACAGCACGGGCCCATTCCTCCCACCACAGCGCAGCACACGGACGACCATCAGCAGCAGCAGCCTGCCCGCAACCGAAACGAGAGAATTAAGTCTCATACCCTTTGCTGAATTTCTTGAATGGTGGCCTTATGACACTCCGACTTTTCACAACACAGTGACGTCCAACTCTTACGTTGGCCAGATCCCCGCGGATAATACAGTCATTCATCACAATGGTCTACAAAGCAGAGCAGTTAAAAGTTACCAACATATGCAGATGAAAGCGTTATAACAAAAAAAGAGTAGGTATCCAGACACTGACCGAGAGCTGTGCTTGGAGCACTGAGTCACGTTTTGTGTAGGTAAAATGTACAAGGTTAAGACCTTGTTTGGACTCTGATTTGAACAAACCAACTATAAAAAATTTATTTTGAGATACTGAAAAGACTTTTAAAGACAGACTGAGAATTAGATGATATTAAGGAATTACTAGTTGGTTTTTTTTTTAACTTGTAAGAGAATTGCTCTTATGACACTGACTGCATAGTTCAGTCTTGGTGGCCATGGAGGGTGACTTATTTTTATTTTTTTTAGTGAGAGCAAGGGAGAGTGAGAGAGACAGGAAGGGAGACAGATGAGAAGTAGCAACTCAGAGTTGCGTCACTTTGGTTGTTCATTGACTGTTTCTCATATGTGCCTTGATCAGGGGACTCAAGTTGATCCAGTGACCCCTTGCTCAAGCCAGCGACCTTGAGCTCAAGCCAGTGACCATGGGATCATTTTAATGACCCCATACTTGAGCCAGATGAGCTCATGCTCAAGCTGGCAGCTTTGGAATCTCAAACCTGGGACCTCAGGGTCCCCAGTCAATGCCCTACCTACTTCACCACCACTGGTCAGGCTAAAGGGTGACTTTTATCTGCACTACGACGTGGGTCACTGTTGGGAAAACAGCTGTTAGGCATGCTCGCTTGTACTGTGCATGATTAGTGCATGAGCACACGGCAGTGCCACGTGTACGGCCTAGGTGAGGCTGCGAGCGCCTGTCCTCAGGGCGGACTGCAGACTGCCCGCCCGCCACTGCGAGGAGCCATTTGCTGTTTGTTCGCCTGCTGCCATAACGATCCCTCCGTTTGCTCATCTGCCCTTACGAGAATCGATTAAACAGGAAAGGCCCAACGCTTTCCGGCCCTGCAGTTTCTCTACCCTCCGCCTGAACCCAGAGTGGACCTGCCTGGCCTCGACCACCAGCATGACAGTCACAAGGCCAAGTCTGGCCCCAGACTCTTGGAATTTGAGTTCAAACTCTATGGGATATTGAGATATGCCAACAAGCAATTACAAAAATGACGTCATCATCGGAAAAGAGGCTTATGTACATCAAAGCCTGATGGGAGTTACCCTGGCCAGATTGCTTGGTTGGTTAGAGCATTGCCCCAAAGCGCAGGGGTCGATCCTCAGTCAGGGCACATATAGGAACAGATCAATGTTCCTGTCCCCCTCTCTCTCTTTCTAAAATCAATCAACAACAACAACAAAAATAAAACAAAATAAAAGTGTGATGGAGGGACTAAAGAGATCAACTGATGACAGAAATTACCAAAAAGAATAATGCTGTGTGGCCTCCTCTTGACCTGCTGGGCTGCCGGGAGCTGGACATCACCACTGGAGATGGAACGTTTTTCTTTCACATCAAAAACTGCTTCCCGCCTGACTGGGCGGTGGCACAGTGGATAGAGCGTTGGACTGGGATGCAGAAGACCCAGGTTCGAGACCCCAAGGTCTCCAGCTTGAACAAGGGCTCATCTGGTTTGAGCAAAAGCTCACCAGCTTGAGCCCAAGGTCGCTGGCTCGAGCAAGGGGTTACTCGGTCTGCTGAAGGCCCGCGGTCAAGGCACGTATGAGAAGGCAATCAATGAACAATTAAGGTGTTGCAATGTGCAATGAAAAACTAATGATTGGTGCTTTTCATCTCTCCGTTCCTGTCTGTCCGTCCCTGTCTATCCCTCTCTCTGTCTCTGTTAAAACAAACAAACAAACAAAAAAAACTGGTTCCCTTACTGATGTTGGCCCTGGCCGGTTGGCTCAGCAGTAGAGCATCAGCCAAGTGTGTGGAAGTCCCGGGTTCGATTCCCAGCCAGGGCACACAGGAGAAGCACCCATCTGCTTCTCCACCCCTCCCCCTCTCCTTTCTCTCTGTCTCTCTCTTCCCCTCCCGCAGCCAAGGCTCCATTGGAGCAAAGATGGCCCAGGCACTGAGGATGGCTCTGTGGCCTCTACCTCAGGCGCTAGAATGGCTCTGGTCGCAACAGAGCGACACCCCAGATGGGCAGAGCATCGCCCCCTGGTCGTGCTGGGTGGATCCCGGCGGGCACATGCGGGAGTCTGTCTGACTGCCTCCACTCCTCTCACTAAAAAATTTTTTTTTTTTTTTTTTCATTTTTCTGAAGCTGGAAACAGGGAGAGACAGTCAGACAGACTCCCGCATGCGCCCGACCGGGATCCACCCGGCACGCCCACCAGGGGCGACGCTCTGCCCACCAGGAGGCGATGCTCTGCCCCTCCGGGGCGTCGCTCTGCCGTGACCAGAGCCACTCTAGCGCCTGGGGTAGAGGCCAAGGAGCCATCCCCAGCGCCCGGGCCATCTTTGCTCCAATGGAGCCTCCGCTGCGGGAGGGGAAGAGAGAGACAGAGGAAGGCGCGGCGGAGGGGTGGAGAAGCAAATGGGCGCTTCTCCTGTGTGCCCTGGCCGGGAATCGAACCCGGGTCCTCCGCACGCTAGGCCGACGCTCTACCGCTGAGCCAACCGGCCAGGGCCTAAAAATTTTAAAAAAGGAGAGAGGGATTTTTTAAATGTACAATAATTGGGAGATGAGGCAACATTTCATCTGCCATGCTAAAGTGACAGTGTATAAGAAAGCAACGGCAGGCGTCCTGGCGGTGGCTCTGTCGCTTACCTTGCCGTTGAGAACGATGTTCTGACTGCCGCACAACACCGACTGGCGACTAACTTTGTTCCCGGATGCCTGAAACGAAACAACAGCAGGGAGTGAGGGGGGTAGGGGACGAGCTGATCAAGAAAGTTCATATTGGAGAGGAAAGGGCTTGAAACGTGGTGTACGGTCCGCAATGGAACGAGTCCAGATTTTCAATAAAGCAAGAATGGAGTAGGAAACCAGCGAGTCAAAGGATGGACCCAGTCCAGAATTTGGAATGAAGTAGGTCTGTCTAGTCTAGAACCTGGTGGCATCGGAGCCGTGGGTTCGAGTCCCAACACTCCACCTCGATTTTCAAGCACGAAACCCAACATGACGACTTCCCAGGCACCAGAGAGTTGACAGAATTCCATGTAAAACAAAAGAGTACTAACGTGGACTGCGCAGTTTACCCATATCACGGACTGATTGGAAGGAACCTAACAGTCTTTACCACCTAGTAATAAATCACGACAGGTTCGTTTGTGGGTTTTTTAAAAATCGTTTTCAAAAGCCCGAAGCCTGGAGCTATCATTCATATGAGGATGGACGAGACTTGTCCTTGTTTCCTGGAAAGCATGTGATCTCTCCAAGGAAACCAGGATTGATTAAAAAATAAAAAGCCATAGCTGGACGTTGAAGGAGTCAACAACAAGGCCAGACCCTCCACGCCCATTCGTGCCAGAGGCACCGGCCGGGGAGCAGCAGGGCCAAGATGGGGGCACCCGCGCCGAAGGGGCACGGGCCGGCCAGCGGGGGGCCGACGTGCGGACGCGCGCGCACCGTCTCGATGTACTCGGACTTGTTGTAGAGCAGCTCTCCCAGCTCCATGGCCACCAGTCGTTCTGTAAGCAGCCCCGGCACCCGCCGCAAAAAACCTATCAGCCCAGTCGGTCCGCCTGGGAGGCCGGCTACTTCCGGCGTGTCCTGCACGTCCTGCACTTCCGCTTCCGGGCGGCCTTCGGGGAACTCATCCACAGCTCGGCGCTCCGCTAGGCGGCCGCGCTCCGTCGCTCGGTACTCCCCGGCTGCGCGTGCGCAGGCCGAGCGCGGCACGTCATTGGCCGGGTGGACGGCGCGCGGGTCCCGCCGCCTGGGCCGGCGGGTCGCGCGCTGAAGGGGGTAATCCTGGGGCGCCAGTGGAGCTCAGGGCCGGCCGGAGCGCTCGGGGCCGACGACGCTGCTCTTTTCGTTCGTCCGCTCGCCGGCTCGATGGAGGAGCCTCCCGGGAAGCCCCTCAGCTGCGAGGAGAAGGAAAAGGTGCTGGGGGTGGGGGGGGTAGGGCTTGACCCCCGAACTCTGACCCCGGCCCCAGGGGTCAGCCTAGGGCGTGCTGACCTCTGTGCAGCCCACGCTCTCGGCGCTCGGGGGCGCCCCGGGAGTGGACCTGGGGGAGCGCGCTCTGCTCGCCTGAGGGCGTGTAAAGAACACGCTTTCGTTGTTGCACAGATAAATGCAGAGCAGCGGGGACAGCCGGGTCCCCGCGGGCACCCCCTCGAGCCTGGCTCTCCCACCGCAGCCCCGACAGACAGCAGTCCGTTAGCAGGCGTGGGGGTGCGCGGGGCTCGCCTGGGGTCCTGCAGCCGCCCCAGCGCCGTGTATTTTTATGGGAGGAGGACGTGTACGCACGTGGTTAGGTCGGGCTGGCTCTGCACGTCCTGTCTGCCCCTCTGCGCCCTGGGTGACGTTCCCGTGGGGACATGTTTATCGATCCTGTTAGGTTTTTTGTTTTTGTTTGTATTTTTTTGAAAATACAAAAAGAGCCGGCTCTTTTTGAAGTTAGAAGCAGAAAGGCAGTCAGATAGACTCTCACATGTGCCCGACCGGGATTCACCCGGCATGCCCGGGGGTGGGGGGTGGGGGGTGTGCTCAGCTGCAACCGGAGCCATTCTAGCGCCTGAGGGGGAGGCCACAGAGCCATCCTCAGCACCCGGGCCATCTTTGCTCCAATGGAGCCTTGGCTGCGGGAGGGGAAGAGAGAGACAGAGAGGAAGGAGAGGAGGGGGTGGAGAAGCAGATGGGCACTTCTCCTGTGTGCCCTGGCCGGGAATCGAACCCAGGGCTTCCAGACGCCGGCCGACGCTCTACCACTGAGCCAAGTGGCCAGGGCCCTGGACCCTGATTTTTTAAAGTTCTGAATAGTATTCTGTCGTATGCAAGTTTCTTTAAATGTCACTCTGCTGAGACACTTAGGTGGTGTTCAGCTTTTCTGCTGCCACAACAGCGAACGGTGTTGCTCTGACCATCCTGTGCCAGCTTGTGCTTCTGCTGGTGGTAGCTCCAGAGTTATCCGGTACCGCTGTTCCCGGCGTTGTGCTTCCACAGGAGAGTTCATCTCCTTCCCCCAGCCTCCCTTCTAGTGTGGCGGGGTGAGAAGGGCATGTCGGAGTCAAGAGAAGCCGGCTGACTTACTGGGCACTGCAAGAAGCAGTCGGGCATGGACTTGAGAACCCAGACTGGAGAGCTGAGCTGGTGGGACCGCGTGGGTTTGGACCACCTGCCCGTTGATAGGCTGTGTGATCTTGGAGAAACTGCTTTCCCTCTGACCTTCCTTAGGCCAGCTTCTTCCTCCTCCTCCGGGTCTAGGTTCAGGGTAGTCCTCAGAAACGATCCCTGGCCGCCATACTAAAGTCAGGTCCATTCCCATGACTCGGGAGCACTCACGTCTCCCTGTGCATCCGGGTGTTGATTACCATGTGAAGTCGTGTGTTTGTTTTCTTGTTTATTACCTGCATTGTTCACTCTATGTGAGCTTAACTACTCTGTGTGTCCAGGACGCGGAACAATAGCCGATACCCTTATGGACTAATACAGCTATTGTCCTCAGGTGGGAGAGAGAACTGGGTCAGTAACTGACAAATTAGAGATTCGTTTGCCAAGTGAATGTCTGAGGGTGACAGCTCCTGACTCCTTGGAGGATCTCACAGGAAGAGAGGTGGCGGGGGTGGGGTAGGGGAGGGCAGAAATAAGTAGGTGACAGTGTAACAGGCGCTGTAGTGAAGGAAGCGCGGAGGAACGGGGGTGGGTGGTAGTGGTGGGGTGTCTACCCTGGACTGAAGAAGGATGTAGAGTCTGTTCCCGGGAAACAAGAACCTGAGCTGAGACTTGAGGAATCAGTGGGCACGAGGGGAGGGAGTTGGGGAGAAAAGGCCCCCGTGATAAGAGCAGCCTGTGCAGAGGTTCTGAGCCAGCCAAGGGCTTGGGGCTCTGAGAAGTGAGAGGCGCGGGGGCCAGCCCTGCCCGCTCCACGGCCTCCAGCTGAGGGGCCGGCAGAGCCCCGCACGCAGGCTGGGTCCTGGCAGGCTCTGTGCCCCTCCTCTGCTCAGGTGTGGGGGTGCGCGGGGCGCGGCTGTGGTCCTCTGTGTTGCTCAGCATGGTCTGGTGTTTTCCTTCTTCCAGCTGAAGGAAAAGCTGGCGTTCTTGAAACGGGAGTACAGCAGGACCCTGGCCCGCCTTCAGGTGAGTGAGTCTTGGTCTCTCAGTGACGGTTCATAGAACAAAGTCGATGAACACAACTTTTTTTCATAAGAATGAAGCTTTGAAAAACTTCTTTCACTTAACTTTGTTTCCCGGACTGCTCTTCCCTTCTCTAGCGTGCCCAGAGAGCTGAGAAGGTCAAGAGTTGTATTAGGAAAGCGGAGAAAGAACAAGGTTGTTCGCCCCAGCAGGAAGCCTCACCTCAGCGGAACTGCTCAGGTAAAGCTGACCCCGGCACTTCTGCTCGCTTTGTTAACCCTTTGAGGAGCACGAACGGTCACGGCATCCTCGTGCCTCCTGACCATCCAGAGGACAAGCACACAAATATTCTATTTTAAAAATGTGGAAGGCAACATTAAAGAAAGGCAAATGTGTGTTCTTCTTGTTTCCATGAATTGGTTATCAAACGTGATTTTAAGTTAATAAAACTGGAACTGGAACTAATTTCATTTTCTGGAAGAGAAACCTCACTGCCAGGGGGTCAGCGAGCATGAAATCTCACTACTCACAGGGTCCATTCCTTTCCCGGTGTGTTTGGTTGTGGTTCTTTTTCTCAGTCAGAAGGTCAGGATGCAGCGGACTCTTGAAGTTGTACAATGTGCTGATTTTTTATGTAGTCACAAGACAGTGCAGCCATTGTCACTACCTACTTCCAGAGCATGTTCATGTTCACCGCCCCGGAAGGAAACCCCGTTCGCCCCCGACTGTTAAGCTACTTTCCGTGTCTGTGCATTACCCTGTCCCAGACAAGTCACAGACATAGACGCGCACAGCGTGTGACCTCTGGTGACTGGCTTCCCTCGCTGAGCACAGTGCTCTCAGCGGTCACTCCCCTGGACGCACATCACTGTCTGTTCCCCTTGGCAGCTGATGAAACTCCTCTCTCTGGACGTCCCATCATCGGGAAGTGCCAGACTCTCCTATAGCCTCTGTACCGCGGTGCATTCTTACCACAACGCGTAAGGGCTCCAGTTTTCCCGCATCCTCACCAGTACTCTAACCTGCCACGTTAAAGCTTATAACCATCCTGGTGGGTGTGGACTGGTATCTAATTGTGGTTTTAATCTGCACTTCCTAGAGACGAATGAGGTTGAACATGGTTTCATGCGCATAGAAGCCATTTTTATGTCTTTAGATAAATGTCTATTCCACTGTCTTTTACTAATATTTTAGCTAGTGTATTTGTTCTTTTGTTCTGGGGTTATAAGTGTCTTCTTATTGTAGCTATTACACCCTTATTAGATGCCTGACTTGTGAATATTTCCTCCCATTCTATGAGCGAGAAACGTTGCTTTCAGTTGAATAGTTTATTTAGTGCTCTTTTTCCCATTCAGTTAAACTGATTGCTTAATTATTGGAACCATTTTTAAATTAAATTTCTACTTATGGCTGGAAATACTCTAAAAAACATGGTCATATGTCATGTTAGTACTTAGATGATTGATAATCATAAAATTGGAGGCTATTGAAGTAGGAAAGAGGTGTTAAAGTAACGAGCTGTTTGATGACATCCTTACGCAGGGACCTTGCTGGCCTTCTCTGTATTGTATCCAGTTTCAGTACCTGGGCTGCTGAAGCGAGCACTCAAAATCATCTTTTCTAGCACAGTTCTATTTGTTTATTTATATCTACTTAAAATTATTGTGGTGTGTTAGATTATTAAAAACTTGGCACTTTTTTTTATAAATAAATTTTTATTTTAATGGGGTGACATCAATAAATCAGGGTACATATATTCAAAGAAAACATGTCCAGGTTATCTTGTCAAACTTGGCACTTTTATCTGCCTGAATGAAATACATTTATTCTTAAGAAAATATTTGGTAGTATTTATGTATGATTTTCTTTTTTTTTTTTTTACAGATAGAGAGAGTCAGAGAGAGGGATAGACAGGGACAGACAGACAGGAACGTAGAGAGATGAGAAGCATCAATTATCAGTTTTTTGTTGCAACACCTAGTTGTTCATTGATTGTTTTCTCATATGTGCCTTGATCACGGGCCTTCAGCAGACCGAGAACCCCTTGCTCGAGTCAGTGACCTTGGGTTCAAGCTGGTAAGCTTTGCTCAAACCAGATGAGCCTGTGCTCAAGCTGGCGACCTCGGGGTCTTAAACCTGGGTCCTCGGCATCCCAGTCCGACGCTCTATCCCCTGCGCCACCGCCTGGTCAGGCTATGTATAATATTTTAATATAAATGTTTTTCATCTTATTTCAAAAGGAAAATACTAATTCTATATGTTTCCCCCTTAGAACCTGAAACGAAAGTATCTCCCTGTGATGCGCTGCACGTCCACCCCCATCTTGGAGAAGCTGGAAACGGGAAGCCTGAATTCTTGGACCTTGGGCGTAGCCCAGCAGGAGGACTGGGGGCGCAGGGAACGGATGGTGGCCCCGAACATTTTGTCTCCAGGGTCGGTGGTCCTGCTGGTGAGAAGAGGCAGAGGAAGCCGCCAGGGAGAAAAAAGCAGCAGAAGAGAACGCTTATTTCTCCAGAGAGAGAATCCTTCTTTGACGCTGAATCACTTCTCGTCTCTGGAAAAAGACTAAAGGAAGCAGGAGAGGTCAATGGTGGACGTCCTGGGACACCTGGAACTAAAGTAAGACCCTGCTCCTCAAGTCCTCCGTGGGACGTCCCAGCCTCTCAAGCATCAGGAGCGGGGACGGAGGGAGGGGGCGTCTTCGTGCCGCCGAACGCCGAGGCGCAGGGCGCTGTGGGTGCTCTCCCAGGAGGAGGTCATCTCTCCAGGGCGCCCCCGCCTCCACCGCGTCCTCCGTCAGGTAGCCGCAGTGGTCAGCACCTTCACCCCAAGCCCCCTGAAGGGAGCTGCACACTCCCTGCCCGTGGTTTAGAGAACGTGGACCCTGCCTCCCCTGTCAGCGTAGAGGCGCACGGCGAGGACATGACTGGCTTCCCGGGGAACCCGGAGGTCAGCGAATCTGGACGCGCTGGTGGCCAGCTGCCCAGAAGTCCTGCCGTGGAGGCAGGCGATGCATGTTCTGTCAACGAGCCGACGTGTAACGTGCCAGCGAGTGAAAAACAAACCTTAGAGGAACGAAATCACACAGAGAGGTCCTCAGACTCTCCCAGTAACGCCCTCGACGGTAGACATGAAAGTCTTCAGGAAAATGCGGTTCTGAGTCAGGCTGAGAGTCCGGGCTCGGAAGTTATCCCTCCTGTTCCAGCAGGTGGTGGGACACATCCCTGCCCTGCGCCGGAGGGCCTTCTTTTTCCTGCGGAATATCATGTGAGAACCACACGGAGTATGTCAAATTGCCAGAGGCAAGTGGCCCCGGGCGCCGTCATTCAGAGTCAGTTGGGTGTCAGAAAGAAAGGGATCAAAAACAGAAAGGAAGCTACTAAAATTTTACACCTTCCAGATGAAGAAAGGAACCGAGGTGACGTTGTAGCATGTCACCCCGACACGGGACAGGCGAGTTCAGGGAGTCCTTTCCAGAGATTTCTCTCGTTGCCTGCAGTCAGCTCTCCCGCCGGGCCCACGCAAGGTGACGTTCCTCGGAAGGCGGTCACCCAGCCTTCCGGCCGCAGACGCAGAGGAGCCCGAGAGCCAGCCGGCTCCCCGGTGTTACGGCCTCACGCACTGCTTTGGCCCACGCCCGGCGCGTGGGGTGTGGACGTGTCCAAGGACGAAGCCACCTCACACAGGGATCAGAACGGGAGGCCAGGTGTCCACGGTGAGAGGGGAGTTACAGGTAAATCAAAGCGTGGTGGAGGATGGTGACGACAGGGGCCTCGACTGATGACTCGGGGACTACACGTCCTACAGATAGTCCCTCGTTGACTCATCATAGGAACCCGACGGGAGTAGAATCTCTTTATCCTTCACCTGGCAGATGAGGAGAGTAAGGCACAAGGAAGTTAACGTGCTTTTAGTTAATTAAAGTGGCAGAACCAGGGTTCAGACCTGGCTGTGTGGTTGGAAGAGTTGACATACATTGGGTGTTGACCTAAGGTGAGCATTCAGGGACAACACGGTCTATTCGTGGGGAGAAGTGTAACTAACTCAGGAAGTGTTTTTGGAGTAAAATGAAATGCGTGTCAGAGCAAGAGCTCGCTGACGGCCTCTCTCAGGAATGATGGTGTAATCAAATGAAATAGGTCTGAGCAACTTCTTTTCAGTAAAATACCCAGTATCGTCTCTCTGAGGTGAGCAGTACATAAGATTTTGGAAGATAGGAGGAGACGTGTAATTTAAACCTGTTTCTTCACTTACTGGCGAGTCATCCTCTCTGAGAAACTGAGCAAAAAACTAGGTCATTCCCCGTGGTTCTGTGCTAGAGATCAGCAGACTTTCTGTAAAAGGCCGTGTAGTCAAGTGTCTTTGTGCTATGTCAGAGCTACTCAAGTGTATAGAATGCAAAAGTAGCCACAGACAACCTACAAATGTGGCTATGTTCTAATAAAACTTTATTTACAAAAGTAGGGAGCCTGCCTGACCAGTGGTGGCGCAGTGGATAGAGCATCGACCCTGTGCGCTGAGGACCCAGGTTCAAAACCCCGAGGTTACTAGCTTGAGCGTGGCATTATTGAAATGATCCCATGGTCACTGGCTTGGGCCTAAAGTTGACTGGCTTGAAGCCCAAGGTCGCTGGGTTGAGCCACAAGGTCACTGGCTCAGCTGGAGCCCCCCCCCCCCCCCAGTCAAGGCACGTATGAGAAGCAATCAGTGAACAACTAAAAAGTGCCACAACTATGAATTGATGTTTCTCATCTCTCCTCCTTCCTGTCTCTTTCTCAAAGAAATAAATAAGTGCAGGGGAGCCTGGCCCTGGCTGCTCCTTCTGTGGTTAGAGCATCAGCCCGGCAGGCAGAGGTTGCAGGTTTGATCCCTGGTCAAGGCGCATAAAGGCACAGTTCTATGTTTTTCTTTCTCTAAAATCAGTCACATAAAATAGGAAGCCTGCTTGTTCTGCCCCCTTGGACTCAGGCTCTGGTCCCTGAACTATAATGAGCGAAATTAAAACTGAGTCACGATTTATCTTCTAGGCAGCGAGAATGGAAAGGAATCCGAAAGTAGGACAATCTCTCAATAAACTAGAAACATTCTTTGTAACATGTTCACATAATCTGCAGCTACAGTAAATTTATTTTTTTCTTGAGGTGACCCTCACATAACAAAATTAACGGATTTAAATTACGTGAACAGTTCGGTGACAGTCGTTCACAGTGTCCAACCATGGTCCCCCTCCACAGTTCTGCAACTCATCACCATATGCGGAAACTCTGTGCCCACAAAGCATTTGAGCTCCACTTCCTCTCCCGAAGCCCCTGGCAACTACTGGTCTGTTCTTCTCTGCATTTACTCCGTTCATTATTTCATGTCCGTGTAATTATGCATTGTGTGGTCTTTTGTGTTTGGCCTCTTTCACCTGGTTGTCAAAATCCATCCGTGTTCTAACACATATCAGTCCTTTTATTTTATTTTATTTTTTATTTATTCATTTTTAGAGAGGAGAGGGAGAGACAGAGAGAGAGAGAGACGAGAGACAGAGAGAGAGAAGGGGGGAGGAGCTGGAAGCATCAACTCCCATATGTGCCTTGACCAGGCAAGCCCAGGGTTTCGAACCGGCGACCTCAGCTTTTCCAGGTCGATGCTTTATCCACTGCGCCACCACAGGTCAGGCTACCAGTCCTTTTTTATGGCTGAATAATACTCCATTGTGTATGTGTATCAAGGCTGTTTATTCATTAGGTGTCCGGGTGCAGCTGCGTTTTGAATGGTGTTAAATTTCTGTTGCTGAGAATAGTAAATAAGTCCCCTGAGCCAACTGGCCAGTGGTCGGGCATTGGCCTGGCGTGTGGGAGTCCTGAGTTTGAGTTTGATTGTTTTCAGGGCACACAGGAGAAACAGCCATCTGCTTCACCCTTCCCCTTCTCTGCCCCTCCCTCCTCTCTCTCTCTCTCCCTCTCCCCCCTCTTCCCCCCACAGCTGTGGCTCATGGGCTCGAGTGAGCTGGCCCTGGGCTCAGAGGTTGGCTCCATGGCCTCTGCCTCAGGCGCTAAAAAATGTCTGGTTGCAATGGAGCAGCCCCAGGTGGGCAGAGCATTGCCCTGTAGTGGGCTCGCTGGGTGGATCCCGGTCAGGGCGCATGTGCGAGTCTGTCTCTCTGCCTCTCCTCCTCTCACTGAAATAAAATCAGAGTAGTAAATAACCTCGCTTGAAAGGGGGATTAAGTTGTCTTCAGTGAGAAGAGCCAGCGTTTTGTAGCCTGTTGGGATCGTAGTTTTAGAGCAGAAAGGACTTCAGAGACGCTTAGTCTAGTTCCCTTACGAGGACAGGGGAAAAGGAAGGGAATGGACTTGCCTGAGGTAACACAGCAAGTCCGTGGCTGAGCTGGGACCAGCCCCGGCCCGGCTCCCCCCGGCGAATGCCGTTAGCACTGTACTGTCTGGTACTGTCTGGTACTGCCGGGGGAGGGCTGCTGGTCAGCCTCTAACCTGGGGCTCGCCTTCGAACCGTTCACTGAGGAGTCCGGGT